>NC_092151.1:90236538-90556538 GCF_045791955.1 Oncorhynchus clarkii lewisi | reverse complement strand
TGAGCCGTTGAATTGAGATTCTACTTTGTCTCTGTACTGGCGCTTAGCTTGTTTGATAGCCTTGCGGAGGGAATAGCTGCACTGTTTGTATTCGGTCATGTTACCAGACACCTTGCCCTGATTAAAAGCAGTGGTTCGCGCTTTCAGTTTCACACGAATGCTGCCATCAATCCACGGTTTCTGGTTAGGGAATGTTTTAATCGTTGCTATGGGAACGACATCTTCAACGCACGTTCTAATGAACTCGCACACCGAATCAGCGTATTCGTCAATGTTGTTATCTGACGCAATACGAAACATCTCCCAGTCCACGTGATGGAAGCAGTCTTGGAGTGTGGAGTCAGCTTGGTCGGACCAGCGTTGGACAGACCTCAGCGTGGGAGCCTCTTGTTTTAGTTTCTGTCTGTAGGCAGGGATCAACAAAATGGAGTCGTGGTCAGCTTTTCCGAAAGGGGGGCGGGGCAGGGCCTTATATGCGTCGCGGAAGTTAGAGTAACAATGGTCCAAGGTCTTTCCTCCCCTGGTTGCGCAATCGATATGCTGATAAAATTTGGGGAGTCTTGTTTTCAGATTAGCCTTGTTAAAATCCCCAGCTACAATGAATGCAGCCTCCGGATAAATTGTTTCCAGTTTGCAGAGAGTTAAATAAAGTTAGTTCAGAGCCATCGATGTGTCTGCTTGGGGGGGGATATATACGGCTGTGATTATAATCGAAGAGAATTCTCTTGGTAGATAATGCGGTCTACATTTGATTGTGAGGAATTCTAAATCAGGTGAACAGAAGGATTTGAGTTCCTGTATGTTTCTTTCATCGCACCATGTCACGTTAGTCATAAGGCATACGCCCCCGCCCCTCTTTTTACCAGAAAGATGTTTTTTCCTGTCTGCGCGATGCGTGGAGAAACCTGTTGGCTGCACCGCTTCGGATTGCGTCTCTCCAGTAAGCCACGTTTCCGTGAAGCAAAGAACGTTACAGTCTCTGATGTCCCTCTGGAATGCTACCCTTGCTCGGATTTCATCAACCTTGTTGTCAAGAGACTGGACATTGGCAAGAAGAATGCTAGGGAGTGGTGCGCGCTGTGCCCGTCTCCGGAGTCTGACCAGAAGACCGCCTCGTTTCCCTCTCTTTCGGAGTCGTTTTTTTGGGTCGCTGCATAGGATCCACTCCGTTGTCCTGTTTGTAAGGCAGAACACAGGATCCGCGTCGCGAAAAACATATTCTTGGTCGTACTGATGGTGAGTTGATGCTGATCTTATATTCAGTAGTTCTTCTCGACTGTATGTAATGAAACCTAAGATGACCTGGGGTACTAATGTAAGAAATAACACGTAAAAAAACAAAAAACTGCATAGTTTCCTAGGAACGCGAAGCGAGGCGGCCATCTCTGCCGGCGCCGGAAGTTCTAGTTCAATTTACCTGGTAAAATAAGGGTTAAATAAAGCTAATACAATTGTAAGGATGAGAATTAGATTAGTAATGCCTGACCTGTCTAAAAAATTCCTATCTTTCATATGAACTGATTAGAGATGGTGTTTGATTTGAGATGGTGTCAAGTCTCTACTATCCCAGCTATAGATGGCGTTCCACTCTTCGAACCCTCTAAACGGCACTTATACACAATCACTAAGGCAGGGCTCATTATTTCATTCATACTGACATAAGATTAGCCACATTATTTAAAAATGTTTTTAACTAGGCAAGTCAGTTAAGAACAAATTCTTATTTACAATGACGGCCTACCCCGGCCAAACCCGGACGAACCTGGGTCGCCACCCTATGGGATTCCCAATCACGGCCGGATGTGATGCAGCCTGGATTCGAACCAGGTATTGCAGTGACGCCTCTTCCACTGAGATGCAGTGCCTTAGACCGCTGCGGCCACTCGGGAGCCCTGTCAATGGGCTTAGTTGGAGTTAGTGAACAGATTGTACACCATATAATGGGATATAACGAAAGATTGTTTGTCTCCATTTATGGCTGTTACAGGTTTGCCTATACAAAACACTGCAGTAGATTCTTCAACTAAACTGGAGTGTTTCCCAAAAGCTTCTTAAGGTTAAGTTCATTGTTAAAACCTTCGTAGGTGCATCGTTACATTTCTGCGCTGTTAACCGAAAACATCGTTATTTACGTTGCGTTTTTATATTTAGCATTTTAATCTTCCGACACAGAAATGTCTCCTTTTGACAGGTGCCCTGGGCCGTAGGTCAAAACAAGACACAGGACAATTATCATCATCTCGAGTGAGGCCTAACAAACTAACCCCTACCAGATACTACTATAGGCTTATAGATGTGTTTTCTTTTCCCACGTCAATTATCTTTTTTTTTTTTACCATTCTTTTAGACAAAAGTCCATGCCTCCTTATTTCCACCTCCATCAGATTCAAGCTCCATCTCTACTTCTGGCATCGTCCATTAGTTCATATCTGATAAAAAAAAAAAAAAAAAAAAAAAAACTTAACTAACCTTCTGTCAGCTGTTCATAGCTACAAACTCACACGCTGTTGCTCGGAATAAAAGGCTTTAAGTGCACTCAAAAGCAGATATTTCTGTTATTTCAGTCTTTGGGATCTCATCACACACACACAGAGAGCAGCTCGAGTTTTCATTTTAGGCTGTGTTTACATCCTAAAATAGAAGCAGGCCATTGGCTGCCTTCATCTCGAGGGGTATGTACGGGAGTTCTGATTGGTTCCATGTTTAGCAGTTTGGCTAATTTGCCTGAGCAGACAGAATTAAATATACTTTTTTTTTTTTTATGAGAAAATGTGCAAGAATTAACTGTGCCAACACATCATCAGAATGTTCACGTCTTGCAGCTTCGGCCCACCACCTAAATGGGACTGCACATGCTGACAGATGCCATAATTAGGGCCCCGTGGTTTGGACTATCATGTCACATGACCTAGATATGAACCTTTATTTGAAGCCTTTTACAGAAATGAGAATTGCCTAAAATGAAAGCAATTGTCTGAGGATGGTAATGGACCAATCTGATATAAAAACGTGGGACAATTTGTAGAAAAAGCTTTAAAGAAAAGGTTCAAATCCAGGTCATGTGAAATGATTGCTCTAAACACAATATAGCTGTTTTCGGACAGATGCGATGTCTATCTAAGTCTATGAGCAAAACTCAACTCTCCTTTTGGCGCGGTCCGCGTGAAGTTCGGCCATTTTGTTTTGGCGAGGTCTTTCAAAACTAGGAGAAATTTAGCTACATGTCTTGGTAGTAGACTGCAGATTTCATTCATCAAACAAACTCGTTTAGGTTTTAACTAAACCGCTTTTTGAACCTCAAAACAACAAGTGCGTGGCGATCGAGGGTAAAGAAGAATAAAACAATTAAAAAATAAATAAAACAAGTTTGAAAACATTACAGAGTGGAGTAAAACTTGAAGAATCATGGCCACCGCAACCCCAAGCCGCGCCGCGCCTGCTGGAACCCCGCTCTCCCCGACGAGGATATCGCGCCTCCAGGAAAAACAAGACCTGCAACATTTGAACGACAGGCTTGCCGTTTACATCGATCGAGTCCGGTCACTAGAGCTTGAAAATGACCGGCTCATGGTCAAGGTCTCCGAAAAGGAAGAAGTCACTACACGAGAGGTAATTTTTAACCATTACATCTCTTATGTTGCTAGCTAACCCGATAACGTTAATTTAACGGTAGTTAGCTAACGTTAGCATTTAACTAGCTAGCAAGATAATTAGCTACTAAGTTACCGGTAAAACAACAATCTAGTTAACCAATCGAGCTGATTAATGGAACACACCGTTAACCAACGTGTGGTCTATCAGTTTGTATATTTTTCGAGCAGTTTGATTTGTTGGCTTGGCTGTATTTTTCACGGGCCTTGGCTGAAACTAGCTGATTAGCATGCTAGCAAGTTTGTAGCTACTTAACTTGTAGGTAACATTGTACTCGTCCAAAGATCTTGTACAGTTACACTGTCTCGCCATAGCTACATTGTATCAATCGTTGAGACTATTGTTTCATTGTAATATTTCACTAGTCATCTTGCTCATTCCTGGTGAATCATATAGTTAACTATAAGACTCGCGATGCTAGTCCCGTTTGCATGGTAGCTAGCTGTCGTGCCTACATTTACATTCACGATTAGCCAGCTAGGAAAACACGTTTTGGGTGTTCGAAACTCCCGCGAGTATTATTGTTATTTTGGAGGGGAACCTGGTTGTGTTTATTAAACTCAAATGAACAAATCTGACCTTTCTTTAAAACAAATAAAAAATGAAGTCCAAGATTAGTACATTGCTTGGTAGATAAGGTAAACTAACCAAAGTTGTCTCTGTCCTAGTTAGCCGATTGTAACCGGCTATATGTTCATTTATATTACCAATTACAGGATATGTACGTTACTGTTTGGCATAGCACAGACAATGTTCGACCAACCAAAAGGAATAAAACATTTTTGCTCTGAGGTAGTCCAACAATGTGTACGCCTTCATCTTGTCTATTTAAAATATTCTCTCATTTATCGAGACCGGTGTAGGTGGGTGCATTTATCTGTCAATGAGAGAAGATTTGAAATAGACAAGATGGCGGTATACATTTTGTTGGACTAATTCATGGAGCAAAACATATTTTATTTTAATCACTAAACATTCAAACCAACCACCTGCAGCTGAACATGGCCATTTTGAAGATGCGTGTTTGGCCCGAATCTAGAACGAAGATCGTATTGCCAAGGTTGGTCATATTCTCTGTGCTGTGCCATGGAACATCACATTAGTTGTTACAATCTGCCACTTAGAGCAGTCCAGGTGGTTTTGTTTTTACCCTGATGTTTATAGCACCACCATCAGCATTTATTATTGTTATTCCCAGTGCAGCATAAAATCCACATCTTCTGTGGGATTCCTATCACGTAGGAATGTGTACAGTATGTGCAATTTGCTGTACAGTTCCTTAGTCTGATTTATTTGACTTCAGTCTCGGAGCTCCTGAATGACTTCAGTTCACTTCAGTGCAGAGGATTACATTGATAACTATTTCACCACCTAGAAAGCATACAAATGGGGGAGTGGGTAAATTCATTGAGCTACCTATGAGTTGAGTGGTTGTGGTTACTGTTGATATATGGTAGTTGCTAGGTACACCTGTTCAGCGTTATGTCAAAGGTGCTTACTAACCTGTCAGCTCGTACACCTGTTCGTTGCTAGGTTAGGAAGCACCTATCAGCTCGTCTAGCTACTACATTCTATCACTGTTACATAGTGGTTATGTAGAAAATCTCAGCCACTAAGAAGTGCTTTGACTTGGGCTCTGTCTACTGAACAGACCCCAGAATGGGATCATTGTCTGGACTTGAGCCAAACTGTAAAGAGACACCGCCCTGTTTCCAGCCGAGGGGAGTGTTGTTGGGCTGCCAGGGCTGTGCAGAGTCAAAGTTCCAGATGGGAGTGGCCCGGGGGGGTGCCTTTTCAAAGTTTTTTTTTTTGTAACTGTTACTTTCTCCCGGCCTGTTTTTATATCTTAAACAAGCCTGTTGTGATTTGCACAGCATGAGGCCACATGCATTGCTAAACAACTTAGTATGCAAATATTGATGTTTTGGGAAAACTAGTTTGATGCTTGTCAGATGGCCTCTTGAAAGTCTTTGCAATGATTTTAGTTTGTATTTGATAATGGAATGAGTTAAAAGTGACTGTGCAAAGAAAGTGGCGTTCAAGAAAAAGTTATACATCTCTTCAAACATGTTTTTAATGACCAGTTTAAGATATAAACAATTTTTTTATAACAAAAGGTCTGAGTGGTATTAACAGGTTTATTCAATCTTTTCGTTTGGGAATTGTTAAGTAAGCCACGCCCGCAATCTGTTATGTATTTGGGGGGAAAAATCTGTGGAATGCTGGATAGTACAGGCTTCTGACCGGGCACAGCTCGTGACTGACAGTCTGTGTGCCATAAGACTGCTAAATAGTCTATTTAATTAATACTACCCCAACTATCTGCACTGACCCTATGCACATTCACTAGATATATATATATATATATATATATATATATATATATATATTACATATACTCACATGCACTTCATTGACACTTGCACACAACCCACACACATTCATACCGACACAACACAAACACGCATACATACTCATTTTCTGCTTCTACTCACTTTATTTTACTCTTATCTATCCTGATGCCAAATGACTTTACTCTGCCTTCATGTACATGTCTACCTCAAATACCTCGTACGTCTGCACATTGATGTGGTACTGGTACTTCCTGTATATAGCTCCACATTGATCTGGTACTGGTACTTCCTGTATATAGCTCCACATTGATGCTCCACATTGACTGGTACTGGTATATATAGCTCCACATTTCCTGTATGTAGCTCCACATTGATCTGGTACTGGTATATAGCTCCACATTGATCTGGTACTCCCTGTATGTAGCTCCACATTGACTACTTCCTGTATATAGCTCCACATTGATCTGGTACTGGTCCCTGTATGTAGCTCCACATTGATCTGGTACTGGTTCCTGTATATAGCTCCACATTGATTGTACTCTGTAGCTCCACATTGATCTGGTACTTCCTAGTATACTCCCTGTATGTAGCTCCACATTGATCTGGTACTGGTACTTCCTGTATATAGCTCCACATTGATCTGGTACTGGTACTCCCTGTATATAGCTCCACATTGATCTGGTACTCCCTGTATGTAGCTCCACATTGATCTGGTACTTCCTGTATATAGCTCCACATTGATCTGGTACTGGTACTCCCTGTATATAGCTCCACATTGATCTGGTACTCCCTGTATATAGCTCCACATTGATCTGGTACTCCCTGTATATAGCTCCACATTGATCTGGTACTTCCTGTATCTAGTTCCACGTTGATCTGGTACTTCCTGTATGTAGTTCCACGTTGATCTGGTACTTCCTGTATGTAGTTCCACGTTGATCTGGTACTTCCTGTATGTAGCTCCACATTGATCTGGTACTCCCTGTATATAGCTCCACATTGATCTGGTACTTCCTGTATGTAGCTCCACATTGATCTGGTACTTCCTGTGTTTTGCTCCGTTCTTGTGTATTTTATTCCTCTTGTGTTACTATTTAAAAATAAAACTCTGCGTGGTTGGGAACGGCTCGTAAGCAATCATTTCACGGTAAAGTATACACCTGTTATATTTTGGGCGCATGTGACAAACTGTGATTTGTGTGTGTGTGTGTGTGTGTGCTCCCTCTCTGCACCAGGTGACTGGGATTAAGACCCTGTACGAGGCAGAGCTAGCGGATGCACGGCGTGTCTTGGATGAGACGGCCAGGGAGAGGGCCAGGCTTCAGATAGACCTGGGCAAGGCCAACTCTGACGTGGAGGAGGTGACCAGGAAGTAAGTAATAACACCCACTGATACCCAAGATTTGGAGTCTGCCTGAAAAGTGTGTTATTCAACGGGAAAGGCTGCACATTCCTCTCACTGTGGAAGAGGGAAATGGTTGAGTTATAGGCCAACATGACAAGATGTACATTCCATTACGTTTGATCGTCGTAGGAAATCTGTGTGTTGGTTGTATGACATTCTACACGCAATCCTTTGACAGGGGTCATCAACTAGATTCAGCCATGGGCCAGGCTGGTTGAGAAAATGCCAAGTGTACAAAGCTGCCATTGGGGCAAAGGGTGGCTACTTTGACGTTTCTCAAATATAAAATGTCTTTTGATTTAACACTTTTTTTGTGTGTGTCTACATGATTCCATATGTGTTATTTCATAGTTTTGATGTCTACACTATTATTCTACAATGTAGAAAAATAGTTATTTTTTTCAAGAAACCTACTCATTAAATGGTTTGTTAGCGTTTGAATGGTATTGTACAGCTCTCTATTATGCGTGAACAGATTTCCAACATTAAAATAACTTGGAGCTGATCATTAAGCAAGTCATTAAGCAGCCCCCCCCCCACAAAAAAAGTTATTTTAATATAGGTTTCCCATGACATTTTCCTATGACATGCTACACACATTCCTTTGACATGCTACACACATTCCTTTATGACATGCTACACAAATTCCTTTATGACATGCTACACAAATTCCTTTGACATGCTACACACATTCCTTTATGACATGCTACACAAATTCCTTTATGACATGCTACACAAATTCCTTTATGACATGCTACACAAATTCCTTTATGACATGCTACACACATTCCTTTGACATGCTACACAAATTCCTTTGACATGCTACACAAATTCCTTTATGACATGCTACACAAATTCCTTTATGACATGCTACACAAATTCCTTTATGACATCCTACACACATTCCTTTGACATGCTACACAAATTCCTTTATGACATGCTACACACATTCCTTTATGACATGCTACACAAATTCCTTTATGACATGCTACACAAATTCCTTTATGACATGCTACACAAATTCCTTTATGACATGCTACACAAATTCCTTTATGACATGCTACACAAATTCCTTTATGACATGCTACACAAATTCCTTTATGACATCCTACACACATTCCTTTGACATGCTACACAAATTCCTTTATGACATGCTACACAAATTCCTTTATGACATGCTACACAAATTCCTTTATGACATGCTACACAAATTCCTTTATGACATGCTACACAAATTCCTTTATGACATGCTACACAAATTCCTTTATGACATCCTACACACATTCCTTTGACATGCTACACAAATTCCTTTATGACATGCTACACAAATTCCTTTATGACATGCTACACAAATTCCTTTATGACATGCTACACAAATTCCTTTATGACATGCTACACAAATTCCTTTATGACATGCTACACAAATTCCTTTATGACATCCTACACACATTCCTTTGACATGCTACACAAATTCCTTTATGACATGCTACACAAATTCCTTTATGACATGCTACACAAATTCCTTTATGACATGCTACACAAATTCCTTTATGACATGCTACACAAATTCCTTTATGACATGCTACACACATTCCTTTGACATGCTACACACATTCCTTTGACATGCTACACACATTCCTTTGACATGCTACACACATTCCTTTATGACATGCTACACAAATTCCTTTATGACATGCTACACAAATTCCTTTATGACATGCTACACAAATTCCTTTATGACATGCTACACAAATTCCTTTATGACATGCTACACAAATTCCTTTATGACATGCTACACACATTCCTTTATGACATGCTACACAAATTCCTTTATGACATGCTACACACATTCCTTTACAGTCTGTTACACAAAATAGCTGTGTTATATGACAAGCTGCAAATTCCTGTACTACAAAAACGCTGTGTGTGTTAACTTGGGCAGTATGACAGAATCTGTGGCTAACGTTTGTTGTTTTAAGATGCTAATTCTACGCTCCCAACCCAAATGGTTTATTTAATATCCCAGTTTCTAATCCTACAGAATGTGTTTTCACTGCCAGGTGTTGCTAATCTCTCTTCAAAGCAACTGTTTTATGTCAATTCGGGGAGTGATTTTGATTCAAACTTTTAAAAAATCTATGTTTGAAATACATAGCATTTACTTTTATGTATTACGTCACAAGTAAGAAGTAATTGAAAATAGATGGCTGTTTTTACTTCAAATTGAATTGGAATTTTAGTTTACTTCCTGAATTGACTCCCTTCAATCAAATGGAATCCAATCCTGTGTTGTATGTTATTATCCTAGTCAGAGTAAACTCTAAATTATAAATCCTCACGTGATCTTATTCTCTTCACTTAATTAACTACATGGTCTTATGAGCAGGGTCATTTTGTGGAGATGCCTCGTAGTCTTGACTCCCAATTACTCTTGCTGTTAGTGTAAACCTGGTTCACTTAATCTTAACTAATCCTATTTCCCCCCCCAAGCTGTTTTGAATTACTTGTTAAGGCAGTTGGTGTGATGCTTGGGGGAGATTTACGTCTGTTCCTCAAAAGTTCCAGACGCTTGTGTTGATCATTGTTTACATGGTTGCTAATTAACACTTTGGTAGACAGGAAGTTAGTTTCTAAAGCACTGACTGTCTTGGTTACCGCTGTTAACCACTGAAGGACTATCCTCTTTATTCATCGGTCTTGTGGGCATGCTTATCTTTAAAGCAACGTTTAATGTGGAAGCTATACAGTCGTGATCCTTTTTTTTCTGTTTGACTGATGCTGTACAGCGCAGAAGAAGTGCTGAGATTACGGTGGTCTTTTTTTCGTGCCTTTATCTGTGAAATCAGATTAGGGACAAGAAACACGCTTTAATATATCAAACAGTTGGTTGGAAATTGGCAAAAGTTAAACAAATTTCAGTCTAAATCTCTTTGGTTTGAATGGAAATGGTACCTATAGACACTTTCCTCTAGGTTACTGTTTTTATTTAATGAAAATAAATGCACATGGTCTCAGTGTCTGTTTTGTTCTCCATCTCCTCAGTCTGAAAAAGAAAGATGGCGACCTGACTCTTGCCATGGCTCGGGCCAAGGACCTTGAGGCCCAGTTCAACAAGAGTGAAGCAAACCTGGCCACGGCCTTCAGTGAGAATGGAAACCTGGCTGCGGAGGTTGCCGACCTGAAGGCCCAGTTAGCCAAGGTTTCTGTACTTTTTACAGTTTCACTCTCACGACACTGGTTATAAAATAATAATAATAAAATGGGATTTATAAGATGCTTTTATCCAAAGCGACTTAGTCACGAATGAAAACATGTTTTACGTATGGGTGGTCCCGGGAATCGAACCCACTATCCTGGCGTTGAAAGCGCCGTGCTCTAGCCAACTGATCTACAGAGGACCACACAAACAGTCTAACGTGTTACTGATGACGACCAAAACGAGTCCAAGGCCGTGCATTGTATTTCTAGCCTGGTAGGATGGGCTTCGGTTACGTCACACAGCCCTGTCTGGTTTTCTACTAACAAGGTCTGTGCGTTTACTTAGAAGGACAAAAGGGAATCCCACGCACAATATTTCTAGCCTGGTAGTATCCTTATCTGGATTTCCTGTTTTACTCACACCTGCCTGCTACTCGCCATACAGTCTGTTTCTTCTGTTAAGGCTGGAGGTTGGGCAACCACAAGTGGCAAACTGAACGGAAATGACCCAATTGAAAGTTGGTAGAGATGGTTGTCGTTAGTTACGTAACTGTTATGGGCTATATATATGTACATTGGAACAAGAGGGGTGGGGTGGGGGATGTGAGTCATATTATTTGTAAAGTACGTTCACACACGCATACACACTTCGGTGAGTCAGACTGAGCTTACACATACACTACTATCCTGTTGCTGCAAGGTTAGGATATACACACACGCGATCATGTTGCCGCAATGTTAGGAGATATATACACACACGCACGCTATCGTGTTGCCGCAAGGTTAGGATATACACACACACGATCATGTTGCCGCAATGTTAGGATATATATACGCACACACACGCTATCGTGTTGCCGCAAAGTTAGGATACACACACGCTATCGTGTTGCCGCAAGGTTAGGATACACACACGCTATCGTGTTGCCGCAAGGTTAGGATACACACACGCGCTATCGTGTTGCCGCAAGGTTAGGATACACACACACACGCGCTATCGTGTTGCCGCAAGGTTAGGATACACACACACACGCGCATTATCGTGTTGCCGCAAGGTTAGGATACACACACATGCGCTATCGTGTTGCCGCAAGGTTAGGATATAGATATATACACGCACGCTATCGTGTTGCCGCAAGGTTAGGATACACACACACACACTATCGTGTTGCCGCAAGGTTAGGGTACACACGCACGCTATCATGTTGCCGCAAGGTTAGGATGCACACACACGCTATCATGTTGCCGCAAGGTTAGGATACACACGCTATCGTGTTGCCGCAAGGTTAGGATACACACACTATCGTGTTGCCGCAAGGTTAGGATACACGCACTATCATGTTGCCGCAAGGTTAGGATACACACAGGTCAGACCTTAGTTCTTACACACCATGTCTTGTGTTTCCAGGCTGAAGATGCCCATTCTGTAGCTAAGAAGCAGCTGGAGACCGAGACTCTGATGAGAGTGGATCTGGAGAACCGCTGCCAGAGCCTGACGGAAGAGCTGCAGTTCAGGAAGAGCATGTTCGACGAGGTGTGTGGACACATAGCGACAAATCATCACTGTTTGCCCAGGGTGGGGCAACACTATTCATTGGGGGGGGGGGTCCTCAGGTAAATGGCCCCTGAGTGGCCGCAGCGGTCTAAGGCACTGCATCTCAGTGCTAGAGGTGTCACTACAGACCCTGGTTTGATTCCAGGCTGTATCGCATCTGGACGTGATTGGGAGTCCCATAGGGCGGCATTCTTGATACACATGGGAAACGTGAGTGGGGAAAAAACCCACAGCAATGTTGCAGTTCTTGACACAAACCGGTGCGCCTGGCACCTACTACCATAACCTGTTGAAAGGCACTTCAATCTTTTGTCTTTCCCATTCACCCTCTGAATGGCACTCATACACAATCCATGTCACAAGGCTTAAAAATCCTTCTTTAACCTGTCTCCTACCTTTCATCGGGTCCATCTGTCATAAGAGCGGGTGTTTAATGTTTTGTATACTCAGTGTATAAAGTCCTACAGCTGCTGTGGATTCACACACACACACACACAGTGAAATGCACAAGAACAAAAGCTACAACTGATTCACATGCCTCCTTTTCGTCACAAACCAATGAAAGCTGTACATCTTTACACCTGGGCATGTGCAAGCATACTAGCCGTGTTGTCATGGGAACACCTGTCTGACTGGCTAGGTGACCCTCTGTGTGTTTAGGAGGTACGTGAGACGCGTCGGCGTCGTGAGAAGCGTACCGTGGAGGTGGACAGTGGGGTGACCCAGGACTACACGTTCCAGCTGGCTCAGGCTCTGCAGGACCTGCGCAGGCAGCATGAGGAACAAGTCTCCATCTACAAGGAGGAGCTGGGCAACACCTTCCAGGCCAAGGTATGTATGATGCCTGACCCCGTGCTTCCCACCCTAACCCTTTTTATATCTGTAAGGCTAGGGGTTTATGGCCTTTGTATGACCTTTCTTTGACCTTTAAGAAACTAGCCTTATACCCCTAGGCCATCCTTTTCTACAACTTGGTAGCCTGGTGGAACTTGGTAGCCTGGTGGAACTTGGTAGCCTGGTGGAACTAGGTAGTCTACTAATCATTGATTTTAGTTGAATCATCAGGTGTGCTTTTGCTACAACAGAAATGCAGTGCGTTTGGACAGTATTCAGAGCCCTTGACTTTTGTTACGTTACAGCCTTATTCCAAAATAGATGAGAGGTTTTTTCCCCCCCCCTCATCAATCTACACAAAAATACCCTATAGTGTCATAGCAAAAATAGTTTTAAATTGTTTTTTGGGGCAAATCTATACATTTATAATTGTATCACATTTACGTAAGTATTCAGACCCTTCACTCAGTACTTTGAAGCACCTTTGGCAGCGATTACAGTCTCGGGTCTTCTGGGGTATGACGCTACAAGCTTGGTACACCTGTATTTGGGGAGATTCGCCCATTCTTCTCTGCAGATCCTCTTAAGCTCTGTCAGGTTGGATGGGGAGTGTCGCTGCACAGCTATTTTCAGGTCTCTCCAGAGATGTTCGATCGGGTTCAAGTCCGGGCTCTGCCTGGGCCACACAAGGACATTCGGAGCCTTGTCCCGAAGCCACTCCTGCGTTGTCTTGGCTGTGTGCTTAGGGTCGTTGGGTGTTGGAAGGTGAACCTTTGCCCCAGTCTGAGGTCTTGAGCGATCTGGAGCCGGTTTTTATCAAGGATCTCTCTGTACTTTGCTCCGTTCATCTTTGCCTCGATACTGACTAGTCTCCCAGTCCCTGTCACTGAAAAACATCCCCACAGCATGAGGCTGCCACCACCATGCTTCACCGTAGGGATGGTGCCAGGTTTCCTCCAGACGTTTTGCTTGACAGTCAGGTCAAAGTTCAATCTTGGGTTCATCAGACCAGAGAATCTTGTTTCTCATGGTCTGAGAGTCTTCAGGTGCCTTTTTGGCAAACTCCAAGCAGGCTGTCATGCGCCTTTTTACTGAGGAATGGCTTCCGTCAGGCCCCTCTACCATAAAGGCCCGTGGTGGAGTGCTGCAGAGATGGTTGTCCTTCTGGAAGGTTCTCTCATCTCCACAGAGGGACTCTAGAGCTCTGCCAGAGTGACCCTCGGGTATTGGCCACCTCCCTGACCTAGGCCCTTCTCCCCAGATTGCTCAGTTTGGCTGGGAGGCCAGTCAATTTTAGAATGAGGCTGTAATGTAACAAAATGTGGAAAAAGGGGTAGGGGTCTGAATATTTTTCAAATGCACTGTATGCAGTCCTGTGGGGCGTCTAAGGGACACATTGGGGAAATACTACCATAATGATTTATAATTGGCCAGGAAAGTTAGTGGGGTTGTTGTGAAACAAGTTGTCAATTTCATACTATATTTATCATGCATCTGTGACAAGTTAATTTGATACTGCTGTTTGTGGTCCTTTTTGTCTGTAGTTCCGGCCTGCGGGAGTGTCAATGACATGTTTTGTTCTCTGCCCCCACCCCGTCTGTTTAGCTGGATAATGCCAAGGTGTCGTCTGAGCTGAATGACAAGGCGGTGAGCACAGCTCGGGAGGAACTGCAGGAGGCTCATATGAGGATCGAGAGCCTGGCCTACCAGCTCTCTGCCCTGCAGAAACAGGTACACATACCTATTAGGCTGAACGGCATGTTTAAGTACTGTTGTTCATCGATCTGGTCGTCTGAACTTTTAAACACAATCTGTTTATTTACTTCCAGATAGCCATCTACTGCAATTACGTTGTACTTCCTTGAACTGTCCTTATTTTGTAATCTCGTCCCTCCATGTGTAGGCCTCTGCCAATGAGGAGCGTGTGCGGGAGCTTGAGAACCTGGTGGCTGGAGAGCGGGACAAGCACCGCATGCAGATGGACCTGAAGGAGAGGGAGATGGCTGAGATGAGGGAGCGTATGCAGCAGCAGCTGAACGAGTACCAGGAGCTGCTGGACGTCAAGCTGGCCCTGGACATGGAGATCAACGCTTACAGGAAACTGCTGGAGGGAGAGGAAGACAGGTGAGGATGGGATGGACGGGCTGACTGACTTCACTCATCCAATAGAGAACAGGGGAAAGCTGATTTTTAAAAAAAGAAAAACACTTAGCCATAATTGCATCTTGCAAACTATTTGTTAGATTTGGACAGCAGACAGATGAGCAGTGCATTTCTTCAACCCCTGCCTGAGAAGTTCCACATCACTCAGTGAATTCCAGCCGGTACATTCCTCACTTGTTATAGGGATGCAGCAGTGTCTCTCTGTCCGTCTGTAATGCTGTTGTTGGCAAGCTGCTGGAACAAGTCCAACTGCATTCATCCTGTTACACTAAACAGGTATAATTAAAATCGTTCAAGTTTATTTATATAGCCCTTCTTACATCAGCTGATATCTCAAAGTGCTGTACAGAAACCCAGCCTAAAACTCCAAAAAGCAAGCAAGCAATGCAGGTGTAGAAGCACGGTGGCTAGGAAAAACTCCCTAGAAAGGCCAGAACCTAGGAAGAAACCTAGAGAGGAACCAGGCTATGTGGGGTGGCCAGTCCTCCTCTGGCTGTTGCGGGTGGAGATTATAACAGAACATGGCCAAGATGTTCAAATGTTCATAAATGACCAGCATGGTCAAATAATTCTCTGTTCTGGTTTGTCACTGACCTTCCAGGTTAGAGAATATTCCCCCAGGCTAGTACAGAAGGGTAAACAACTAGCTAATTTGAAACGGGCCTCTCAAGCTGACACTTGTTTCTCCCCCAAATGTCACGCCTCTTAACTTTTACCTGTGAGTGGTTCAGCGGGCACCAAGTGAAGGGTTTAGGAAGGCTTATCCAGGTGCTGCAGGATAGATGTCTATGACGTAATGTCATAAGCAGTATTTGAAGGCAGGTGGTTGGTTGAGACCCTGAGCCAATCAGCTAGCGCCAGACAGACTGCTGGAGTGAAGAGCAGAAGAATGAAGGTTGACTAGTAAAACAATGTCTTCCTCCACAATACAGTAGGTGTTTGTTTTCTTTGATTAAAGTAATGGGGATGCAAGTAATGGATGACTCATGTTTCTTTCTCTGTTTCCCCCTCCTGTTTCTCCTCCCCTCTCCCCCCACAGACTGAAGCTGTCCCCCAGCCCGTCCAGCCGTGTGACAGTGTCCCGCGCCATGGGCACAGGCTCTTCCCGCTCCTCCTGGGCCAAGAGGAAGCGCGTGGAGCTGCAGGAAGAGTCAGTGGTCGTGCCTCAGGTTCACATCAACCAGGAGGCAGAGGCCATCGGCAGCATTACCATCGAGGAGACTGACCTGGAGGGGAAGTGTGTCACCCTGAAGAACGACTCAGACAAGGTACCGCTAGCTACTCATAAAATGACATATTACTACTATTCAGAATTGCAATTAGTGTTGGTAGTCGAGTCACGATTCCCTATAGCTGAGTTCTGAGTCATCAATAGTTGAGTCACAAGTCGTTATGGCTGAAGTCTGTGTCTCTGGGTCTGATTTTAACAAAAAAAATACCACATTAATTTTGGTTGATGTGCAAGTAAAAATGTCAACGTTTGAAAGCAAAACAAATAATTTGGTTGTTCTTTAGGTCATAATTGCCTTCAATATGCAATAGCCTATGAAACAGAAGTCCTTCATAAACAGGTTTACACAAATAATTTATTTTTGTGTTCAATAGTTATGTCAAATTAGTAATGCTGTTTTTGAATGGATGGTCTCTAGATGGAGTTGGCTATTGCTCCTGTCAGATTGACCAGATTAATAATTTGCAAAAAATAATTACTATTTACAGATATTTCTGTAAATGTTTTATTCTAGAGCGAAAACTAAAGGGAGACTAGGGAAAGTGAAGGTAGATGACAAATTCAAAGACGACCTACTTTTCAGACCCAAGGGGAGAGGGCGACAGTAGCTAGACTGTTTTTTACTTTTAAATCAAATCAAAATCAAATCAAATTTACTTATATAGCCCTTCGTACATCAGCTGATATCTCAAAGTGCTGTACAGAAACCCAGCCTAAAACCCCAAACAGCAAGCAATGCAGGTGTAGAAGCACAGTGGCTAGGAAAAACTCCCTAGAAAGGCCAAAACCTAGGAAGGAACCTAGAGGAACCAGGCTATATTGAGTATGTAAACTCAATACTATTATTTTAAATTTCGTAAAGGAGTTAATGTTTCTTAACCAGGCGACGCTAAATGGTTGACTGGTGGTTACGCGGAAGCAAGCTAGTCGCTTGTACGACGTGTAGCCTAGGCTCCGTCTGGGATCATGTCTTCCCACACTGATCGCTTGCTCCCACACAGCTCACCAGCTGATGTAGGCTGCGTGTGCCCGGTGCTGTCCTTTCCCCTGCTGGAGAACAGAACCCTCGCTGCTCTGCCCACCCAGTGCTGCTAGTATTCTGCTTATCATAGTAGCCTGTTAAGTCCAAGTGCAAATACAAGTGCCAGGAAGGAAAGTCCGAGTCACCAATGGTCGTGTCCAAGTTTTGAGTCTAAAGTCATGAAAATTGTGACTCGAGTCAGACTCGAATGCTACAACACTGCAATTACATATTACAATTCAATATTACAACTTCTCTGATCCTTCACCGCTGTGAAGTAATCAATAATGAATTGCGTGTTATTAGGATCGGTGAAATAATTGGTGTTTAAAACACACTGTCTATAGGACCAGTCTCTAGGTAGCTGGAGGCTGCAGAGGCAGATTGGAGAAGGAGAGGAGATCACCTACAAGTTCTCCCCCAAGTTTGTCCTCAAGGCCGGCAAGACTGTCACGGTAAGCAGCACTCCTCCTCAGTCAGTCTGTGACTGTTCTTCTTTATTTATTTATCAACTAGATTCACCCAAGTGGTAAGAGTTTGTAAATCCACTTTTGTAACAATTTGATTAGCCATTTCCCCTGGTGTTGAACATAGCCCTGATTTCATCTTTCTGTGTGATGTCCTGTTGTAGGTGTGGAGCTCAGACGCAGGTGTGTCTCACAGCCCTCCCTCTGACCTGCTGTGGAAGAGCCAGGCCTCCTGGGGCACCGGGGATGACATCACCACCACCCTTGTGAACTCTGATGGAGAGGTGAGGGGAGCATGGGGAAGAAACGCACCCCTATAGTGCCTTCATAAAGAATTCACCAATGCCTCCCTTCATTACACCCAGTCACAAAAAAAAAAAAAAAAAAAAAAACGGGCGTCCTTCCTAACTCAGTTGCTGGGAAGGAAGGAAACCTTGTAGTTACTCCACAATACTAACCTAAATGACAGTGAAAAGAAGGAAGCCTTTAAGAATAGAAATATTCCAAAACATGCATCCTGTTTGCAATAAGGAACTTAACTTCTTGCGTCGAGCAATCCCGTATCCGGGAGCGTAATCATAGCCTCAAGCTCATTACCATAACGCAACGTTAACTATTCATGAAAATCGCAAATGAAATAAATATATTGGCTCACAAGCTTAGCCTTTTGTTAACAACACTGTCATCTCAGATTTTCAAAATATGCTTTTCAACCATAGCTACACAAGCATTTGTGTAAGAGTATTGATAGCCTAGCAGAGCATTAAGCCTAGCATTCAGCAGGCAACATTTTCACAAAAACAAGAAAAGCATTCAAATAAAATCATTTACCTTTGAAGAACTTCGGATGTTTTCGATGAGGAGACTCTCGGTTAGATAGCAGATGTTCAGTTTTTCCAAAAATATTATTTGTGTAGGAGAAATCGCTCTGTTTTGTTCATCACGTTTGGCTAAGAAAAAACCCTGAAAATTCAGTCATTACAACGGCGAACTTTTTTCCAAATTAACTCCATAATATCGACAGAAACATGGCAAACGTTGTTTAGAATCAATCCTCAAGGTGTTTTTCACATATCTATTCGATGATAAGTCTTTCGTGCCAGTTAGGATTCTCCTCTGAAGCAAATGGAAAAATACACGCAGGTGGAGATTACGCAATAATTGCAGCGGAGGACACCAAGCGAGCACCTGGTAAATGTAGTCTCTTATGGTCAATCTTCCAATGATATGCCTACAAATACGTCACAATGCTGCAGACACCTTGGGGAAAACGTGGAAAAGGTAAGCTGACTCCTAGCTCCTCCACAGCCATATAAGGAGTCATTGCTATGAGGCGGTTTCAAAAAATGCGGTACTTCCTGATTGTATTTTTATCTGGGTTTTTTCTGTAACATCAGTTCTGTGGCACTCACAGACAATATCTTTGCAGTTTTGGAAACGTCAGTGTTTTCTTTCCAAAGCTGTCAATATGCATAGTCGAGCATCTTTTCGTGACAAAATATCTTGTTTAAAACGGGAACGTTTTTCATCCAAAAATTAAAAGAGCGCCCCCTATATCGAAAAAGTTAAGTAAATCTGCAACAAATGTGGCAAAGAAATTAACTATGTCCGGAATAAAAAGCGTTTGGGGCAAATCCAACACGTCACTGAGTACCACTTCATATTTTCAAGCATAGTGGTGGCTGCATCATGTTATGGGTATGCTTGTCATTGGCAAAGCACAAGCATATCCATAAATTCACCTTTCATCAGGAGAAAAACCTTAAACACAAGGAAAAATATACACTGGAGTTGCATACCAAGACCATGTTGAATGTTCCCGAGTGGCCTAGTTAGTTTTCGTCTTGAAAATCGATGACAAGACTTGAAAATGGCTGTCTAGCAATGATCAACAACCAGCTTGAAGAATTACCCAGAAAGACACTTCGCTGCCAAATGTGATTCTAACATGTATTAACTCAGTTGTGATTTCTTTTTAAAAGTAGATTTTTATAAATAACATTTCTAAACATGTTTTCACTATGTAATTATGGGGTATTGTGTGTAGATGGGTGCGAGAGAGAAAATTGCGTTTGAATTCAGGCTGTAACACAAAATCAAGGGGTATGAATACTTTCTGAAGGCACTGTAAGTTCAATATTTGTTTGTATTTTCTCAGACATTAGCTACATGTCCTGAATTGTAATATCAATTTGAATAGCCTTTACAAACATTGCCATGTGCAAAATATTTGGTGAGGGCGAAAATTGCAGAATAAGTACAAGACCTATGCAGAGATTTTTTTTTTATTGAGCTGTTGTCTTCCTGTCCAGGAAGTGGCTAAGAGAACCGTCACCAAGACGTTGATGGAGGTGGAGAACGGAGATGATGATGACGACTTCGAGGAGGAGGAACTGAGAGTAAATTATTTCCCTTGAATTGAATCCCATAATGAACTTATCCCAGTCAGGTTGAACTTATCCCAGTCAGCGGAAGTTTAAGCTATTGCCATCTGGCGTTTGACTATAAAAATAGTTATATTATTATTTTGGGGACATAAAATGTATAAATTGGATGCCAACTAGTTAAAAGATCAAATTCAGAATCTGGTTAAGGATTAGTCCAATAGGGTAAGTGTGTTGATGGGTTGAAGCATGGGGTATCTATGTATTTATAGCCACTATGCTGCATCAGTTAAGCTACGGGCGACAATACTTTTTACCGATATGTTATTGGGCTCATTTCTGAAGGTGGAAATTATATTTTAGATGTGAGTAATTTTATTTGTACTCATTTTGGAGTAGGATGTCTGCTTAAAGTCGCCAGAACTGAGCTTCTCAGTCCTTCTACATAACGTGCTGCATGTGCCTATACTAGATTAAGATGTCTGTTTTAATGTAACTGCTAGTATTAATTTAGTGGTGCATTGTTTTGTCTCACATCTTACCCTTGTTTCCTTCCAGGGAGAAAAGGCCTCTTCCAGGGAATGTTCAATCATGTGAAGAAGTTCCCATAGTTTGTTCTCCTACAAAATCTGCTTCTTTTTCTAGAGCCACTCAAATCTTTTTGTATAATTCTGTCTTGTGTTCTTAATATTTTTTTAATCTTATAAGACAATTTAAGAGCCTGCCCATATTTTCAAGACCCCGTTTTTAACATCCAAGTAATCATGACAAAATAAAACAATTTTTGCCTTGAGTTTAGGACTGAATTCACTAAGTTAGTTCACCCCCCCCCCCCAAATTATGTTGAGTCAGACAGCTGGATGTCTTCTGGATTTTTAAAGAATAATGATTGTTCGTTCACCACATGATCCCACATTCCACTTAATCTACATGAATCAATGAGTGTAGTCCCCGGGACCGGAGGACACTGGCTTTAGGCTTGCTGTTGTCAAGTCAGAAAGGACTTCACTGTGTGCATGGGATGTGTTTTAACCCTAGACACGTCTGTTGAGAAAAAGCTGGACCTAAACCTAACCAATTGTCTGTCTAAAAAAAAAAAAAAAGTTTAAAAGCATTGTAGAAAGTTTTAGGGGGACATAGTTGTCCGTGGTGGCATTTGAATCGATTGCTAATTCGATGAACTTGTCACCTTTGAGGCGGGAGAGCGAAAAGGAGTTTTGAAGGAGAATGGTCAGCCTGGAATCTGTTGCACACTGAATATCGCTCCTTTTCAAGGTTTCATTTCCCAACATGATCCTTCGTAGCTCAGTTGGTAGAGCATGGCACTTGCAAAGCTTCCTGGGACCACCCATGCGCAATTTAAAAAAAAAAAAATGCATTCATGACTGTGTCGCTTTAGATAAGTCTGTTAAATGGCATTTTATTATCAAACTGAGCACTATTCAGTGTGGGTTCCATTACAGGCTCGAGCATAGTGGCAGAGTGGATGTGATCTTTGGTTCCTTAAATGTGTAGTAGATTGTAACTGACAGCCGTCGCTTAGCTCATGTACTGGCTTTAGTCTGGCAAATCACAGCAACAGGATGGAAATGCCAGGATTACGTATTCTACTATATGGATTGGTATATTTTAAAAATGCATTAATGCCTACAATTTTATAATTGGAAATGTTTCAAATTTTCAACAAAGTGTATATATTTTTTTTTTACGTAATGAAATATAGATTTAAGACTTTGCTCTTTCTCACAAATAGTACTTTTATGGTTTGGAGAGAATTACATCAGATGGCGACGTAATGAGGCCAAAGATGAGTTACGATAGAACATGGCATGCAATCATGCAAAGCTTGTATTTAAAACGCCACTCTTTAAAAAACGCGTTTCCCAACTCGTCTTTCGAGTACCCCCCCCCCCCCCCAACAGCAAAAATGTGTTTTGCTCCCAGACAAACTCACCTGATTCAACTCATTGAGGGCTTGGTGATTAGTTGACGTTCAATCAGGTGTGTACTGGTATAAACAGTCACTGAACGTTTCCAACCTGTTGTCTTATTCTGATGCTGTTGACATGATAAATCATGCATTTTGTATCTTTTTTGAAAATTATGTTTCTCAAGACAAGTAGACTGTAAGAACTACAGTGTGCATATTTTAAATGTGACTTAAGATTTAATGATAGGGTTTCTGTTTTAAAACTAAACCAGGTGTAACCTTTCTACCTTCTGCACCTACTGAATGTATGGCCGTGCCTAGAATGAAAGGTAGTCGTGCTACTTCAAGTCAGCAATATGAGATGCAATTGGTGAGAATCTGCCTTTTCATGGAGATGGGGGGTGCAGTTTGGACTTTCAAAACAGAATTGAAAAAAAATATTCTAATGGCAATATGCTTGGATGGAGGGGGATCTGTTGTCTCGACTCTCATCCCACACAACTACTTGTTGTAGACAAGCTAAAGGGATAGTAACCCAAATTACAAAATGACATACAGGTCCTTGTCCATAGACTGCTTACAGGGTAAGGAAACTAATATGTAATTTAGTCATTTTGAGTGACGCACCCCTTTTTATATATATATATATATATATATAAAGACCTCAGGATGTGAACACTTATAAACCTCGTTGATTTTCCATTCTTCGTGGCTGGCTGTGCTATAGCATCTCAGTGGTTGAAGTAGTTATACTACCCAAGCAGTGTTATCTCTTAACATGGCTTTGAAATTGGAGGGAAGGAGCCATTTGGATTATTGAGTTTTTTTTTTTCACTTGATCAATAATCACGACTATTACAAATTTAACAACACAAAAAAAAGATGCAATGTTGCTTTGACTTTTTATAGTTTTAATACTGGCCTGGGAAACATAATTTTTGTATGTCTATTTGAATGCAGTGCTTTGCATTATTTGAATATTATTTTTTGGATAGGATAATTGTAATTTGTTTTTTTCGGGTTCTCTTTAGATGGATCAAGTTTGGGTCTAAAATGGCAGAACAATTTTTTTTTTTTTTGTGTGTGTGTTTAACTATAAAGTGTTAATTCTCCCCAAAAAAATATTTAGCAAAATTAGTGTCTAGTGTAAATGCATGGCTATGCTTTTCAGGCAGAGATTTTTTTTTTTTTTTTTAAAAACATTTTTTAATTGTCACGGTAACTGAAAAGCATGGAAGTAATGTTGCAACAAGGTTTTGTATTGATGCATTTCCATTGAACTCAAGAGTGGATCCCTGGGAACGACGTATCCACTGCAGACAGGGTATCCAGACTCTCTTTTTAATCATGATTGAACTGTGACGGTCATTTTACTAAGTGTTTTCTATAGGAATTCCACCACCACTACTGGTGATTTTTACTTAGGCTTCTTGACAGCTTTTAGTTTCATGCACTGTTTGGTTTAGACACACATTACCGTTAGTACACAGTACTACTATTAATGTGAGTCAATGATGTCAGTATGTATTCACAGTACTGCCAAATTATCAGGTTCTATGTTACAGATGTAGCAAGTGAAATGTGAGAGACTACAGCGTTTTTCTTGGCGGGTTTTCAGTGTTCACTCCTTACCACATTAGATGCTGGGATTTATTAAGCCAGTGGAGAAGCTAAGAATATTGTTAGTACTTTTTACTGTATAGTAGCGGTGGTAAGGACTGACAATGAGGAAATCCAGTTAACATGGGAGAGCATGGTTTAGTCATTTTGAGCCATACTAAACATTTGTGAATTGATATTTGGGTCAAATGCGCAGATAAACCGAAACCCTAAACTTTATCACTCTAAGAGGACTTGTATAGGGAGGGAGCATGCCAAATGTGTGTTTGTCATACTGCTATTGATTTTATTACATTTTACAATTTTGAATTTTTTTTTTTTTTGTATACATAAATCATAATAAATGTTTTCCATATTAATACGTTTGATTTTATTCTGACTTGATTTATCAAAGACCAAGTACTTAAGTAGAACACTACCATTTTGAAAACGCTGCTAACTGGGCTGTAATTCTGTCACCAGTCCCACTCTAGGAAGTGTAGTAACGTGGTTCGTACTTCAAATCACTGCAGATTCAGTGAAAAGCTTGTGTTTCTGGCTCCAGCAACGTAGTATATGTCTAACTGTACAATTATAACACACAAATGACCCCACCCACAAAAAACGAATGGAGAAACAAGAGATTAAGAAATGTCAGAGCTAGCAATATCAGTCCGGAATTTAAATATGTTGTCTGTGCGAACACCGTATGTAATATACAGTACCAGTCTAAAGTTTGGACACACCTACTCATTCCAGGGTTTTTCTTTATTTTTTACTATTTTCTACATTGTAGAATAATAGTGAAGTCGTCAAAACTATGACCTAACACATATGGAATCATATAGTAACCAAAAGGGTTAAACAAATTCAAACATTTGAAATTCTTCAAATTAGCTACCCTTTACACACTCTTGGCATTCTCTCTCCCAGCTTCACCTGGAGTGCTTTTTCAACTGTCTTGAAGGAGTTCCCACATATGCTGAGCACTTGTCAGCTGCTTTTCCTTCACACTGTGGTCCAACTCATCCCAAACCATCTCATTTTGGGTTGAGGTCGGGTGATTGTGCAGGCCAGGTCATCTGATGCAGCACTCCATCACCCTCCTTGGTCAAATAGCTCTTATACAGCCTGGAGGTGTGTTGTCCATTGTCCTGTTGAAAAACAAATGATAGTCCCACTAAGTGCAAACCAGATGGGATGGCATATTGCTGCAGAATGTTGTGGTAGCCATGCTGGTTAAGTATGCCTTGAATTCTAAATAAATCACTGACAGTGTCACCAGCAAAGCACCCCCACACAATCAGACCTCTATGCTTCACGGTGGGAACTACACATGCGGAGATCATCTGTTCACTTACTGACAAAGATACGACGGTTGGAACCAAAAATCTACCATTTGGATTCATCAGACCAAAGGACAGATTTCCACAGGTCGAATGTCCATTGCATGTTTTTTTTTTTTTTGGCCCAAGAAAGTCTTAATGGTGTCCTTTTTAGTAGTGGTTTCTTTGCAGCAATTTGACCATGAAGGCCTGATTCTCGCAGTCTACTCTGAACAGTTGATGTGGAGATGTCTGTTACTTGAACTCTGTGAAGCATTTGAGCTGCAATTTCTGAGGCTGGTAATTAATGAACTTATCCTCTGCAGCAGAGGTAACTCTGGGTCTTCCTTTCCTGTGGCGGTCCTCAAGAGAGCCAGTTTCATCATAGCGCAGTTGAAGTAACTTCCAAAGTTCTTAATTTTCCGGGTTGACTGACTTTCATGTCTTAAAGTAATGATGGACTGTTGTCTCTTTGTTTATTTGAGCTGTTCTTGCCATAATATGGACTTGGTATTTTACCAAATAGGGCTACCACCCCTACCTTTTCACAACACAACTGAAGGAAAGAAATTCCACATTGACTTTTAATTGAAAAGCATTCCAGGTGACAGCCTCAAAGTTGGTTGAGAGAATGCCAAGTGTGCAAAGCTGTCAAGGCAAAGGGTGGCTACTTTGAAGAATCTCATATAAAACACATTTTGATTTGTTTAACACTTTTTGTTACTACATGATTCCATGTGTTACTTCATAATTTCGATGTCTTCACTATTATTCTACAATGTAGAAATAAAAACCCTTGAATGAGTAGGTGTCCAAACTTTTGAATGGTACTGTATACATCCTCAACATGTAAAGTGTTGGTTATTTTATTTATTTAACCTTTTAACTAGGCAAGTCAGTTAAGAACAAATTATTTACAAGGATGGCCTACCGGGGAACTATGGATTCATTGCCTTGTTCAGGGGCAGAATGACAGATCAGCTCGGGGATTCGATCCAGCAACTTTTCAGTTACTGGCCCAAAGCTCTAACCACTGGGCTACCTGCCGCCTCCAGTTTGATTAGCTGAAATGAAAAATCTCAGAAATTGTGTGCACAAATTACTTTACATCCCTGTTAATGAGCATTTATCCGTTTCCAAGATAATCCATCCACCTGACAGGTGTGGCATATCAAGAAGCTGATTAAACAGCACGATCATTACAAAGGTTCACCTTGTGCTGGGGACAATAGAAGGCCACTCTAAAATATGCAGTTTTGTCACACAACACAAATGTCTCAAGTTTTGAGGGTGTGTGCAATTGGCATGCTGACTTGCAGGAATGTCGAACAGAGCTGTTGCCAGAGAACGGAATGTGAATTTCTCTACCATAATCTGCCTCAAGTCGTTTTAAGAGAATTTGACAGTACGCCCAGCTGGCCTCACAACCACAGACCACATGTAACCCTGCCAGCCCAGGATCTCCCCATCCAGCTTCTCCACCTTCGGGATCATCCGAGACCAGCCACCCGGACAGCTGATGAAACAGGAGTATCTATGTATGTACTAAAGTCCTTTTGTGGGGGAAAAACCATATTGGCCATTCATTTATCCATAAATTAGAGCCTCATGAATTTATTTGAATTGACTGATTTCCTTATATGAACTGTAACTACGTACAATTGTTGAAATTGTTGCATGTTGCGTTTATATTGTTGTTCAGTATAAGTAGGAAAAGGTGTGCACAGCTGTGGTTATGTAGGGTGAATGTAATTGTGATTTCTAGAGATATTGTAGTGCTTTCTATATGACAGCTGCTTCTGTAATTGTGATTTCTAGAGATATTGTAGTGCTTTCTATATGACAGCTGCTTCTGTAATTGTGATTTCTAGAGATATTGTAGTGCTTTCTATATGACAGCTGCTTCTGTAATTGTGATTTCTAGAGATATTGTAGTGCTTTCTATATGACAGCTGCTTCTGTAATTGTGATTTCTAGAGATATTGTAGTGCTTTCTATATGACAGCTGCTTCTGTAATTGTGATTTCTAGAGATATTGTAGTGCTTTCTATATGACAGCTGCTTCTGTAATTGTGATTTCTAGAGATATTGTAGTGCTTTCTATATGACAGCTGCTTCTGTAATTGTGATTTCTAGAGATATTGTAGTGCTTTCTATATGACAGCTGCTTCTGTAATTGTGATTTCTAGAGATATTGTAGTGCTTTCTATATGACAGCTGCTTCTGTAATTGTGATTTCTAGAGATATTGTAGTGCTTTCTATATGACAGCTGCTTCTGTAATTGTTATTTTGCTGATATTTACAATCCATCTCAAATTGACGTTTAAAACTTCAAAAACTATTATTAATTCATATTTGTCTAGCATACAAATTGAGCCCACATGACGGCAGTAGACTACAAGCTCATGAGGACCAGTGATTGGCCCAGTTGGAATACCAAAGACACTAGGCCAGCCCACTAAAATGCTATGGCACCTGGCCCGGAGAGTCGACCAGGCTACAGCACTACTGCCAAAGACAGTACAGCAGAAGTGTCAAACTCATTTTGTCCCGGGGGCTACATTTGCCGGGGGGCCGCACAGAAAATTGGTTACATTTCCTCGCCGTCAAAATGTGAAAAAAAATGTGTCCTCTCTCTCTCTGTCGTTTTTGGAATTTTCGATTCTTTCTGGCTGTCTTGCTCAGCGCTTCTCAACTGGTGGGTCACGGCCCAAATTTGGGTCTCAGGAGGTTTGAATGGGTTGTTGGTGTCTGAGTAAAAAATTAATAAATTAAATAACAAAAATACTCCAGTCTTTACATAAACGACTTAAACCAGGTCGAAAGTGTGTAAAAAAATGATAATGAACTTGCAAAATGTTAAATAATTGAATCTCTACATTTTTTCTTCTATCACAGTATTTCAAATATAGAGCTATTACCAGTGCTATTTCGGTTGATTTGTGGTCGCAAACCAGTGAGTTTATTAACATTTTTCATCAAGAATATGGGCTAAATGTAATTTTTTATGAAATTAAAAATGAATGATGAAAGAGGAGGGAATGTTGTTCCCGTGTCATTAATATAGCATAAACAAAAATACTTTTCCCGATTTGTATTTTGCCGATTCATTTTGGCGATGCAAATATCGGATCGCAGCTGAGACAACCTGGTTCAATTTGGGTCCCGATGCAAAACCAGTTGAGGACCACTGGTTTATCTTTCATTCAGAGGATAATTAGTGAGCAACTGTAAGTTCATTATCATTACTACACAGTTTAGATTTTGAAGTACATTGAGTTTGTTGACCACCAAAAGTAAATTATTATTATATTTTTTTAAATACTCAAACCAACCGCAGGCCGGATCCGCCCCGGATTCCATTCATTCCTACGGAGGACTGCTTCTACCGGTGGCTTCAAAGCCTTTCACTACTGGCCAATGCATAGCATCAGCAATCAAGGGTTTATACACTGAACAAAAATATAAACACAACATGTAAAATGTTGGTCCCGTGTTTCATTAGCTGGAATAAAAGATCACAGAAATGTTCCATAAGCACAGAATGAATATTTCTCTCAAATTCTGTGCACAAATTTGTTTACGTCCCTGTTAGTGAGCATTTCTCGTTTGCTAAGATAATCCATCCACCTGACAGGTGTGGCATATCAAGAAGCTGATTAAACAGCATGATCATTACACAGGTGCACCTTGTGCTGGGCACATTAAAAAGCCACTAAAATGTGCAGATCTCTCAAGTTTTAAGGGAGCATGCAATTGGCATATTGACTGCAGGAATGTCCACCATAGCTGTTGCCAGAGAATATAATGTTAATTTCTCTACCATAAGCCGCCTCCTATGTCATTTTTAGAAAATGTGGCAGTACGTCCAACCAGCTTCACAGCTGCAGACCACGTCAAACTACGCCAGCCCAGGACCTCCACGGCTTCTTCACCTGACAGATCATCTGAGACCAGCCACCTGGACAGCTGATGAATCTGAGGGTTTGTACAACTAAATAATTTCTGCACCAACTGTCAGAAACCGTCTCAGGGAAGCTCATCTGGGTGCTCCTCGTCCTCACCAGGGTCTTGACCTGACTGCAGTTCAGCATCGTAACCGACTTCAGCGGGCAAATGCTCACCTTCAATGGCCACTGGCACACTGGAGAAGTGTCCTTTTCATGGATGATTCCTGTTTTCAACTGTACCGGGTAGATGGCAGACAGCGTGTATGGCGTCAAGTGGGCGAGTGGTTTGCTGATGTCAACGTTGTGACCAGAGTGCCCCATGGTGGGGTTATGGTATGGTCAGGCATAAGCAACGGACAACGAACACAATTTCATTTTATCAATGGCAATTTGAATGCAGAGAGATTCCGTGATGAGATCCTGAGGCCGATTGTTGTGCCATTCATCTGCTGCCATCACCTCATGTTTCAGCATGATAATGCACGGCCCCATGTCACAAGGATCTGTACACAATTCCTGGAAGCTGAAAATGTCCCAGTTCTTCCATGGCCTGCATACTCACCAGACATGTCACCCATTGAGCATGTTTGGGATGCTCTGGATCGACGTATACAACAGCGTGTTCTAGTTCCTGCCAATATCCAGCAACTTCTCACAGCCATTGAAGAGGAATGGGACAACATTCCACAGGCCACAATCAACAGCCTGATCAACTCTATGTGAAGGAGATGTGTAGCGCTGCATGAGGCAAATGATGGTCACACTAGATCCTGACTGTTTTTCTGATCCATGCCCCATACTTTTTTTAAGGTATTTTTTTTAAAGGTGACCAAAAGATGCATATCTGTATTCCCAGTCACGTGAAACCCTTAGATTCGGGCCTAATTTATTTCAATTGACTGACTTCCTTATATGAAATGTAACACAGTAACATCTTTGAAATTGGTGCATGTGCATTTATATTTTTGTTCAGTGTAGATATCATGTTTGTCCCTCTTGAGCCGCCGTAGCAAAATAGTCTTAATGAATCTAAGATAAATCAAGAAATCTGTAATTAATTTTGATGTTTTTGCAGAGGTCTTAGTCACGCAATTTTACATCGCGCCGAACTACACATGCGCACGCGGTCAAATCAAAGTCACTCCGACGTAAAGTTGTTTTTGACAACAAAAAAAATCCGCGTGTCAGTTTGTCACTTTCACGTGGTTGGAGTGATAACATGTTAAGCTGCTTAATTAAGACACTGGCTAGAAACTAGGGTGTGCCTTATAGGTAAACATATTTTTATATTTACGAAGAAATAATTTTTTTTACACTTCTCTCATTGCCTTCTCAAACCCCAGCCTGGTCTGCCAAGTCTGCTTCGCAAGCGTTCCCGGAAGTCTTGTGACGTTGCGCCTCTGGGTTTTACAGACTGTGCTACTGCTGTTCCACAGCTGCATCCTGTGTGGAGTTGACTGTGACATCCGGGAGAAGAGGAGTGGAAGGAAAAGGGGATTCCCATATCGATCAATGTGATACAATCCTTTTCCAAAACGTCTGGTCTATATCTTAACATTAATAAATGTGAACTCATGGCTGTCAAAGATTGTGTGACACCTTCATATGATGGTATTCCAGTAAAATAAGAACTTCCAGATTTAGGCATAACCATTACAAAGGATCAGAAGTCTAGAAACTTACTAAATTTTAACCCTCTTATTTAAAAACCCCAGAAGAAGCTAAATCAATGGCTACAGAGGGACTTATCTTTAAAAGGTAGAGTCCTAATAACCAAGGCTAAAGGTATCTCTAGACTAACATACGCTGCTCTATCTTTATATCTTGACAGTAAAATAAGCAAGGAGATAGACCAGGTGCTTTTCAACTTTCTGTGGAGAAACTGTACCTATTACATTAGGAAAACTGTTGTGATGAACACTGATGAAAATGGTGGACTGAATTTTATGGACTTTAATACCTTAAATAATACTTTTAAGATAAATTGGATAAAACAATTCCTAAGAAGACCCACTTCAATCTGGAATTTTATTCCTCATCACGTCTTCTCTACTTTTGGTGGCCTTAACTTCATGTTGTTTTGCAATTATAATATTGACAAAGTTCCAGTGAAACTTTCTGTTTTTCATCGGCAGGTTTTCTTGTCATGGTCCTTAATTTATAAACACAATTTTTCTCGACACAGATATTATATATGGAATAATCGGGATATATTGTATAAAAATACTTCTTTGTTTTTAGAATATTGGTCCCGAAATAATATCCTATTGGTGAGCCAACTGGTAAATGCAGAGGGTCTTTTACTCAGTTATAAAGAATTCTGATCACTTTACAAGGTCCTGTAACACCTAAAGATTTTGTAATTGTTTTAGACGCCATTCCCTCAGGTGTTGCTCTGTTATTCAGGAACGTGTTCAAGACCTGACCCTCAGAGCCTACCTTCTATTGACCCTGTTGACTCATCAGTAGGAAAGATGTGTTTCTCTTTTGGTCCATTCAACAACAGAGCGATACGATCCTTGTTTCAGCAGGATGTTGTATCTATCTATACCTTATGTCATGCCTTATTGGAATGGATTTATTGATAATATCTGTTGGAAAAAAGTTTGGATGTTGCCACACACATACCTACTTGTTAACAAAATTAAGGAAGTTGCCTTCAAAATTATTCATAAAAATTATCCTGCCAACCACTATATGAAGAAGTTTAAGGAAAACGTCAACTCAAATTGCTCCTTTTGTAATGACCACCCAGAAACAGTGTTGCATCTTTTTTGGCATTGTATTCATGTAAGAAAACTGTGGCAAGACATCAGTAGATTTATAATTGAACACTTTTATGAAGGTCTTACACTATTGTGGAGAGATGAACTGCTTGGATTCATTACCTACGATAGGAATAAGCTGAAACATTTGTATGTAATTCATTTCATTATGCTTTTGGCAAAATGTCATATTCACAAATGTAAATTTACAAACAAAAAAACACATTTTCTTACCCTACAAAAAGAAAAAATGGAACTATATTTTAAGACAATTAAATACTCTACTAACAAAAAAGCTGTTAGAATAATAAGTGTATGTATTCCCATAAGGTCTTTGTGTAATGTGATATTGTACCCCCTAGCCCCGCCCCCAGCCCCGCCTCCTAGATCGATTGTCCATTGTATATAATCTGTTCCTCATGTACTCTCTGTATCGATATGTTCTTAATAAAATAAAAAAGGGGATGAGGGGGTGGATTTTTACCTTGTCACCTCTGGGATTTGATTCAGCAACCTTTCAGTTACTGGCCCAACACGCTAATCACTAGGCTACCAGGAATAATGAAACATTGATTATTATGTTTGGTGAATCTATGAATTATGTATGACCACTGGAGTCTTGGCCACTTAAAATATATATATTTAGAATATTTTGATATTTATTTAATCACTTTAAAGTCTTGCCAAATAATATTTTGTAGGAGGGGTTAATATGAATGTAAAATAATGTGACATGATTTATATGAATCGGCTCATGAACATACAGACTTTGAAATGAACAAGGGAGAGGTTAAACAGTCTGGCATAAGCTTTCCCCCAAACGTTACAATAACTCTGTTGCTGTGGTCTTAGGTAGTCTCCCTATAGGCTATTCCCTCCATTGCGATACTGCTGCCCAGTTGAAGAGCTTGTGATCTCCATGCAGCACCACAGCAACCATGCGCCATCGGTAAAACACACCTCAGCCTCAGAAGATACCCTTCTGGAGGCATGCAGCCATAGTCATTATACCCTTAATGTAGGCCTCTTTGCCTAGTAGCCAAGTAAAGTGCAGAGCATGCGTGTAGCTCGTCATTCCAACATTTCTGAACATCTAATTCATCCTTCGTTCAGTTCAGTTCAGTCACTTTGTCGTCCATTCAGTCTTTTGTCTTGAGTTGCAATAGGAACTAAATCAAAGACAATTGAACAGTCTCATCCATACGTTTATTGAAATCCATGCGTGTAATTCAAAATTATATAAATTATCCAAAGTTCTTTAGCCTATCACTTTAATAATTAAATGTTTAATTTAGGCCTATCCACATAAAAAAAAAATAGGCCTTCAACATAGGCATTGCAATTTAGGCTATAATTTTGGGTGCTGGTGTCTTGTGGAATAATTGTGTACCTTTATTTGTGTTTTATAACTGTTTTTTATTTATGAAGCTCCCTTTAAAAAGAAACCCTAGCTCACAGGCCGCTAAATATATCAGAGAGAACAGTTTATGACTAGGGTGGCTGGAGTCTTTGACCATTTTTATGGGCCTTCCTCTGACACTGCCTAGTATAGAGGTACTGAGGATGGCAGGAAGCTTGGCCCCTCTGTAGTGCCTTGCGGTCGGAGGCCGAGCAGTTGCCATACCAGGCAGTGATGCAACCACTGAGGACCCATGCCAAATCTTTTCAGTCTTCTGATGGGGAATAGGTTTTGTCGTGCCCTCTTCACAACCGTCTTGGTGTGCTTGGACCATGTTAGTTTGTTGGTGATGTGGACACCAAGGAACTTGAAGCTCTCAACCTGCTCCACTACAGCCCGCGTCGATGAGAATGGGGGTGTGCTCGGTCCTCCTTTTCCTGTAGTACACAATCATCTCCTTTGTCTTGATCACGTTGAGGGAGAGATTGTTGCCCTTGCACCACATACGGCCTACAGTCTGTGCTCCCAAATACTGGAGAAAGTGTGATTCATTAGGTTACATGATCACCACAATAGCCCCACGTGACTGTAAAAACAAATTATGCAATTATATGGCTATTAAATAACACACAACAGCATGGCATATTTAGCTGGCGAAATAGGCCTAGCCTAAACAATATTTAATTTTTATTTTGCAGCTCAGGCGGTTATTCTAGACAAGGCTCTACTGTGTCTTTATCATTCTCACACAAGTCATTTGCTAAAGGCCCAAGCCTATACTACGTCATCTACTGGTATCACGCCATTATTGAATGCAGTTCTAAAACAAGCTCTAGACTTTTATTTTTTTAAATAAAACCAGAAGCTGCAAAGCAACTCTAAAGTCTGGGCTAGAGTTGCTAAATTGTCTAGCTACGTTCAGGTTCATGTCCTTTACTGATGACACATTACTGACAAAAGCTTGTACTCATAAAAAAATTATTAAACCGAGTAAAGGGAGACAAAGTTTAAAAAAATGTATCTGGTAAATGTTCATTCATAGTCATTCACCCATCTGTTCAGAATTATGTTTATTACAGTTCCTCGGTGCTGTTGACTGCACAATGGAGGAATTGTTAATTCCAGTGGTTCTTTAAAAATATCTATAAATGCTATGCACTGCAAGAGTGTGGTACAGTACAACTAATAGAAAGTTATAGACAAAACATGTAGAAGTGGAGTGTAGACATGTACGCAGTGGTGTAAAGTACTTAAGTGGGCCTTCCTTTTTTACTTAAGTATTTTTTTTTTTAGGTATCTGTACTTTACTTTATTTATATTTTTGACAACTTTTACTTCATTACAGACAATAATGTACTTTTTACTCCATACATTATTCCTGAAACCCAAAAGTACTTGTTACATTTAGAACGCTTAAAGGGGTGGGAAATTCCAGTCCTCGAGGGCCTGATTGGTGTCACAGTTTTGACCCAGTCCCAGCTATCACCTAATCATGACCTTCAGTTTAGAATGCAATTTGATTAACCCGCTGTGTTTGCTAGTGTAACAGTATTATTTAGTCCGTCCCCTCGCCCCTACCTGGGCTCGAACCCCTCTGCACACATAGACAGCTGACACCCGCGAAGCATCGTTACTCATCGCTCCTCAAAAGCCGCGGCCCTTGCAGAACAAGGGGAACAACTACTTCAAGGTCTCAGAGCGAGTGTCGTAACCGATCGAAACGCTATTAGCGCTCACCACCGCTAACTGGCTAGCCATTTCACATCGGTTACACTAGGGATGGAGAAAAAGTGTGACAACAATAATTCACACACTTATCAAGAGAACATCCATGGTCATCCCTATTGCCTCTGATCTGGCAGATTCACTAAACAGAGAACATCCCTGGTCATCCCTACTGCCTCTGATCTGGCAGATTCCCTAAACACAAATGCTTTGTTTGTAAATTATGTCTGAGTGTTGGAGTGTGCCCCTGGCTCCCCATAATAAATAAAATAAAAACAATAAAATGATGCTGTCTGGTTTACTTAATATAAGGAATTTGAAATGATTTATACTTTTACTTAAAATACTTAAGTATATTATAGCAATTACATGTACTTTTGATACTTAAGTATATTTAAAACCAAATACTTTTAGACTTTTACTCAAGTAGTATTTTACTGGGTGACTTTCACTTTTACTTGAGTGCTTTTCTATTAAGGTATCTTTGCTTTTACTCAAGTATGACACGTAGCCTACTTGAAAGCGATGTTTTCTTCAGCCTCCAGACATCACAAGGTTGGAATGCCAAGGTTGTTATCACTGTTTAAAAACTCAAAAATGTGAAGCCCCTCAAGTGCCTGGTGATAGTGTGGCCTATTGTGATGAATACCAGACAGAATAGTGATCATTTCAACAACTTCATTTCAACACCCATGTCATTACAATGTCCTGCCTCGAGGTTAGAGTGTTGGGCCAGTAACCGAATGGTTGCCGGTCTAAATGCCAGAGTTTAAGAGGTGGAAAAAAATGTAAATCTGTTGCTGTGCCCTTGAGCAAGGCATTTAACGTGTCAATGGTGGCCCTGGCCGTGACACCCCTGTGGGTGTCTTAGGGGGAGTTGGGATATGCAAGAAATACATTTACATTAAACACGTGTAACAGGACAAATATAAGCAGGCCAGTGCGGCAGGAATCCGGAACCTTTTTTCTGCTGCAACTTTGTTTCTTTCGAATTGTATGGGCTGTAGAATTTTGATCCTGGTGGTCATGTGATTTTGATCAGCCTAGTTAGCTAACTGATAAAAGTCAACATTTCATTCTGTAGTAGGTACATTTTGTCGACTTTGCACAATAAGAGTTAGACTATAACTTATAATAATGCTGTTGGTGTTATCTGACGAACATAAGGAGCACCTGGGGTTTCTGCCAGAGGTGGACTCTGCGGGTAAATATGACTGTTAGCATGACAGCTAGCTAATGTTACCAGCTGTCATTACACTAACTAAATCAACGCTAGATTCATTGTGTTTTAAAGTTATTAAACCAGCGAAAACAGTGCAACATAGATTCATGTCCTGTCTGTTATCAAGATGTTATTCTAGCTAACGTTCGCTACTTCCGTCTGCCTATAACGTTACTGTCCAGAAACAACCTAGCTACCGATACCCCTTGAGTGGATCTGAAATGACTAATGGGTATAACAATATGTCAAATGCCACTAGACTATCAGAGATCAAGGGAGTGCTCATATATAACCCTAGGCGGGATAGGTGCTATGTCCTTACATGTTCTGTTTTTAAAGGCGAATTGGCTGTGGCAGCCAAAATACACAATCTAAACGTGAATCGATACTCAATTGCGGTACGGTTATAGAAACATAGTTCCCTTTACTTTCATATCATATTTAAAAAAAAGTTTGTGGCGTCGGTCTTACGTTTATACACGGACACCGGTGTTCGGAGACGTAGATTCGCACCGGTCGTCCACTCGGTCTGTAATATGTCCGTGGGAGCCCAAATCCTATAAAAGTTGTGTAGTAATTTTAACCTTTTCATTTTTGAAAATTATTTATCGCTGATATGGAATATACGTTCCTTAGGTTTCCAAAACAGTACCACAAGCGATGCGTATTAATATTTAGAGCAAGCTGGTCCGATAAGATACTTTAGTCAATAGACGCTATCAATGGGCGCTAACATAATTAACGTCTATGAATAGGGTAACAACTGAGTAACGTTAGGCTCTTTTATTCCGTTATTGGGCTAGCCAGGGCAGCCGCCAGTGGGCTTTATGGCCCTACTAGCTGCTGTCCAGCCTAGTGGTAGGCTAATGGTTATCTGGACCGGAGTCACAGGATCATTGCCACAAGTTTGAGGGGTAATATTTCTTGTTTTTCCTTATCAGTGGTTGGTGAATTTGGACGAATAGCGGTTGAGTTCCTGCGAAAGGGAACAAACCCTAAGATCTATGAGGGGGCTGCCAGTAAGTATCAGTTTCCAAGCTTGCATGATTCTTCCTACAAAACATTTTCTCTGTGTAAAGCTGTCATTCCATTTCTTTGTTCAACATGTTTTACATGGTAGACTTGTAGCTAACTAGTTTCCCCTCCTCACTGTGTCCTTCAGGGAAGCTGAGTGTTGACGCAGAGACCGTACAGCATGGTGTGGAGGGACTCATGTACCTGCTCACCGAGAGCTCCAAACTCATGGTGAGTGGGTACCTAGAGCCTGCCCTATACCCTTCCTACACCTAACACACTGAGGGGTGAGAAGTTAGACAGAGGAGTGTGCTAGTCTCTAACTAGCACACTTACATTGAGGCAGCTCTCGGAAGAGTTCAGAATGAACTGCCATGTTAAGCCTGTTCTCTGCCTTGTGTATGTGTTGCAGATCTCTGAGGTGGACTTTCAGGACTCAGTGCTGGTGCTGGGCTTCACCGAAGAGCTGAACCACCTGCTGCAGCAGCTCTACCTGGAAAACAGGAAGGAGATCCGACACATCCTGGGTGAACTCACCCCCTCACTGCCACACTACCACAACCTGGAGTGGAGGCTGGACGTGCAGGTACTCTGTTGTCCGTTTGTTTTCTCTGTCTGCACGTCTCTCTGTTGGTGTGTCTGCTTTTTTGTGCGTGCAGGGTTGCTAAGTCTGCGGTTTCCCTGACAAATTGGGATACTTTGACAACGATGTCGCGGGTGAAAATGTATTGGTTGTGGGTTTTTGGCCTATTTCTAAGTTGTGCCGGTCAATCACAATTGCTGATCATTTGTTAAAATGCATTAGAATGACGGTAACAGTCAGTCCGATTAGGCTGCCGGGGGGAAAAATACAATGTCTGTTGTTGACAAGCATATTCAGTTCATATCCATGTTATTAATATTTAATTCAGTGAGTATGACCCCATCCTCAGCAGCCTATTTCAGCAGGCTATTGGGAAACACGTAACTCAAATTCGCCTCGCTATTCATGTTACGGGGAGCCTTTGTGAATAACATTGAGGCTTAAACGGTGACGGAGTTCATCAGGAATTGTATAGGGGATGTTGTTCCCACTGGGACTATTAAAACCTACCCAAACCAGAAACCGTGAATAAATGGCAGTATTCACGCAAAACTGAAAACGTGAACCACCGCATTTAACCATGGCAAGGTGACTGGGAATATGGTTGAATGCAAACAGTGTAGTCTTGAAGCAAGTGGGGACAGCATACTGGAATAGGGAGAGATTGAATATGTCCATAAACATACCAGCCAGCTGGTCTGCGCATGCTCTGAGGACGCGGCTGGGGATGCCGTCTGGGCTGGTACCTTGCGAGGGTTAACACCCTTAAATGTATATGGCAGGGTCTACAGACAATCACGGACTACAAAAGGAAAACCAGCCACATCGCGGACACCGACATCTTGCTTCCGGACAAGCTAAACACCTTCTTCGCCCGCTTTGAGGATAACACAGTGGCACCGACGCGGCCCGCTAAGAACTGTGGGCTCCTTCTCTGTGGCCGACGTGAGTAAGACAGTTAAACGTGTTAAACCTCGCAAGGCTGCCGGCCCAGACGACATCCCTAGCCGCGTCCTCAGAGCATGCGCAGACCAGCTGGCTGGAGTGTTTACAGACATATTCAATCAACCCTTATCTTAGTCTGCTGAGCCTACATGCTTCAAGATGGCTACCATTGTTCCTGTACCCGAGAAAGCAACGGTAACTGAACTAAATGACTATCGCCCCGTAGCACTCACTTCTGTCATCATGAAGTGCTTTGAGACTAGTCAAAGATCATATCACCTCCACCTTACCTGACGCCCTAGACCCACTCCAATTTGCTTATCGCCCCATAGGGCAATCATCAGCACATTTCCCTATCCCATCTGGACAAGAGGAATACCTATTTAAGAATGTTGTTCATTGACTATAGCTCCGCCTTCACCATAGTAGCCTCCAAGCTCATCATTAAGCTTGAGGCCCTGAGTCTGAACCCTGCCCTGTGCAACTGGTCCTGGACTTCCTGATGGGCCGCCCCCAGGTGGTGAAGGTAGGAAACAACACCCCCACTTCGCTGATCCTCAACAATGGGGCCTCACAAGGATGTGTGCTCAGCCCTCTCTTGTACTCCCTGTTCACCCATGACTGCGTGGCCAGACACTCCTCCAACTCAATCATCTAGTTTCCAGACGACACAACAGTAGTAGGCTTGTTTACCAACAATGACGAGACCGCCTTCAGGGAGGAGGTGAAGGCTCTGGGAGTGTGGTGCCAGGAAAATAGCATCTCAATCAATGTCAACAAAACAAAGGAGATGATTGTGGACTTTAGGAAACAGCAGAGGGATCACCCCCCCCCCCCCATCCACATTGATGGGACTGCAGTGGAGAAGGTGGAAAGTTTTTTAAGTTTCCCGGCGTACACATCACTGACAATCTGAAATGGTCCATCCACACAGACAGTGTGGTGAAATTTGCCTTGGCCCCTCAAACTTTTACAGATGCACAATTGAGAGCATCCTGTCGGGCTGTACCACCGCCTGGTACGGCAACTGCACCGCCCGCAACCGCACGGTTCTCCAGAGGGTGGTATGGTCATCCCAACGCATCACCGGGGGGGGGCACACTACCGGCCCTCCTGGACACCTACAGCACCCGATGTCACAGGAAGGCCAAAAAGATCATCAAGGATGTCAACCCTCGAGCCACGGCCTGTTCACCATCTAAAAGGCGAGGTCAGTACAGGTGCATCAAAGCTGGGACTGAGACTGAAAAACAGCTTCTCTATCTCAAGGCCATCGGACTGTTAAATAGCCATCATTAACCGGCTACCACCCGGTTACTCAACCCTGCACCTTAGAGGCTGCTGCCATATATATATATATATATATATATAGTACCAGTATATAGTATATATATATATAGTACCAGTCAAAAGTTGACACACCTACTCATTCCAGGGTTTTTCTTTATTTTTACTATTTTTCTACATTGTAGAATAATAGTGAAGACATCAAAACTATGAAATAACACATGGAATCATGTAGTAACCAAAAAAGTGTTAAACGAATCAAAATATATTTTAGAGTCTTTAAAGTAGCCACCCTTTGCCTTGATGACAGCTTTGCACACTCTTTGCTCGTTCCTAATATTTATATTTCTTAATTCCATTCTTTTACTTTCAGATTTGTGTATTGTTGTGAATTGTTAGATACTACTGTACTGTTGGAGCTAGAGAACACAAGCATTTCACTACACCCCCAATAACATCTGCTAAATATGTGTATGCAATCCAATTTTGATTTGATAAATGATTCTGTCAATTTGAACTAAGCAAGCTGCTAAATCGTTCAGCCTACGTCTTGCCTAGGCTACTGTAGGCGATCTGAAATTAGATGTAGTCCTATCAGGGGCTATAGTCAGCCTGCATCTCGTTTAGCAAACCATGGCAAAGGTGAATTACTATCATAAACCTAGATTTTAGTGTGTAGCCTATCCCTATTGAAACGACAAGTCATTCTCGTAGAAAGGCCATTTTATACATTTCTTTAATTAATTATTTTTTGTCTTAACATCCGGCACAATTGCCAGAAAATAGTTTTAACATTTGTTTTTTTTTTGAAGTTCGTTCAAGTGTTTCTTGTGCAAAAGGTTTCGAGGTTCCTCTGTCCAACTCACTCCAATCTCCTGTTGGATTTATCTGTAGTTATGCACATGTGCAAAAGGGATTTATTTACAATTATAAACTGGGCTCGAGCCCGGAATGCTGATTGGCTGAAAGCTGTGTTCAATAAGACTATATACCAAGACTATATACCATGTGTATGACATGTTTTTTTTACTGTTCTAATTACGTTGGTAACCAGTTTTTAATTGCAATAAGGCACCTTGGGGGTTAGTGATATATGGCCAATATACCACGGCTAAGGGATGTATTCTTGTGACATATTCAAATTTCTTTATTAGGTCACCTCCTAGCTCGCAATACGTTTTTGATGAAAACCAAATGTTGCTTCTAACGTCATTACAAGTTACGTCGATATTCCTGCCTGATAACGTCATGGAAAAAGAGTTTATTGAATAAATGCTGCAATTTTTTGGGGGGAGAGGGGCTAGTTAGACCTGTGTGTGAGTGCAGTCTTTCTGTGTTTGTCTCTCTTTGATGGTACATCAATTCAGTTTGTAAAAAAAAAAAGTCCCTCTCCCATCTTTCTCCTCTAGCTGGCTAGTCGTGCCCTCCGGCACCAGGTTAAGCCTACAGTGACTATGAAGCTGCACCTGGAGGGGAGTGGAGGTGATAAGAGCGCTAAGGTACTACAGACTGACCCTGCCACCCTGATGCACCTCATCCAGGAGCTGGAGAAAGCCCTAGCTGAGCTCAAGACCACCCATTGCCGCAGGATCCTACGCAACATCAAATAGGGACCTCCGACTGACACAACTATTGTCCGTTATTGAACTGGGACATCACTGATCTGGACGCGTGCAACATCAAATCCTTTGAACACGGATTCCTGTGCAACATCAAATCCTTTGGACACGGATTCCTGTGCAACATCAAATCCTTTGGACAAGGATTCCTGTGCAACACCAAACAGGGTTCTATTCCTTGACCCCGGAACCCTATGTAAGAGCAAATAGGGTCCCCCCTGACATGAAATTATTTCTCAACTTTGAATTGAGCTCTGCCAGCAGAGGGCGCTACAGCTTACCCTGCATCAGGAATAGCAGGGATAGGAGATGGGCCACTATCACATAGGATAAAACTTTGTTGCCTGAAGTGCTTATGTCTCCTTTTACTTTCTGTTTGGATCAAGACCCATAGCCACAGAGTGTCTTGGAGTAGGAGGGCTTATCTAGGATCAGTTTAGCCTTTTAGATCATAATGAATCAGATTTATATGGACAGATCCTAGATCAGCTCTCACCTACTCTGAGACGCTTTGTGGACACAGGCCCTGGGAGAGCTGATCAGGAAAAGTGAAATAAAAAGAAGCCACCTGGGGTATGCTATCACCTGTGCAGTTTTATTCCGATCAGGGAGGGAGATGAGGCCACACTAAGGTGTTGAGATGTAGACATGTAAAGGCATTGCAATTCTAATTCACTTAGCTAATGGCAATCACAATAACCAGATCAGAATTAGGTGGGAGGTTATTTTGGGCATTTCTAATGTGGTATGTTGAGGTTACTGATGGATATTTTCTAACCTTGTGGAAACACAGCACTTGGCAAAAGCCCTCAGTTGTAATCACGCAGTGCTTTTGCATTCTATTTCTTTGATCATTGAATTTGTTCACCTTCACATGTAAAAGTGTTAATTGTATTTTATATCACGTTTTTTGTGCTAACATTTTTTGGGGGGGGATAGCCTTGATTCTTTTCACGGACCAATTGACCCTTTGCTAAGCCCTGCCCCAGAATGTTGGACAACCAATCGCATCACTCAAATGGATAGCAACTGTCGTCATGTCCGACTCGGACAAGCTCCTGTTTAAATCACATGAAATCCAGTGAGGACTGGAAAAAAAAAACAGTTTTCTTTAAAAACAACATTTTGCCTAAATGGCTAAATAACTGAACAGTGCAGCAGGAGTACTTGATACTGTGATTCCTGAAATACAGAGCCTGTTGATTGAGTATTTTTCAAATCTGAAATTATACTAATAACATTGTTTGCTAGTTCAGCTGGGTAGCAAGCTCTGTCTCATTGGTCACCAAAATGTAGCTAACGCTAGCTAGCTAGCCACTAAATATAACTTGTTTTCTCAATGTATGTTAGCTAAGTTAACAATGTTATGAATACAACTCCTATCTGGTATCGACACCAGGATATGATTTGAAAGCGCTAGTTGGCTCCAAAGGGGGTTATAGTTTTGACTGCATGCTGACAGTAAATTCAAAGCCTTTCAGTGGCTAGCTGCACCACCTAGCATAATTTGATCAGGTTCTCAGGAAACAATTGTAATGACAGTCCCACTACAACATACCCAAGAGTTTCCTGATTAGCAAATGTTTATTTTCATTATGTATTAGAAAACACAGTTTGAGATCATTGTGAGGGGATGTCGTCAGTGGTTGAATGGGGAATTGGACAGCACTGGAAAATGTTTTCCGATGTTGCAACAGTAACCAAGGAGGGGGCGGGCATAGAGAAGGGTCATGGAGGACGGTGAGAGAACACTGCACTGTATAATGTAGAGGATTCAGAATGTGTTGCTGTTATACATCAAGCGTTCATTTTTTTGTTTTACTTCTGCATGTCTGACTAATGTATTCTTCTAGGATTTCTGATGATTTTTGAGTGGCTGAATGTTACTTTGAATTTTATAAAGCAAAGAAGTTAAAATGTTTACCTGCGACTCTTTCTTGAGCAACAGAGAACAGTATTTGGATATTGCCCTCATTTCATTTTTTTAAAGACTGATGAAGTCAGGTTTTTGTGAGTACATTTTTTGTGAACACATGCCTGTTCATTGGTTTATAATAGTATTACTTCTCAAATAGGGAATGATTACACATAAATACCTCCATCAGCAAACTACTAAACAAAACAGCTACTTAGGCCAATCAACTCAACTTTGCTCCTGTTTTTATTTTGATGTATGTTATCGGTAAACCACCACTAACAGCAAAACGAAAGCAGAGATTTGACTGAGACCTAATTCAACTCCTATGGCAGTCTTAAGACACAGTAGGCTGGAGAATATAGTAGCTGGAAATGAACCTTTGCGGGGGTTGCCCGGTCCTATTCCTAATTACAGTACCTATCCCTCCTATGAAGTTCATACTGAATGGAATTCTAGCTAGGGGAGAAATAGAACCGGGCCAATATGGTGGCTGGAAAGTTACTGTAACTGTCTTGGCTCCAGACCATATCAGATAGAATTTGCCTCTAGGCACTGATCTCGGATCAGCTTACCCTCCCTTGCAATGTAGGGGAAAAATTTAATTTGGCCTATATTACCCATAGAAATGCATCGAATAAGACATTCAGAAATGTGGTAAAAAAAATAAGGAATAAAGGTTTTGAAGTGTCTGTCCTACATCTAGGAGATATAAGAAAGCATTTATATTTAACTAGGGAAGACCGTTAAGAACAAATTCTTATTTACAATGACGGCCTAAGAACAGTGGGTTAACTACCTTGTTCAGGGGCAGAACGACAGATTTTTACCTTGTCAGCTCTGGGATTTGATCTAGCAACCTTTTGGTTACTGGCCCAACACTCTAACCACTACAGACACCTGCCCTGAAATTATACAGTACCATTCAACAGTTTGGACACACCTACTCATTCAAGGGTTTTTCTTTATTTTTGCTATTTTCTACATTGTAGAATAATAGGGAAGATATAAAAACTATGAAATAACACATATGGAATCACGTAGTAACCAAAACAGTGTTAAACAAATCTAAATATTGTATTCCTCAAAGTAGCCACCCTTTGCCTTGATGACAGCTTTGCACACTCTTGGCATTCTCTCAACCAGCTTCACCTGGAATGCTTTTCCAACAGTCTTGAAGGAGTTCCCACATATGCTGAGCACTTGTCTGCTTTTCCTTCACACTGCAGTCTCAACTCATCCCAACTCATCCCGAACCATCTCAATTTGAGTTTAGGTTGGGTGATTGTGCAGGCCAGGTCATATGATGCAGCACTCCACCTCCTCCTTGGTCAATTAGCCCTTGCACAGCCTGGAGGTGTTAGGGTTGTTGTCCTGTTGGAAGGTGAACATTCTCCCCAGTCTGAGGTCTTGAGCACTCTGGAGCAGGTTTTCATCAAAGATCTCTCTGTACTTTGCTCTCCCAGTCCGTGCCACTGAAAAACATCCCCACAGCATGATGCAGCCACCACCATGCTTCGCCGTATGGATGGTACCAGGTTTCCTCTAGACGTGACACTTGGCATTCAGGCTAAAAAGTTTAATCTTGGTTTCATCAGACCAGAGAATCTTGCTGCTCATGGTCTCAGTTTTGTCAAACTCCATGAGGGCTGTCATGTGTCTTTTACTAAGGAGTGACTTCCACCTGGCCACTACCATGAAGGCCATCGGGTCAGGCCATCGGGTCAGAGTGATCATTGGGTTCTTGGTCACCCCCCGTTTGGCCCGAGCGGCCAGCCCTAGGAAGAGTCTTGGTGGTTCCAAACTTATTTAATTTAAGAATGAGGGTGTTCTTGGGGACCTTCAAAGCTGCAGAAATGTTTTGGTACCCTTCCCCTAGATCTGTGCCTTGACACAATCCTGTCTCGGAGCTCTATGGACAATTCCTTCGACCTCATAGCTTGGTTTTTGACATGCACTGTCAACTGTGGGACCTTATATAGACAGGTGTGTGCCTTTCCAAATCATGTCCAATGAATTGAATTTATGACAGGTGGACTCTAGTCAAGTTGTAGAAACATCAAGGATGGTCCATGGAAACAGGATGCACCTGAGATCAATTTCGACTCTCATAGCAAAGGGTCTGAATAATTACGCAAAAAAGGTATTGCTGTTTTTCTTTAAATTTCCAATAAATTTGATAACATTTTAAAATCAATACTGTTTTCGCTTTGTCATTGTGTGGTATTGTGTTTAGATTTAGGAAAACGTTTATTTAATCCATTTTAGAATAAGGCTGAAACATAAAAATGTGGAAAAATTCCAAGGGGTCTGAATACTTTCTGAATGCCCTGCATGCCGTATTCCACACGACTGGGAAGAATATGAGGTCAAATCACGACGTCAGTGATCTTCAGGTCGGAAAGTCACAGCTCTAGAAAGAGGCTCTGTTTCGGATGACTGTTCAAACCAATTTTGTTTTTCTCCCAGTCTGAGCAATTTTTTCCCCGTGTTTCCAGTTGTTTTGAACGCTCGGAAGTCGGCGAGTTCCGAGCTCCCAGTTGTTCAATAACACAGGTGCTTCCTGTGTAATCACGTCAACTTACTGCACTTCCTGGAACCATCTTCACAGTTCAGACCCTATTTGAGGCTGAATACTAAAATCAAGTTATTGTATCATTAAAAGACAACTGATGTGTATAAGAACATATTTAGATCAGTTGAATGTAGTCATTCAGAAAGGATTTATAAATAACATATTACATACCAGTACAATGTAACAATAATACAATGACATGCTTGTAATCAACTTATGATCATTATTAATCTAGAAGATGATGAAAGATCATAACATTTTTGCAGGCATGTACAGACATAACACAAACAACTTAAACATACCACCAGCAAGACTAAAATTCCTATTGTCAAATATCAGATTTTTTATTTATTTATTTTTTACCTTTATTGAACTAGGCAAGTCAGTTAATTGTTTTATTTTTGTTATTTTTTATTTCACCTTTATTTAACCAGGTAGGCTAGTTGAGAACAAGTTCTCATTTACAACTGCGGCCTGGCCAAGATAAAGCATAGCAGTGTGAACAGACAACACAGAGTTACACATGGAGTAAACAATTAACAAGTCAATAACACAGTAGAAAAAAAAAAAAGAACAAATTCTTATTTACAATGACGGCCTACACCGGTCAACGCTGGGCCAATTGTGCGCTGCCCTATGGGACTCCCAATCACGGCCGGTTGTGATACAGCCTGGATTCAAACCAGGGTGTCTGTAGTGACACATCTAGCACTGAGATGCAGTGCCTTAGACTGCTGCGCCACTTGGGAGCCCCCGAGTAAGTAAGCCCTGACTGTATCCCATAGATCTACCTCTTAACCCCCAGACTATTGAGGGGGCTGCTGTAGAGTTCAGGGGTCAGGATAGACCCAGTGACAGGTGTGTTTCTCAGGGTACGGGTTGGGTGGAGGTGTGTGTATGGAGGGTCAAGGGGTTCTGTGTCAGATATCTGCTGAACTTCTGGCAAAGTCAACTGTTCTCAGAGACAGATGCACATCGCCAGAGAGCTTACCTCAGCGACAGTCAGAGCCGTGTGTGTGTGTGAATCAGAATCGCAGGCACAGCTAAAAAAAATGAGAATGAGTACTGTGGGAGTGAATTCATCCTAATCCTTTAAAGATACTGTCCAGTGTTTCCAGATTTTTTATAAAATATGACCTATAATAATGCTTGTAATTACTACTTTTTGGCAGGAACAGTATGTTACAAGCAGCTTTTCTGTGTTGCAATGGTGTGGGCGTATTACTGGTCATAAAAACTATTCACACGAGTTGACCGCTGTTGATTGTCCAGTTCAGTCAATGAGGCAGGATGAAATCAATCTCTATGAGAAAATAGCACACATTTGTCTAAACTGTCTTGAGATACAAGTTTGAGATGGGATTTTTAAAGTTAATTTTTATTAAATGATTTATTTATGCTTTGGAAACAAATATAAGACGAGTCAACGACATTATTTGGGTATGAGTTAACAGAATATGAACTTTAATGAGAGACTGACTCTTACATAATAATTCTAATTCTTTATTTACCTTCAGTTCAAATGATGTCTCCACTATGGATGTAGTCGATGTTATGGGGTTGAATATGATCCCTGTTCACTGACTGCCCCGCCATCTGATCGGGGCTTTTCCTGGCACGCTAGACAGCTTGGGGTTTGGGCTTTGGTTGGGCATGCAGTGTTACATCAGGATGACTGGTGGCTTGTGGCTGTATTATAATTTTTTTTATTTGACCTTTATTTAACTAGGCAAGTCAGTTAATAACACATTCTTATTTTCAATGATGGCCTAGGTACAGTGGGTTAACTGCCTTGTTCAGGGGCAGAATGACAGATGACCCTGTCAGCTCAGGGATTCAATCTTGCAACCTTTCAGTTACTAGTCCAATGCTCTAACCACTAGGCTACCTGCCGCCCTAAGTACAGTGAGTGCTGTGGCTATAAAAATATACATTTGATTTATTTTGTGGGACACATCAACATTCTGCACCCTATAGTCAACCATACATAGCCTACCTCTCAACCAAAAAGCTTCCAATCCAGAGAAAATCATTGACTTTTTGGTCTCAGAAGATTCTACTGTACTGTTGAGGATTCTACTGTACTGTTGAGGAGTCTACTGTACTGTTGAGGAGTCTACTGTACTGTTGAGAAGATTCTACTGTACTCTTGAGGAGTCTACTGTACTTTTGAGAATATTCTACTGTACTGTTGAGGAGTCTACTGTACTGTTGAGGAGTCTACTGTACTGTTGAGAAGATTCTACTGTACTCTTGAGGAGTCTACTGTACTTTTGAGAAGATTCTACTGTACTGTTGAGGAGTCTACTGTACTTTTGAGAAGATTCTACTGTACTGTTGAGGAGTCTACTGTACTTTTGAGAAGATTCTACTGTACTGTTGAGGATTCTACTGTACTTTTGAGAAGATTCTACTGTATTCTTGTAGGTGCACTACTTCTATGACATGATGGGGTTGGTGGTCTGAGGCCGGAAACGGACCAGTGAACCCAGACCAGACCCCCCCCCCCCCCCCCCCCCCCCCCCCCCAAGGCCCCAGACTGAGGAGTCCATGGCTGCTTGGTAGGTACATTGTTGAGGACAGAGTAATTGTCCATCAAAAGGATTGGTTTACAGGGTGGCACACGCCATCTCTTAGCATTTGACATTACAAAGGACAGCTGCACCCTCTGTGGAGTACAAGGGCTTCTGGTTACTTTTATCGTGGCCCGTGTTACTGTTTCACACAGTGGTTAAAAGCCCGAAGGGCCACCGACTGGGAAACACATAGGAATCTATTCTAAAAAGTAAACAAACAAAACTGTTATCCATTTATCATCGTTATGAACATGGAGCTTAATTTAGCCCACCAAACAGAGATTTAACCTGCTGCTTTCCAATACCCTAATGCTGAACTTTTTTATCAATTGAGCCAAAGGCATATTTGCCCTGTACCACATTAGTGGGTATTTTTTATTTAAAAAAAAACACATTTGATAAAATTCAACTAGATAACTTTTGGGGGGGATAAAAATGAACCTAGATAAATAAAAAACGTGTTGATAAAATTCACCATGAGTGCAATGTGTTGACATTGTAATGAAACGACTGCAAGCACAATGTATTTGTCATTTGATCAAATACAGGCCCCTCGCCACACCATAGACTGGACCACTAAAGAATAGGTGGGATTGAAAATTCACAAAGAGAACAAGTAGTGTATCTGACTGGCGTGGGAGGGTTTATCAGTCATGCTACTATATATGGGCAAATTAATGAGAAACCTACTTCGAAGAAATCACTGCATAGTGTATGTATACTCGGGCAAAATCACAGAGAAACATTTATTTCAGTCAAAGTATCTAGGGCGGGGCACCAAGCGCTCAAATTTCAAATGGTTATTCAACAGATGGGTAGGCTAATGTTTTCACACCCACACTGGGGGTGTTGTGTGACAATCCGTAAGGCTACATTCAAAACGATTTCACGGCTGTTCTTTTTCCACCAAAAAAGTCATTATCTTCTACAGAACATTCAAAACACAAACATCCAGTCGACATTTTTAGATTAACTTTACTTAAATTGTTATATTTCAGTAAATAACTAGTTTAGAGCAGAACACAGGGCCGTCTCCAAACGGAAAGAAGCAGCTGTGATTTATTACAAAAACCATCTCGCAACAACTCTATTCCGTAACTTTGTGGCGTTGAGTTTGAACTATTTCAACATTTGCGTCATTGTTACACCCGCCATCAATAGTTTGTAAATTGGGAGATATTTGTTTAGTAATCCTGAAACGGTGCAACCCCTCGAGCGCCGGAGGTCATGCATAATTCATGAGCGACTGCTGACACAGGCGTCGTAGAAAAGTTGAGTTTACAAACTTTGGGACAGGAGCAACAAGATCTACCGAACTGGCCGGAGCAAAGGGAAAGTAGCTACATTTAAAATTACTTTTCTCATGTAGGGACACATTTAGTTGTTCTCTATCTTACTCTAATAGAATAGTTTTATTGCGAGTTTGACGGCAGAAAGGTGAATTATTTTTGTCCACACAGAGGGTTTATAAAAGTTTGCCTGAGAGTAGCCTAGGCCTACTTCAGAAGGCTCAACGTTTGATATTTGTTTAAAGCCTCAACTTTAAATCGTTTTTATATTTTCTGTATTGCTCTAACTTTTACACTAAGACAAAATGAGCAACCCACTTCAGCCAATGCCAGGACAACAAGTTATCCATGTCGCGCAGGACTCGGATACGGATCTCGAGGCGCTTTTTAATTCGGTTATGAACCCGAAACCCAGTTCATGGAGGAAAAAAATGTTACCCGACTCTTTTTTCAAGGAGCCAGATTCTGGATCTCACTCCCGACAGTCTAGCACTGATTCGGGCAGTCACCCGCCCAGGCTCACCGTACAACACGTACGGTCACATTCCTCGCCCGCAACTTTACAGATTGGATTGGGAGCCAACCCAACTCCAAGCCCGGTACATCACTCGCACATCCGCCACCAGTCTTTCGATGTTGCCGAAGAGTTGCCCCTGCCCCCTGGATGGGAGATGGCCTACACGTCCAACGGACAGAAGTACTTTCTCAAGTAAGTTTTGTTGTTGTTGTTTATTCCACAGAAAACACACACGGTAAAGTCACCAGTCCTTTCAATAAATCAAAACTCCATAATCCTTACAGCGCCACAGATCTGAAGTTCAGTCGGTGTAAAACTCACTTCAGATGACATCGGTTCATCTGAAATGATAGACTTATAAAGTGGACTGTGAAAAATCAGTGTAACCGCAAAAGCTTCAGATCACTGTGCTGAACGATTGGCCCCTTTGAACACCTATGTGGCAAATTTGACAGAATACACGATTTTTGTCTTTGTTTGGCTCTGTCAGCTTAAACCTTATAATGCCATCCCCTTATTCACACAGGTCTAACCTAATATATAAACGGCCTGTAGCTAGCATCAAGTCATTTATGTGAGTCGTACCTGTCTGTGCTTGCAGTGGCCCCCTAGTGCTCTGTGACTTTTCACGACGGCCCCAATGCTTTTGTTTTAGATTAATCTTATTTCCAAAATTATTCAATGTTTTGTGCTAGGCCATATAATAACATGAAAACTTCTTAATACACTAAATGGAAAGTTTTGCCATTTCAATAAGGGACGAATCTCCATGGGCAACGTGATAACAGACCACCTCTAGTCTAGTGTGTTTTGCAACAGCAGTGAAGTTGTCTTTGGTTTCGTTCTCTGAGCCCCAGCCGGTTAAACCACAATGGCTGTTATCTTCTGTGTCTTATCCTCACCCATGCACAGGGACAAGACACAATAACAGCAGATAGATGTCTTTCACACTGAGGTGTCACGCTGACCTTTCATCTCTCACCTCAGCACATGCCCACGTTGTACTGAAGTGTGTGTGTGTGACTGAAAATATCAGTGTTTAAATCAATGAAGAGGCTCTGTTCTGTCACCTGTTTTAAACACACACACCTACCTGTGATCACCTTGATAAGAAAGTGATTACCTTATCAGTGCTGCTGGCTCGTATCTCCCAATCTCTCCTGATGGAGACACCCGTCAGTCTCAATGCTAATGAGTGTTGCGACTCTTCACTCTGTGAAGACCTAGACGAACAGGCAGACCCATTCTTCCCTGGCCCAGGGGTCACCATGGCTACCTGACCCAAGGCAGAAGTGTGTGTGTGGTAGGGGTCACCATGGCTACCTGACCCAAGGCAGAAGTGTGTGTGTGTGTGTGTGTGTGTGTGTGTGTGTGGTAGGGGTCACCATGGCTACCTGACCCAAGGCAGAAGTGTGTGTGTGTGTGGTAGGGGTCAGCTCAGCAGGGTGTCCTCCAAAAGGATAGTTATTACAGAAGGTGTGAGAAAACACACCCTGGGTTTACTCTCCGTTCAGCCTCAGGGGCAGCAGAGGGGGGCCCCTGTGCTAAAACATACACATTAACTTCACACACCCTTTTTCACACACTGAGCCTCTGTTCCCAGATTACTCAACAGTACAGTATCAACAGCCTGGTGCCCATTGTCTCCAAAAGTAATCGGTATCTGTTTTAACATGAACTTAATTAAAGGGATACTTGGGGATTTTGGCAGTGTCCCCTTTATCTACTTCACCACCAGAGTCAGATGAACTAGTACAGGGTAGGCAACCCTGGTCCTGGAGTGCCGCAGACAATCACTGAACTGATTAATTATCTCAGTTGGTCAGGCATGGTGCCTAGTTGGAACAAAAGCTTGCAGTACATGGGACAGGGTTGCCTAACCCTGAACCAGTGGATACCATTTATGTCTGTGTCCAATATGAAGGAAACTGGAGGTAGATTCACAAAGCCAATGCTAAGTAGCTTTAGCATAATGACGAAGTCTATGTGTATCTACTAGCATGCTAAACACCAACTGACCAGGTAAAACTATGAATAAAAAATGCTAAGTAGCTTTAGCGTAATGACGAAGTCTATGTGTATCTACTAGCATGCTAAACACCAACTGACCAGGTAAAACTATGAATAAAAAATGCTAAGTAGCTTTAGCATAATGACGAAGTCTATGTGTATCTACTAGCATGCTAAACACCAACTGACCAGGTAAAACTATGAATAAAAAATGCTAAGTAGCTTTAGCGTAATGACGAAGTCTATGTGTATCTACTAGCATGCTAAACACCAACTGACCAGGTAAAACTATGAATAACAATGCTGTCAGAGCGGGTGTTCCCCAGGAAACAGGCAGCCATTGGGCTGAAAAGTAAAGCAGAGAGCTCGGGGCTCCTGAGTGGGCGCATCGGTCTAAGGCACTGTATGTCAGTGCTAGAGGCGTCACTACAGACACCCTGGTTCGATTCCAAGCTGTATCACAACTGGCCGTGATTGGGAGTCCCATAGGGCGGCGCGCAATTGGCCCAGCGTCGTTCGGGTTTGGCCTGTGTAGGCCGTCATTGTAAATAGGATTTTGTTCTTAACTGACTTGCCTAGTTAAACTTAAAAAAGAGAGGTTTGGCCTGTTCTGGCTGGCTGGCTGCATCCTGACTGACCATCAGGAGAACTACCACACAACAGAGGGAGCACTGATCAGGAGGTCTGGCTGTTCATTAGCTAGATGGGTGGGGGAAAAACACAGCGAGGTGAGGGGGTTGGACAAGTGGGAGGAAGGAGGGTGAAAACAACAGGGAGAAAGAGAAGGGCGTGAAAAAAGAGAGGGGGGGAGGCAGGGAAAGAGAGGGGAGGAGGCAGGGAAAGAGAGGGGAGGAGGCAGGGAAAGAAGGAGCGGCTGAGGCTGTTTTTTGGCAGCTGAAGAGAAGGGTAGGAGCTGCGGAGAGGGGTAGGAGAGGGAGGGAATGCCTGCAGTCTAACCCCAGGCTCCAGGAGGTGTCTCCTCTCTCTCGGTCCCAACCGGGGGTGTGAACATGCCTGCTCCTGCAGAGGTTTTCACAGTTGGCTCCGTCACCAGCAACAAAGCTGGGAGCCCCAGCCCCACCGCACCCTGCAATTAACCAGGCAGGAAAACAAAGTCTGCCTGGCTGGCCCGGGGCTGCTGGATCTGCAAGTTTCACTCTGAGCTCTTTGTTAAGGAGGCCACTGCTTCACTGCCTCTCCATCTTCTCTCCTTCTGCCTTTTGAAGCTCTTTGAGGCATGATTTTTTTTTTTTTCCAGAACTTTTTTTGCAGTGTTCTATTCCAGGAATTTGACTTTACATTAGAATGCCCCCCCCCCCCAAAGGATGGGATAAACGTCAAATGAATAGGACCTTGGGTTTTAGAGTCCTGCCATTTGGCTCTGCAGGAAATCCTGCATGATGACAGTAGCCCCCGGTCATAGGTCACACATCCTTACTGTCTTGTGCTTCTCTCACATCCACCCAGTGTGTGTGTGTGTGTGTTTCCACAAGTCAATTATTTAATCTATTATCCTCCCCCCATTCCCCACCCACCTGCACACTTGTGAAAACAATGCATGTCGCGACAGCTGACACAATTGAATTTAGTACTTAGTGCAATTGACAGTGAACAGAGCTAAATGAGCGGTGGTCCAGTTTAATCCAGTGGTAACTGTAAAACTAACGCATTGTGTCACCCGCTCAACCTCTCCCACTTTTCCCATTTTCTCTCAATTGAAACGTGTCCAAACGCATCCCACTGCCACTGCAACAGGAGCCCATTACCGTGGACTGAGACCCTTCATAGACATCCACTCTACACCCCAACCACAGTGTTCCAGCCCCTAACCGTGCGTTCCCAAGCTGGTCTGAGGAAGAGTTGCCTCGCTGGCTTGATATAGCGGTGCCTCGGGTGGGTTTACAGTAGAGTAACTTACTGTAAAGTGACTGATAATGGTCTGTGTGACAGAATGATCGTGCGAGCGATAGAAGAAGTGATAGTGTAAATGATAGTGATAACAGAGAGCGGGAGATCAGCGTGGGTGGCTGTGTCCTCACTGGACTCTGGACTAGACGAGAGGTGATTTTATTTACCCTTTATTTAACTAGGCAAGTCGGTTAAGAACTAATTCTTATTTTCAATGACGGCCTAGGAACCGTGGGTTAACTGCCTTGTTCAGGGGCAGAACGACAGATTTGTACCGTGTCAGCTCGGTTACTAGTCCAACGCTCTAACCACTAGGCTACCCTGCTGCCCCCGATTGATGCTGAGAGACGAGCAGAAGTCATTCAGCGTTTAGCTGAACCAATCTCTGTCTCTCTCTCTCTCTCTGTTGGGTTGAGTTAGCACAGGGGTTTGGGGGTGGGACTGAGATTTGAACAGTCTGTCCTGGTACATTGAGGCAGCGGTGAAAGTCAAGACGGGAGAGAACGACGGTGAGACTTCGGCCGGGGCTCAATCTGTTTGCCCCCTCTTCGGCTATGACCCGCGTTAAAGGCACTGGCACTACGCCAATGCTGCAGATGTCGGCTCAATCGGACGTTCCACGGCCCGTATTTAATCCTGTCTTTTATCTTGAGTTCTACTGCTTGGAGCCCTTTATGTACAAACATGGACCCCAGCATTGCTGCTGTCTAGTTTACACCATGGCCCTGAGCATCTCTTAGTGCTTTCATCTGGTCTGCATACTCAAGGCTGTGTGTGTGCCTGCCTCAATCACAAGGCTGTCTCACTGCATACCAGAGTGTCTGCTCTTACTAGGGAATTCCTCAATGTTTTGGATAGTGTGTTTTTGTTTGTTTTGTTCTTACAAAATAATTGGGAATAAGGGTAGTCTGTAATTAAGCCTGAGTTTGCCATTTAATGATGGGTGCAGTGTCTTCAAAGAGCTTCAAACAGAAGCACATTAATCTGCTGTAAATCTGTTGTAAATGGAATTTGGTGTAGCTGAAATTCATAGGAGCACTACCAATATTAATGCATAACTAATATCAGCCATGTTGTGATTGGTTTGACCAATCAGCAACGAGAGTATGTAGCCTGTAGTGTTCTGCCTTCTTAAAGGTGTGTTCTGCGATTTCCTGGTTGCCAAAATTCTAGAAGGTCGCCTAGTTTCAGTTTGTGACAAAACGAGCAAGTGTATTGTAGGGAATAATTGTACCATCTAAACTGCTGTGAAATATATTTTCCATAACCCCCCCCCAAAATGACATTTTCAGCTGTTTGAAGCTGGTGTACAAAACCCAAAGTAAAAGATGTCAAAAACGAAACATAATAACAGGAAGCAATAGAACGTAAGATATCTAGCGATTCTTAGACTTGCTTTCGATGAGTGACAGATCTATAACTCATATTTCTATTTATATTTTGGTCAGGTCTCCCAAGAAGTCTTATATATATATTGCAGTTTTTAGGTTCCGGCTGAGAAGTTGTTGCCAGAAGTGTGTGTGTGTTTTTATACACACTATCATGTATGTACGGACCCACAGGGACAGACTCCGAGCCACTGCTTGGAGTAGACCAACCAGCTCATTAAAAGTTCTACTTACCTGTCCAGCTACCAGGTGCAAACCACTAAGATGGACGGTGATGTGATTTGAAAGGTTTATTCAGTTCTTTTAATAGTTTACTATTAGTGGCTCAGTCTGAGAGAGCGAGACTGGGTGGGGTGGGGTGTGTGGGGGGCAATTGCAAAGTGTAACTAAAGGCTGAACTTTGCCTGGGGGTGTAATGGTGGCTGGGTGGGGCTCTCCCAGGGCTGTCCTGGGAGGATGTTCAGGTAGGTCTACATGGGCAGGGTGAGGTCTGTTCTGCACCTGTAAGCTGGACTGGCAGTTAAGCGGTAGGTGGATGGTGGTGGGGGTTCTACCAGGAAGGCAGGGTCGAGGAGTGGAAGTGGCTGTTGAGGTTAGAGGTCATCGGTATTGGTACTAGGTTAAAGATACCCAGGTTAGCACAATGTATTGATACCATGTGGAAGCTTTAGAAAATAAACAGATTCATGGAACCAGTGCCATTGCTGAGCAACATCGCTGGTCCCTTAGTTTAGAGTTCTTCCTCATTTATGCAAACAATTCTGGGATATTAGAATCCTCTTGTCCTAAACGTTTATCTTCAACCTGGGATGGTATGAGTTTTTAGGGCCTGAAATTAGGACCAGACCAGCAGTCTGTTGGTAAAAAGGCTGGTTGGCTGGTGTCGATTTGTTTTTACGAAGGGTACGGCTAGATCCTAAGAGCATGACCGAGACGGAGCATGACCGAGTCGGAGCATGACCCAGTCGGAGCACACTCACAGATATTCTCAGAACACTGGCATCCATGTTGGCACAACATGTTCCATGACAATAACGTTCTAATTTGGATTCTTTGTTGTCATTGTTTTGGAATGTGTTGTGCTAGCCATTCTATGGCTTGGGACAGGGGCACTCCTTACCAATGGCAGAAGAGTGACTGATATTTTGGCAGTATTTGTCACTATCAGGACCCAAACTGAGGCAGCCAGGTAGAGTTCAGTTGATTGTCGTGTCTTTGGTTTCCTGCACCCTGGTCCATCCCAGCCACCAGTGCCTTTTGTTTGTCTGTAACCTTTAGTGTACTAACCTGGAGGTCAGTTTCACTGGGTCTCCATATGCTATGAGCCACCTAGCTGTGACATATTACATGTGCCAGGCACAGGCAGCCAATCGGCTGTCTCGTTGGTCACTGCTTGAACTGTTGTTTTGGAAAAATTTAAGTCGCCCTCCTCCTCCCTCTTGCTCCTCCTCCCTCTTGCTCCTCCTCCCTTTTGCTCCCATAGACTCGGCTGGAGGTAGAGGCCCAAAGCCAGGGGCCATGAGGCTCTCTCTACCTCTCTCCCTCTTTCGCTCTCTGCTGCCTCAGTCTGTTCTAGGCAAAAGGGAGGAAGGGGGGAGGAGGGGGGTGGAATGTTAGGGAGTCGTACACACGCAGAGTGAGGGAATAGACATTCCAAAACAATAGCCTGTACTGCTGCAAAGTAACAGGCATGTCAACGTCTGCAACACAGATAGATCTGAAGCGGCTGTGGAACAGCCAGAACAGATGTTGGTCAAGCCTGGTAGCCAAGCAGCCAGTCAGTCAGCCAGCCAGTTAGCCAATCAATCAGCCAGGCGGTTAGCAGATAGCCAAGCAAACAGGCAGACATGCTGCTGGATCCCTCTGCCTCGTCTTTCTAGTCTGGAGGCCAGCTCTGTGTGTAGTCTGGAGGCCAGCTCTGTGTGTAGTCTGGAGGCCAGCTCTGTGTGTAGTCTGGAGGCCAGCTCTGTGTGTAGTCTGGAGGCCAGCTCTGTGTGTAGTCTGGAGGCCAGCTCTGTGTGTAGTCTGGAGGCCAGCTCTGTGTGTAGTCTGGAGGCCAGCTCTGTGTGTAGTCTGGAGGCCAGCTCTGTGTGTAGTCTGGAGGCCAGCTCTGTGTGTAGTCTGGAGGCCAGCTCTGTATGGCCCTGGCTGAGGCCTGGCCTGGGCTCTGCGGACACGCTCGATCCACTTCCTGTCCCAATATGTAAGTTGGACGAGCATGAAGACCTGCTTGTTTGGCCGGCCGGGCGTTTGGGCCGCTCCCCTCTCCTGCTGATGGGGGTTATTCTTGGACAAGAAGGGCTTTGTAGCTCCAGAGAGCTGCACAGCACTTTGGCCTTGCGTGACTTACAGATATACATTGTATTGAACGCAATTAAAGTTGAAGGAAATGTCATGTGGGCTGAATTTAAAACCAGCGGAGTTTGTGGCCCCGGTTTGTTTCTGTCTCTGGCCCTGAATCTGAGCAGAGGTTACTGAGCTGGAGCTCAGAGAAGAAACAGTCTCAGCTCAGCTCAGGTCCAGGCCTCTCGGCTTTAAAGGAACAGGAACGGCTTGGGTTTGCTTTGAAGTCTACCCAGTCTAACGCATACGGAGCCGATGGAGGTCAGTTTGTGTCACTCTCTTATGTACTTCTATGTGCATTTTGTGCGGCAGACGTTTTGGGAACGTGATGCGAACGGACCACCGTCAGCTCCGTTTTGCGCAGACCGCGTTGAACCCTTTTTTAGCAGGACAACAAAATGGCCGCTTTGCAACAACCAAATAATGCAGAGCGGAGGAGAAGGCTGTAGTTTAGTTAGTCCTTCATATTGAGTCCTAACACAAAGAGGACACACAGACCAAGTGAACATATGTTTCCTTACTGCAGTTTAACTGGAGGTTGGAAGTGTTATAGCCAAGAGCAAGGCGCTCAAGATGTTAGCTAAAAGTATTCATGACAATATCGCTTGTTTTTATCCACCGGTTGTGATACTTTATATGTGTGAGAACTACAGTGACAGGCGTTTGAGTGATTTAGTAAGGAGGTGAGCCACAACAGAGAGGGCAAGAGTGAGACATTAGTAAGGAAGTGAGACATTAGTAAGGAAGTGAGACATTAGTAAGGAAGTGAGACATTAGTAAGGAGGTGAGCCACAACAGAGAGGGCAAGAGTGAGACATTAGTAAGGAAGTGAGACATTAGTAAGGAAGTGAGACATTAGTAAGGAGGTGAGCCACAACAGAGAGGGCAAGAGTGAGACATTAGTAAGGAAGTGAGACATTAGTAAGGAGGTGAGCCACAACAGAGAGGGAAGAGTGAGGCAAGGAAGTGAGACATTAGTAAGGAAGTGAGACATTAGTAAGGAGGTGAGCCACAACAGAGAGGGCAAGAGTGAGACATTAGTAAGGAAGTGAGACATTAGTAAGGAGGTGAGCCACAACAGAGAGGGCAAGAGTGAGACATTAGTAAGGAAGTGAGACATTAGTAAGGAGGTGAGCCACAACAGAGAGGGCAAGAGTGAGACATTAGTAAGGAAGGAAGTGAAGACATTAGTAAGGAAGTGAGACATTAGTAAGGAGGTGAGCCACAACAGAGAGGGCAAGAGTGAGACATTAGTAAGGAAGTGAGCCGCAAGAGTGAGACATTAGTAAGGAAGTGAGCCACAACAGAGAGGGCAAGAGTGAGACATAAGGAGGTAGTCAACAGAAGGAGAGTGAGACATTAGTAAGGAAGTGAGCCGCAAGAGTGAGACATTAGTAAGGAAGTGAGCCACAACAGAGAGGGCAAGAGTGAGACATTAGTAAGGAGGCGAGCCGCAACAGAGAGTGGAAGAGTGAGACATTAGTAAGGAGGTGAGCCGCAAGAGTGAGACATTACTAAGGATGTGAGCCACAACAGAGAGGGGAAGAGTGAGACATTAGTAAGGAAGTGAGCCACAACAGAGAGGGCAAGAGTGAGACATTAGTAAGGAGGTGAGCCACAACAGAGAGGGCAAGAGTGAGACATTAGTAAGGAAGTGAGACATTAGTAAGGAAGTGAGACATTAGTAAGGAAGTGAGCCACAACAGAGAGGGCAAGAGTGAGACATTAGTAAGGAAGTGAGCCACAACAGAGAGGGCAAGAGTGAGACATTAGTAAGGAAGTGAGCCACAACAGAGAGAGCAAGAGTGAGACATTAGTAAGGAAGTGAGCCACAACAGAGAGGGCAAGAGTGAGACATTAGTAAGGAGGTAAGCCTCACAACAGAGAGGGCAAGAGTGAGACATTATTAAGGAAGTGAGCCGCAAGAGTGAGACATTAGTAAGGAAGTGAGCCACAACAGAGAGGGCAAGAGTGAGACATTAGTAAGGAGGTAAGCCTCAACAGAGAGGGGAAGAGTGAGACATTAGTAAGGAAGTGAGCCGCAAGAGTGAGACATTAGTAAGGAAGTGAGCCACAACAGAGAGGGGAAGAGTGAGACATTAGTAAGGAAGTGAGCCACAACAGAGAGGGCAAGAGTGAGACATTAGTAAGGAAGTGAGCCACAACAGAGAGGGCAAGAGTGAGACATTAGTAAGGAAGTGAGCCACAACAGAGATGGAAAAAGAGTGAGATATTAGTAAGGAAGTGAGCCACAAGAGAGGGCAAGAGTGAGACATTAGTAAGGAAGTGAGACATTAGTAAGGAAGTGAGCCACAACAGAGATGGAAAAAGAGAGACATTAGTAAGGAAGTGAGCCACAACAGAGATGGAAAGAGAGTGCATGAATTACAGAGGGAAAGAGAGGAATGTAGACTGCCAGCACAAAGCTGTGTGTGTGAATGTAGTATAATCTCACTGAGGTCGACAGACTTTTGTAGCTCCCTTCCTGTCTCCTCCACACAACAGCTGAGGACACAGCTCTCTCTCCTGTGCCCCCCCCCAAATCCATAGAAACAGCCCTGTTATTTATGGGCCATGGGCCAGACACAGAGCCTGCCGGAACCTGCGTGTGAGAATGAGGGGCATGCTCCCTCCCCAGGACTTGTTTCCCCTTTCTTTACAGTTAGTCTGTCCTGCTAATTTCCCCTCTCTCGCTCTTCTCTCTTGCTCTCTTGAGTTGTGGAGTTGACTTGATCAGATCTATCTTCTATGTCACAGGATGTATGTATATGTACTGAGATTCAGCCGTGATTTAGATTACTGCACACTGAGAAATTAAAAACACATGTGTTTGTTGGCAAACAAAAAATACTCCGATCTGAAATATGTCATCTGATACTGAGAGAGTTGAGTTCTACGCAAGTGGTGTGTGACCTTAACCAGGACGCCTCTTAATGGAAGGCAGCTGTAACCCTTCATCAGTGATGTTCTGCTTCTTCTCCACACACACCTCTCTCTCTCGCTCTCTTTCTCTCTCTCTCTCGCTCTTTCCCCTCTCTCTCTCTCTTTTCCCGCTCTCTCTCTCTCTTGCTCTTTCCCCTCTCTCTTGCTCTTTCCCCTCTCTCTTGCTCTTTCCCCTCTCTCTTGCTCTTTTCCCGCTCTCTCTCTTGCTCTTTTCCCGCTCTCTCTCTCGCTCTTTTCCCGCTCTCTCTCTCGCTCTTTTCCCGCTCTCTCTCTCGCTCTTTTCCCTTTCTCTTTCTCTCTCTCTCGCTCTTTTCCCTTTCCCTTTCTCTCTCTCTCGCTCTTTTCCCTTTCTCTTTCTCTCTCTCTCGCTCTTTTCCCTTTCTCTTTCTCTCTCTCTCTCTCTTTTCCCTTTCTCTCTCTCTCGCTCTTTCTCTCTCGCTCCATCCCCGCTCTCGCTCGCTCTCTTTCCATCCCAACATGTACACTCTCGTCCCCCCCGTCCAATAAGCAGTTGAAAGAAATGGCGCGTCCACGGGATATGAAGATGGTCATTGTTTGGAGAGGGGGGGAAGGGGGGAGGTACTGGCTGTAGGGGACTCATAAGGCTCTCTGGGCTCTGACAAAGTCAAAACAATAAACATGACTCACTCACTTCAAAGGCGCATGCACAGCCGAGGAACAAACGGATTGCCTCCTTTCCACTTGACTTCCTGTCTGACTGGGCCAATGACAGCCGCAGTACCTTACAAAATAGACAACCATTTATCCCCAATATGATGACACCATTTTAGTTAAGATACATGGCGGGATGGTGTGAGATTTGATAACTTGTTTGGTCTGTTTATAACTTGTTATAAACTGTTTATAGTGAGCCAACGATTCACATTGTGCACTCTGCGCCTGTCTTCTGTTGCAAGCTAGAGAGAGGAAATAACTCCGGCGTGTGAGGAGCCAGAGAATAGCTAGTGGTTTTGAAGGAGCCTTGACAGCTCTGAGGTGATGACAGAGAGAATAGACTAAATCAGCCTAATTATTCACAAACGATCTGCATTCCTCAGGACTTCAAAATGGCTGACTAGAACATTGACACTTATAACAACCTGAAATAGCTCAGTGTTTGTTGTTAAAAAAAAACGTCTACCTCTCTTGAGGCTTTTTTTAAGGAAAGTGATGCATGGTCTCTCACTAAAGAAACACATGTTCTGTCACTGACTGCAGTCTGTCAGTGAGGGAGTGTCTGTATCTGGGTGGAGCCTGGACAAATAAATGGGCAAACTCACTCACTCACTCACTCACTCACTCTAGTCTCCCAGGACCGCCTCCTCCCCCCTCTCAAGCCTACCTCTCCTTTTCGTTCTCTCCCCCTGTCTCCCTCCGCGCAGCCTATTCATGGCCCCAGGAATGTGAACAGTAGTTAGTTATGTGTGTGTATTGTTCCCCCAGGCTTTAGCAGCCCTCTGCACTGAGCCTCTATTCTATACCACTGCTATTCCATCCACCAGGCCCAGGCGACTACACTGCTACTGCTTGCCACAGCGTCGTGCTAGGGGTGTGCGGAGGTAATGGGGAGTTTGTATTGGCATGAGGGGGGTCACCCTAATTCACTGGGGTGTGATGCATTGCTCAATCATTGGTCCACTTGAGGGGGGGGGGGGCAAGCAAAGCATGAGCTTAATGCCTTTTGTCCCCCAGGAACGCCTTGATGGAATCGCGGAGACACAGCGGCTTCTGGAGAGGAATTTGCTGCGTGTCTGATCTCAAGTCAAGCAGAATGAATGCCGCCACATTCCGCTCTGTGACAGGTTGGAGTTGTGAATGGCGCTGGTCACTCTCACTCGGGGGGCAAGGGCCACCACCGCGTCCCCAGAGAGCGAGGGATAGAGAGGGCAGGCTAATGGAATCTCACCCACATCTCTCTTTACCCATCTGAAATGAGGCCAGCTGATGATGACAGGGGGCCAGCTTTGGGGATTTTCACACCACATCATATTTCATATATCAGAACCAAGGCTGTCTGATAAAACTGTCTAGCAGCATTGGTATGTTAGGGTTGGGCTGTATCCAGATGTTCCTACCGTCCTTCTCTCATTGGGTCGGCAGGGTAACCTAGTGGTTTGAGCATTGGACTAGTAACCGAAAGGTTGCAAGATCGAATCCTCGAGCTGACAAGGTACAAATCTGTAATTCTGCACCTGAACAAGGCAGTTAACCCACTGTTCCTAGGCCTTCATTGAAAATAAGAATTTGTTCTCACCTGACTTACCTAGTTAAATAAACAAAAACAATCCTGGGATTTATGGTATTACTGGCCAAGTACACAAGGGGGTGCCAAAAATGCAAGGATAAGTCCATTGTGTCTATTACCAGAATGCTAACAAAATGAGCACAAGCAATAGTGAATTTCCACGGAGGCTGCTAGCTACATATGCTAACGAGCACAAACGAAAATAAAGGAATTGCAAAGACAGTTATACATATAGGTAGGAGCTACCGAATGTCATGTCATTTTTGGTGAGTTTGGACATTTTTAAAGCGAATGTGAACGATAGACATTTATGCAAATGAACAAAGTTTTGACGCACGCTTGTCTGAAGGAAGAACAGTAGTGGGTCTGGAGCAGCATGTGTACACGCAGTGTCTGTGTGGAGTCGGGAGTCTCTAGGGCAACGGGCCTGCTCTGCTCGGAGAAGAGGGGGGAGGAGCAGTGTTCTGCCTTTTTTCCTGCATGAAATAAATGTAAAACGTATTAAGAAATCTCTTGCTGTGTTTTGTAAACTCAGATCTAAAATGCTTCTTAATGTAATTTCTGCTCGGTATCCCAACGCAAGACACACTGGTTGATGCTGATTTATAAAACCCTCTTAGGCCTCACTTCCCCCCCCCCCTATCTGAGATACCTACTGCAGCCCTCATCTTCCACATACAACACCCGTTCGGACAGTCACATTCTGTTAAAGGTCCCCAAAGAACACACATCCCTGGGTCACTCGTCTTTTCAGTTTGCTGCAGTTAGCGACTGGAACGAGCTGCAACAAACACTCAAACCGAACAGTTTTATCTCAATCTCTTAATTCAAATACTCAATCAATCTTACTGACAGTTGTGGTTGCTTTGTGTGATGTATTGTTGTCTCTATCTTCTTGCCCTTTGCGCTGTTGTCTGTACCCAATAATGTTTGTACCATGTTTTGTACTGCTACCATGTTGTGTTGCTGCCATGTTGTTGCTATCATGTTGTGTTGCTGCCATGTTGTGTTGCTGCCATGTTGTTGTTGTCGCCATGTTGTGTTGCTGCCATGTTGTTGTTGTCATGTTGTGTTGCTGCCATGTTGTGTTGCTATCATGTTGTGTTGCTGCCATGTTGTGTTGCTGCCATGTTGTTGTTGTCATGTTGTGTTGCTGCCATGTTGTGTTGCTATCATGTTGTGTTGCTGCCATGTTGTTGTTGTCATGTTGTGTTGCTGCCATGTTGTTGTTGTCATGTTGTGTTGCTGCCATGTTGTGTTGCTGCCATGTTGTTGTTGCCATGTTGTGTTGCTGCCATGTTGTGTTGCTGCCATGTTGTGTTGCTGCCATGTTGTGTTGCTGCCATGCTGTGTTGTTGTCTTAGGTTTCTCGTTGTGTTGTGTTTTTGTCCTATATATATTTTTTAAAGGATCCCAGCCCCCGTCTCCGCAGGAGGCTTTTTGCCTTTTGGTAGGCCGTCATGGTAAATAAGTATTTGTTCTTAACTGACTTGTCTAGTTAAATAAAGGTATAAAAAAAATCAGACAAATTTCAGTTGCTCTGCTGTCAGTGTCCTTCACCCATAATGACAGAGTGATGCGTACCTACATTACCAGCCTTGGCTGCTACCTGCCTGGGTGTAAAGTAAGAAAGGATATGTCTACATAGCAGCCAGCCTGCAGGTTAGGCCCTACTTCCTTCCTACCACATTGATCATATACCCTGATTACACCCAGACCCTTACAATAACCACGCCACTCTTCTTACCTCCTCTCCTTCTTACAACCACGACTTCTGCTTTTACAACTTATCCTCTCCTCTCTGTCCCTTTTCGTTTTCCTGTCTGTTCCTCGGGTTCTTCTCTCTCCTCAAGGCCAGGGGGGTTTGGGAAATGACAACAATGGCTTTCTCTCTCGATCACCAGCTGAGGCATTACATATTCTTAAAATGTCCTTGCATTGCTTCTCCTGCCAACACAACCTTTTACCCATCATCCACCTCTGTTATTCTCCAGCTGGTTCTTCCCGTGGTGCAGTTGCATGATCGCAGTGGCTAAGTGCAGCAGAAGAGGGAGAGGTTTGACGGCAACCATTCCTAATTTTTTATTGATATTATAATTCTAATTCGTTCCATAAGCGGCTGAAAGCAGGCTGTTGTCCCACTCTCTCCCCACAAGGGGAGAGAACAGATTTGTTTTTCATTCTTCTTGCGGAAGTCAAAGATGGGCCATGCACAGGACACTCTGTTCCACAAGATAAACATAATTTGAAAAGGGATGAAAGAGTTGGGTGAAACTCTATAGACACCCCCCCACACACACACACGCATACACACTGACATACTCCCCTCCTTCTGCATGCCAAATATTCCTCCTGAAAGTGCCTGTAGAGGGAGGTGGATAGACAGACTAGTATGGTGGAGCCATAGTTCATTCTCATGTCTGCTGTAGGATTAATAACAATGGCTGCTTTGTACAGGAGGGCATTAGACTTATCTGTCCACTGATTTGATTTGGCCCGTCACTGGACAGACGCAGAGAAAGAGGTTTGTGTCCTACGACATTGTCGGGGCAGTGTGAGGGGTGCTACTGCCAGTCTGTTGTCGGGGTAAAATGTTTCTTTGTGACACTTGGGTGTTGTGATGTATAGATTGAAGCACAGGAGAAGGGGTTGAAGGAGTTGTGCTTCAGTTGTGCTGGGATGGAGAAGACTGACTTCATAGCAACAGAAGTCTGTTGCTTCGCTGGATGATGCCACTGTTGTAGTAGATCTAGCATCATGATATATATATATATATATATATATATTAGTCACTCCTGGTGTTCTGGTCCAGGATCAGCCAGCAGACACTGGTCTCTTTATCCTGGAAGAGGAGAGCCTGTGTGTGCCACCGAGCCAGCCGTTTCCCTGCCTGCCTGCCACCGAGCCAGCCGTTTCCCTGCCTGCCACCGAGCCAGCCGTTTCCCTGCCTGCCACCTAGCCAGCCGTTTCCCTGCGTGCCATCATTTATCTCCATCTACAGCCTCTTTTCAGTCATTCTCTCCCACTCAAGCCCCTTCTAGCCCCCGTTCTCTCTCTCTCACTTTCTGAGTGTTTTCCATGCGAGTGCTTTTCCAGACTGTCCTGTCTGTCTGGGTCTCTCACCATCTCTGTCTTTCGTTCACCCCCAGCCCTCCAGACCTGGAATTGCACCTAGCTGCCAGGGAAACTTCAATCACTGATGTCACGGGGCTGCCACGTCCATTAGTAGTGTGCCACACATACTTCAGTTAAGTCAGTCCAGTCAGTGTAATACTTTTAACAGAAGTTACCCGAACAGTTTGAGACCTGAGACTGTTTGAGACCTCTCTCTCTCACACACCAGTTAACCATTCAGTTTGTTGGAGGACTATGTTTTATGTTCATGTTGGGGTGTTAATGCTACGTTGTCACAGTAACGTGGAAAATGTGGAGCTGCCTCCTTTCTTTCTCAGTGAGGGGAGGGGGGTGGGGGTGGCATGCCCCCGGTTATTTATTTTTAACGACTGTGAGAAGATCACTTCTGGTGACTTTAAAACAAATAATAATAATAATTTAAAGGACATTCTACTCCAAAAAGCATTCAAATGAAATGATGTCCTGTTTTAAACTCATCGGACAGTTAAAAAAAAAAATGTTGATCTCAATGACAACACCAGCCAATTCTATATTAACCACCCTAGAAATTATGATAGCGTAACGTTGCGGTGTTTTTAGCTAGCAATTATTACATCTATCAATAGGGTCAGGTGATATTACCATAGTGTCATCTATATAGGATGATTGACAGCCATCGTCAATAGTGACGGCCATCGTTTGATGTGACAGATGATACCCAACCTATTTCAACTTGACTGGCCTCGTGCAGTTCTGAGTCGGGCAGTCCACAGCAGGGTATTGCATAGGTGACATTCCTAGTAAATTGCCTATATTCCTATTTGCTATGGCTTATTTCAATAAATATGTTTATATTTACAGAATGTAAGAGAACAATGTAAACATGGCCAAGTTTCACCTTTTAAAAAAAATAAAAATAATAATTCTGGTTTTTCTCTCTAATAGCGGATAATTTCTTCCAGCCAATGAAGTCTAGAACTCTGTTAGATACGTTAGATTTTCTCAGAAAGTTGTTGTTTTTGAATAACCTACAAATAACGGTAGGCCTAAGGTAACAATGAGAGAGTTGGAATAAACAGCCCATCGCAAGATGGACATATCAAATGAGAAATTTGAAGAAACCTTACAGTTGAGCAAAGCATTATATGACAGTAATTATGCATTCATGTTGCTAGGCTGGGAAACAACAACCAAAATCTTTCCTTGCTAAAAGCTTAATCCTACTAATTGAAATATCATAAAAGCATTAAGACAAAATAAACACTTTATTTTCATAACTTTAATGTCCTAAAGTTGCTGGTTTTAAATGGGAACCATTATGTAAATCAGGAGTTTATGCTATTCTTCATCACAACTTTTATTTTGAATTACGAATTATATTTCAGGCCACAAGCAGTAAAATTGAGCAAACAATCCCAAGATGAAAAAAATGTAATGAGAAGTCTAAAGAGAACTGGCTACAGCTGAGGAAACGAGGGGCGGCAGGTAACCTAGCGGTTAGAGCAGGTAGCCTAGCGGTTAGAGCAGGTAGCCTAGCGGTTAGAGCAGGTAGCCTAGCGGTAAGAGCAGGTAGCTTAGCGGTTAGAGCAGGTAGCCTAGCGGTTAGAGCAGGTAGCCTAGCGGTTAGAGCAGGTAGCCTAGCGGTAAGAGCAGGTAGCCTAGCGGTAAGAGCAGGTCGCCTAGCGGTAAGAGCAGGTAGCCTAGCGGTAAGAGCAGGTAGCCTAGCGGTAAGAGCAGGTAGCCTAGCGGTAAGAGCAGCTAGCCTAGCGGTAAGAGCACTGACTGACTTGCCTAGTTAAATAAAGTTTTACAAAAATATATATTTCTGTATTATTCTAGCGTTGTGCAACCTACCTTCTACACTAGGCCTAATAAGAGAGGAGGATGAGGCAAAAATACTCATTTTAGCTGATAGTTATCCAGTTGTGAGGACAGCAGAGTTGTTCTCTGCAGCTCATGACGATTTTACAACCCCCATCACAAGACAGTCAGTGAGGCTTGTTGACTGTCACTCGCTCCATTTGCACATTCCGGGCACCATAGACATGCCCACACAGGTCTTCAGCACACACAGACATGCCCACACAGACATGCCCACACAGACATGCCCACACAGACATGCCCACACAGACATGCCCACACAGGTCTTCAGCACACACAGACAGACCCACACAGACAGGCCCACACAGACAGGCCCACACAGACAGGCACACACAGACATGCCCACACAGGTCTTCAGCACACACAGACATGCCCACACAGACATGCCTACACAGGTCTTCAGCACACACAGACAGGCCCACACAGACAGGCCCACACAGACAGGCCCACACAGACAGGCCCACACAGACAGGCACACACACAGGCCCACACAGACAGACCCACACACACAGGCCCACACAGACATGCCCACACACACAGGCCCACACAGGTCTTCCTTTCCACAGAGTGGAATAGGCTACTAGAAAAGATTTGGCTCCACTAAATATATTTTGTAAATCTCGTAATATATCTCGTTCCTCCCGTTGCATGCGTGCATCATTTTCAACTTTTTATTTTTGTTTGGGGGGGTACCATTTTGTATATCACAATGTTTTAAGAGTACATAATCACGATGGGAAAGGTTGACATCACGCTACCCTAGTTGGCTACACTTCCAGGATTACTTTGGCTGAGAAATCACAAAAGCTAACTAGCAATCTGAGGAAGGTACAGAACTTGTCACTCGGATCTTTAAAGTGCGTCTCGGCAGAAACGCAAAATTAGTTTAACCACTACTAACCGAGTATAGGAGAAAGACTGCTCCCTCTCTCTAAAATCAACCACTCACAGCCCTCTCTCTCTAAAATCAACCACTCACAGCCCTCTCTCTTTAAAATCAACCACTCACAGCCCTCTCTCTCTAAAATCAACCACTCACAGCCCTCTCTCTCTAAAATCCACCACTCACAGTCCTCTCTCTCTAAAATCTACCACTCACAACCCTCTCTCTCTAAAATCCACCACTCACAACCCTCTCTCTCTAAAATCCACCACTCACAGTCCTCTCTCTCTAAAATCCACCACTCACAGTCCTCTCTCTCTAAAATCCACCACTCACAGCCCTCTCTCTCTAAAATCAACCACTCACAGCCCTCTCTCTCTAAAATCAACCACTCACAACCCTCTCTCTCTAAAATCAACCACTCACAACCCTCTCTCTCTAAAATCAACCACTTACAGCCCTCTCTCTCTAAAATCAACCACTCACAGCCCTCTCTCTCTAAAATCCACCACTCACAGCCCTCTCTCTCTAAAATCCACCACTCACAGCCCTCTCTCTCTAAAATCAACCACTCACAGCCCTCTCTCTCTAAAATCAACCACTCACAGCCCTCTCTCTCTAAAATCAACCACTCACAGCCCTCTCTCTCTAAAATCAACCACTCACAGCCCTCTCTCTCTAAAATCAACCACTCACAGCCCTCTCTCTCTAAAATCCACCACTCACAGCCCTCTCTCTCTAAAATCCACCACTCACAGCCCTCTCTCTCTAAAATCCACCACTCACAGCCCTCTCTCTCTAAAATCCACCACTCACAGCCCTCTCTCTCTAAAATCCACCACTCACAGCCCTCTCTCTCTAAAATCCACCACTCACAGCCCTCTCTCTCTAAAATCCACCACTCACAGCCCTCTCTCTCTAAAATCAACCACTCACAGCCCTCTCTCTCTAAAATCCACCACTCACAGCCCTCTCTCTCTAAAATCCACCACTCACAGCCCTCTCTCTCTAAAATCAACCACTCACAGCCCTCTCTCTCTAAAATCCACCACTCACAGCCCTCTCTCTCTAAAATCAACCACTCACAGCCCTCTCTCTCTAAAATCTACCACTCACAGCCCTCTCTCTCTAAAATCAACCACTCACAGCCCTCTCTCTCTAAAATCCACCACTCACAGCCCTCTCTCTCTAAAATCCACCGCTCACAGCCCTCTCTCTCTAAAATCCACCGCTCACAGCCCTCTCTCTCTAAAATCCACCGCTCACAGCCCTCTCTCTCTAAAATCCACCGCTCACAGCCCTCTCTCTCTAAAATCCACCGCTCACAGCCCTCTCTCTCTAAAATCCACCGCTCACAGCCCTCTCTCTCTAAAATCCACCGCTCACAGCCCTCTCTCTCTAAAATCCACCGCTCACAGCCCTCTCTCTCTAAAATCCACCGCTCACAGCCCTCTCTCTCTAAAATCCACCGCTCACAGTCCTCTCTCTCTAAAATCCACCGCTCACAGTCCTCTCTCTCTAAAATCCACCGCTCACAGTCCTCTCTCTCTAAAATCCACCGCTCACAGCCCTCTCTCTCTAAAATCCACCGCTCACAGCCCTCTCTCTCTAAAATCCACCGCTCACAGCCCTCTCTCTCTAAAATCCACCGCTCACAGCCCTCTCTCTCTAAAATCCACCGCTCACAGCCCTCTCTCTCTAAAATCCACCGCTCACAGCCCTCTCTCTCTAAAATCCACCGCTCACAGCCCTCTCTCTCTAAAATCCACCGCTCACAGCCCTCTCTCTCTAAAATCCACCGCTCACAGCCCTCTCTCTCTAAAATCCACCGCTCACAGCCCTCTCTCTCTAAAATCCACCGCTCACAGCCCTCTCTCTAAAATCCACCGCTCACAGCCCTCTCTCTCTAAAATCCACCGCTCACAGCCCTCTCTCTCTAAAATCCACCGCTCACAGCCCTCTCTCTCTAAAATCCACCGCTCACAGCCCTCTCTCTCTAAAATCCACCACTCACAGCCCTCTCTCTCTAAAATCCACCACTCACAGCCCTCTCTCTCTAAAATCCACCACTCACAGCCCTCTCTCTCTAAAATCCACCACTCACAGCCCTCTCTCTCTAAAATCCACCACTCACAGCCCTCTCTCTCTAAAATCCACCGCTCACAGCCCTCTCTCTCTAAAATCCACCGCTCACAGCCCTCTCTCTCTAAAATCCACCGCTCACAGCCCTCTCTCTCTAAAATCCACCGCTCACAGCCCTCTCTCTCTAAAATCCACCACTCACAGCCCTCTCTCTCTAAAATCTACCACTCACAGCCCTCTCTCTCTAAAATCTACCACTCACAGCCCTCTCTCTCTAAAATCCACCAGCTCACAGCCCTCTCTCTCTAAAATCCACCGCTCACAGCCCTCTCTCTCTAAAATCCACCGCTCACAGCCCTCTCTCTCTAAAATCCACCGCTCACAGCCCTCTCTCTCTAAAATCCACCGCTCACAGCCCTCTCTCTCTAAAATCCACCGCTCACAGCCCTCTCTCTCTAAAATCCACCGCTCACAGCCCTCTCTCTCTAAAATCCACCGCTCACAGCCCTCTCTCTCTAAAATCCACCGCTCACAGCCCTCTCTCTCTAAAATCCACCGCTCACAGCCCTCTCTCTCTAAAATCCACCGCTCACAGCCCTCTCTCTCTAAAATCCACCGCTCACAGCCCTCTCTCTCTAAAATCCACCACTCACAGCCCTCTCTCTCTAAAATCCACCACTCACAGTCCTCTCTCTCTAAAATCCACCACTCACAGCCCTCTCTCTCTAAAATCCACCACTCACAGCCCTCTCTCTCTAAAATCCACCACTCACAGCCCTCTCTCTCTAAAATCCACCACTCACAGCCCTCTCTCTCTAAAATCCACCACTCACAGCCCTCTCTCTCTAAAATCCACCACTCACAGCCCTCTCTCTCTAAAATCCACCACTCACAGCCCTCTCTCTCTAAAATCCACCACTCACAGCCCTCTCTCTCTAAAATCCACCACTCACAGCCCTCTCTCTCTAAAATCCACCACTCACAGCCCTCTCTCTCTAAAATCCACCACTCACAGCCCTCTCTCTAAAATCCACCACTCACAGCCCTCTCTCTCTAAAATCCACCACTCACAGCCCTCTCTCTCTAAAATCCACCACTCACAGCCCTCTCTCTCTAAAATCCACCACTCACAGCCCTCTCTCTCTAAAATCCACCACTCACAGCCCTCTCTCTCTAAAATCCACCACTCACAGCCCCTCTCTCTAAAATCCACCACTCACAGCCCCCTCTCTCTAAAATCCACCACTCACAGCCCTCTCTCTCTAAAATCCACCACTCACAGCCCTCTCTCTCTAAAATCCACCACTCACAGCCCTCTCTCTCTAAAATCCACCACTCACAGCCCTCTCTCTCTAAAATCCACCACTCACAGCCCTCTCTCTCTAAAATCCACCACTCACAGCCCCCTCTCTCTAAAATCCACCACTCACAGCACCCCTCTCTCTAAAATCCACCACTCACAGCCCTCTCTCTCTAAAATCCACCACTCACAGCCCTCTCTCTCTAAAATCCACCACTCACAGCCCTCTCTCTCTAAAATCCACCACTCACAGCCCTCTCTCTCTAAAATCCACCACTCACAGCCCTCTCTCTCTAAAATCCACCACTCACAGCCCTCTCTCTCTAAAATCCACCACTCACAGCCCTCTCTCTCTAAAATCCACCACTCACAGCCCTCTCTCTCTAAAATCCACCACTCACAGCCCTCTCTCTCTAAAATCCACCGCTCACAGCCCTCTCTCTCTAAAATCCACCGCTCACAGCCCTCTCTCTCTAAAATCCACCGCTCACAGCCCTCTCTCTCTAAAATCCACCGCTCACAGCCCTCTCTCTCTAAAATCCACCGCTCACAGCCCTCTCTCTCTAAAATCCACCGCTCACAGCCCTCTCTCTCTAAAATCCACCACTCACAGCCCTCTCTCTCTAAAATCCACCACTCACAGCCCTCTCTCTCTAAAATCCACCACTCACAGCCCTCTCTCTCTAAAATCCACCACTCACAGCCCTCTCTCTCTAAAATCCACCACTCACAGCCCTCTCTCTCTAAAATCCACCACTCACAGCCCTCTCTCTCTAAAATCCACCACTCACAGCCCTCTCTCTCTAAAATCCACCACTCACAGCCCTCTCTCTCTAAAATCCACCACTCACAGCCCTCTCTCTCTAAAATCCACCACTCACAGCCCTCTCTCTCTAAAATCCACCACTCACAGCCCTCTCTCTCTAAAATCCACCACTCACAGCCCTCTCTCTCTAAAATCCACCCCTCTCTCTAAAATCCACCACTCACAGCCCCCTCTCTCTAAAATCCACCACTCACAGCCCTCTCTCTCTAAAATCCACCACTCACAGCCCTCTCTCTCTAAAATCCACCACTCACAGCCCTCTCTCTCTAAAATCCACCACTCACAGCCCTCTCTCTCTAAAATCCACCACTCACAGCCCTCTCTCTCTAAAATGTACCACTCACAGCCCTCTCTCTCTAAAATCTACCACTCACAGCCCCCTCTCTCTAAAATCCACCACTCACAGCCCTCTCTCTCTAAAATCCACCACTCACAGCCCTCTCTCTCTAAAATCCACCACTCACAGCCCTCTCTCTCTAAAATCCACCACTCACAGCCCTCTCTCTCTAAAATCCACCACTCACAGCCCTCTGTAGTACTCCTTTAGCCAAACAGCACCTGCTTAGTTCATTGATGTAGAAACACAAACTCACAACCTAAAATAGTCAGTGTCAATATTCCATTGGTAAGTAAAACTACTATCCGTTCTCCTACGCCTGAATCTCTCTCTCACACACACACACACACACACACACACACACACACACACACACACATAGAGAGGTCATTGTACAGCCCAGGGCTACTTCTGAGTGTGGTAATCTTGATATTCATGAGTTCTCTCCTCCTAATGAAGTGGTTCCTTGAGGGAGTGTGTGCGTGCTACAGGCGTAAGGAAAAAGAGAGCGAGAGAGCGACTCTCTTAACATCCAGTATCTGTCTTCCATTACAGTCGGTCTGTTGTTGGACTCCAGAGTGGGTTCTGGGGTGGGCCAGTCTTACTGGTTTATCATACTGGGCTGGGTGCCAGGCCTGGCACATTAAGGACTAATGAAGAAGAACAGCCTGAATGATGTGTCTCTTACTGCTCGTACAGGATGTCTCATGATCACATCAACCACAGCCAGGGAACTTTTTGTTGTGATTAGTCAAGGAGGGAGGGAGGGAGAGAGAGCAGAAGGGTTGATGTGGTGGTTTGGGATGTGGCGGTTTGGGATGTGGCGGTTTGGGATGTGGCGGTTTGGGATGTGGCGGTTTGGGATGTGGCGGTTTAGGATGTGGCGGTTTGGGATGTGGCGGTTTGGGATGTGGCGGTTTGGGATGTGGCGGTTTGGGATGTGGCGGTTTGGGATGTGGCGGTTTGGGATGTGGCGGTTTGGGATGTGGCGGTTTGGGATGTGGCGGTTTGGGATGTGGCGGTTTGGGATGTGGCGGTTTGGGATGTGGCGGTTTGGGATGTGGCGGTTTGGGATGTGGCGGTTTGGGATGTGGCGGTTTGGGATGTGGCGGTTTGGGATGCCGTGACTTCCTACTGCTTATGTATTATATTTGTTTTGAGGATTTTTTTTATTTTAGCAAATTTTTACCAAGACGACATTTTTATTTTATTCTTGATGCTTTTATAGATGATGAGCATGTATGACATATTGGAGCTGTGGAGAAAGTCCCTGAATCAGGAGAGGTCTTGACAATTGCCCTTCTGAAGGCCTCTCTCTCATCATGTCCAAGGTGGTGGTAGCACCAGAAGAACTAACCATGTCTAGATGTCTCCTGCCCTAGTGGGAAAACAAACCACTGTAATTCATCTCATCAGGTTTCAAAGACATTTAGCCTTCTCTGAGGACAATGGATGCATCTGATTTGTCATCCAGCGAAGTCTCTCCTCTCTCTCTCTCTGTCTCTGTGTGTCTCTGTGTGTCTCTGTGTGTCTCTGTGTGTCTCTGTGTCTCTCTGTGTCTCTCTGTGTCTCTGTGTCTCTCTCTCTCTGTCTCTGTCTCTGTGTGTCTCTGTCTCTGTGTCTCTCTCTCTGTCTCTGTGTGTGTGTGTCTCTCTGTCTCTGTGTGTCTCTGTCTCTCTCTCTCTGTCTCTGTGTCTCTCTCTCTGTCTGTGTGTCTCTGTCTCTGTGTGTCTCTGTCTCTCTGTGTCTCGGTCTCTGTGTCTCGGTCTCTGTGTCTCGGTCTCTGTGTCTCTGTCTCTGTGTGTCTCTCTCTGTCTCTGTGTGTCTCTCTCTGTGTCTCGGTCTCTGTGTTAGAGCCCTGACTCAACAGCCTTGAAATCACCACCGTGCTCTGTCACGTATGTTCATTGTCTCTGGTAAAGTTAGGAGGCCTGGTTCCTGTGGCCCTAAAGGCACCCGAGTGACTTCTCCCCCTAAATGGGGAGTGTGTGTTGTGCCCATGCACCCCCAACCCTAGCCAATCAGCTACAGGTCTATAGTTAGACAGCCCATTAACAGCTGCCACCTCTCTCCTTCCCCCTCTCTCCTCTCCCAAACCACCAGTTGTCCCCACTAGTAGCAAGAGGAGTCACCCATAGTGCTTTGCAACAGCTGAGGGGGAGCTGGATCAACTTTCCACTCGACCAAACCAATGATATTTATGGATCTCATTCCTAATATCACCACAATATTGACCTTGACACACAAACAACTCTTGATGCCCAACAAAATGCTTTTCCTCGCAGTGATTTGTTGTTTCAAACTTTGGCAAACTTGGTTTGCGATGTAGAATTCTAACGGGTGCCATGTTTTCGCCAAAGCTCCCTCCAAGAAGACAAAACAAACAACCATTATTTCATTATGGAAGGTTTGATGCTATCATGGAGGATTTAGTGTTAACCTTCTGTGACTGGTCGGTCGGTGCTCGTCCCTGCTAGCGCTAACATGAACTATGGCAGTCCAGTCTCTCCCTGTGCCAAGTCCGTTAACTATATACTCTCCTGCTGGCAGAGCTGCTGTGGCAGGCAGGCCTTACGAATGGGAAGGCCTGTTATTAGCAAGTCACATTCCACTTCCTCCCTCCCTCCCTCTCCTAGCCCCTCCACACCTATGTGTTCTAATTGAATTGAATCGAATAGTTCTGATTCCAACATTTTCCAGCTCCTGCCCAGTGCAACGTCCCACAACAAACCCAGAGAACTCTGAATCAGAGCCCTATTGACATTTGTCATGTTTGAGCTCGTTGGGATTCAAGAAACCCTCCAACTGATGGAAGGTTATCCATCAAAGGAAGGGAATTCTAGGATTTCCTATTTAGGTAGTCTGTCTTAAAGACCATGTTTAGCAGTAGACTGAGAAAGAGGCTACTAGATCTGCTCCCACAGAGCCTTATTCCCCTACAGTCAGTGTGGCGGTTTCCATTGTGTGCATGGAGGGGGCATTCCCCTTGTAACCAGAGCTCTGGAGCCTGGCCTGAATGGGGAAACTCGATCTGCTCCTTCATGCCGGCCTCTCATTTAAGATTACTGGGAGGGACCCGCGATGGAATGGGAATGCTGCTCATTCCAACGCAGCCCTGTCACTCTCTGGTGTGGACAGAGAAGGGTTAGTCCTGATTAAGACCACCTGTAATTACGTAGAGGAAATGCTGTTTAACCATAATGTGTGTGTGTTTTTCCAACCATTCGCCTTCCTAAACTCTCCAGTATAGTCTCTACGGCAGGGCAGTCCTTCCTAAACTCTCCAGTATAGTCTCTACGGCAGGGCAGTTCTTGCACCATTTTGTATGTTAATCTCTGTTCTTCTCTGGCGTTGGATCTCAGAAAGCAGCAGAACGCCTCTGGGTTTATCAGCGTATAACATCAAAATACTGACCAAACCCCTGTGGGGGGGGGTCAGCATTCAGCTATAGGCCTATCATGTAGCCTGCTACCCTATCTCTATATTTTACTATAACTATTTCCCCCAGACAAAATGTCGAATCAAATGAAATGTTATTGGTCAAGATACACATGTTCAGCAAATGTTATTGCGTGTGTAACGAAATGCCTGTGCTTCTAGTTCTGACAGTGCAGCAATATCTTAACAATTTCACAACAACTACCAAACACGCATAGATCTAAGTAAAGGAATGGAATTAAGAATATATAAATATATGGACGATCAATGTCAGAGATACATAGACTAAGATACAGTAGGTAGTGTAGAATACAGTATATACATATGAGATGAGTAATGTAAGATATGTAAACATTATTAAAGTGGCCAATGATTTCAAGTCATTATCACTAACCATGTTTCCATCCAACACTTTTTATGCAAGTGAAGTCATACCCGTATGTAATATCTAATATAATAATCACGACAGCTGTGATGGAAACGGGACGTTTCGGTACAATTTTATAAATGCGAACAAATAATTAGTTTGGTCTATATGGTGGGATCTTGAAATGGCTGTGGAAACTCTTATTATACACACATACTGATATAATAACCATCATATTGGAGTAGACTTGGAGTCACACGACGACGTGGTGTGTGTGTGGTCCTACCACTGCGCCTCGGGGGAAACCATGCAGTTTAAATCAAATCAAATCAAATTTATTTATATAGCCCTTCGTACATCAGCTGATATCTCAAAGTGCTGTACAGAAACCCAGCCTAAAACCCCAAACAGCAAGCAATGCAGGTGTAGAAGCACGGTGGCTAGGAAAAACTCCCTAGAAAGGCCAAAACCTAGGAAGAAACCTAGAGAGGAACCAGGCTATGTGGGGTGGCCAGTCCTCTTCTGGCTGTGCCGGGTGGAGATTATAACAGAACATGGTCAAGATGTTCAAATGTTCATAAATGACCAGCATGGTCGAATAATAATAAGGCAGAACAGTTGAAACTGGAGCAGCAGCACAGTCAGGTGGACTGGGGACAGCAAGGAGTCATCATGTCAGGTATAAATGAGTCTACGGATGAAATAAGTTCTGAACTTCACAGGGTGGGTGAAAGTACCCGGATGAGCTTGATGCTCCTTTACAATAGATATCGCGGGACTTATTCTGGTGACATGATGATCGATGCTTGATTTGCCGTTTTTTGACAAAAAACATTCTCGCTCTTAGTCATTTAATTAATAATCTCATCATGTAGCCTAACCTATCCACACTGTATCTGCGAGCTCATAGGATATGCCAACGCACCAGGATCAGACTAGTCACGTTTTGCTATTTTAAAGGGCTGAAAATGCGATGGGAAACACGTTGAACATTCACATTTTCATGTCCAGAATAAAAGATGTGACCTTTTTTTGTGTGTGTGTGTGCACTACGTCAACTAGTGATTCTGTATCTGCAACAAGTCTGTTTGGTGGAAACACCACGGGTGAGAGAATTTTAAAAATGTTTTCTTCATGCTGATTTCTCAGAATATTCACATGAAAATCTGTTGCCAGTTGGATGGAAACCAAGCTATTGTCTTCAACAAGACACCACGGTGGTTTCTTATCAGAACCCCTGATTACATCTGAAGCTATTGTCTTCAACAAGACACCACGGTGGTTTCTTATCAGAACCCCTGGTTACATCTGAAGCTATTGACTTCATGACTGTACATGTGAAGCGTCCGGTTGGCGTGGATGCAGTCTTTCGACTGGAAGCCTGTGTAGTGTGCGGAGGAACGGGGTGACGTGGGAGAACTTGGGGAGGTTGAACACCAGGCGGTCTGTTCACAAAACAATGTCCATACAGGCTACAACACTTTTACAATGGGTCAAGCTTTTGTAGGCCAACGTTCCTTGCTAGCTTAAAGCTGAAGCCAACATCAACTCACTACCCCTAGTACTTTGTCTGTGATATGTTAACGGTAATGAAAAATAGGATCATATCAAAGCTGATTGCGACCAAAACTTTGTCGGTCTTTCTCAGATTTCTCTCCCAAAATGCCTTATTTATTGACCTTTATTTTAACCAGGCAAGTCAGTTAAGAACAAATTCTTATTTTCTATGACGGCCTAGGAACAGTGGGTTTAACTGCCTGTTCAGGGGCAGAACGACAGATTTGTACCAAGTCAGCTTGGGATTCGAACTTGCAACCTATCGGTTACTAGTCCAACTAGTCCAGCTCTAACCACTAGGCTACGCTGCCGCCTTAGCAAACTGACTCTCTGCGAATAGGGCTCCGATAAAACTAAGCCCAGAAACTCAATGCATGCACACAGTCCTATTGGATATGCATTCACCTGCATTGTGAATAAGCCTCGGCTACATCTTGATTTACCCAGTTTATCAACAGACTACAGATTTACTATTCAAGAATTTGATTGTATAATTGATTCATTCGTGAGTACATGGCGGTCTCTGAAAAATGTTGCCATAAAACAATTCAAATGTAATGATATTGAACTCACAAGATGCCTAACGAATGAACAGAACAGTAGCTAAGTTTGCCTGGATCAAGGACCGCTCTGTGACTTTGGCTAAATATGCCTTCTGTTTTGTCGTGGTATTGTTTTGCTATCTAGTATCATGATGGTATCGAGTATTGTGACTCTAAACCTTGTATCGGTATTGTCAAAATGATGTTACCCTAGATGGGATGGAGCGGCCTGACATCATTAGTCACATGAGACAGAGGGGAGAAAGAGATCAAGGCGTAGGGTAGTTCTGGGTGATTGGGACCAGTGGACTCAATAGGCTAAGTGAATAAGGAGAGGATGTTGTCTTTTCAAAGTGGTTGACAAAGTCGTCCGCGGAGAGGGAGGGGGGGAGGAAGTGAAGGATTAAGGAGGGAGGAGGCGGCGGCAAAGAGTGATTTAGAAATGGGATTTAGCAGCGGATACAGAGGAAATTAATGGGAAGGATAGTCACCATCTTAGTAGTGTGTTGTAATGTGGCTCTGTAGATCAGACCGTCAGTGGACTGTGTACACACAAGGTTCTGAACGTCTGGGGAGCACTGGTGTAAACATGTAGAGGGGGGAGTAGAGGAGAGGGAGGGGAGGGGGGGAGAGACTGTTTATACTGAAGTCCTGTGCCATTTATGAGTTGTGATGGAGACTGTGTGTCAGGGTTTCCGTAGAGGAAAATGTGATGCTGGACATTTTGGCCCGGCAGGGTATTAATTTACAGGACATTTTAAGGAAAGTGCCGGATCCATATGCCATGGGTGTGAGACCTGATTAGGGCGTCCACCCACGGTTTCTCACAAGGACAGAAATCACATTTTAGAATATGGTAATTAATCTTAACAGAACATGCAAAGAGCGTGGTGTTCTCAAAATCTGACGGGCATGGGCCTCCTGGGTGGCGCAGTGGTTAAGGGCGCTGTACTGCAGCGCCAGCTGTGCCACCAGAGACTCTGGGTTCACGCCCAGGCTCTGTCGTAACCGGCTGTGACCGGGAGATCCGTGGGGCGATGCACAATTGGCTTAGCGTCGCCCGGGTTAGGAAGGGTTTGGCCGGTAGGGGTGTCCTTGTCTCATCGCGCACCAGCGACTCCTGTTGCCAGGTACACGGTGTTTCCTCCGACACATTGGTGCGGCTGGCTTCCGGGTTGGATGCGCGCTGTGTTAAGAAGCAGTACGGCTGGTTGGGTTGTGTATCAGAGGACGCATGACTCACAACCTTCGTCTCTCCCGAGCCCGTACGAGAGTTGTAGCGATGAGACAAGATAGTAGCTACTACAACAATTGGATACTACGAAATTGGGGAGAAAAAAGGGGGTAAAAATAAATAAATAAATAAAACAATATAAAATCTGACGCCACTTTATGAAGATGTTAGAAAAGCCATTCCACGTATATTTTCGTCCAGACAACGAGACGAGTAACGAACATCACGAGCTGTTCAACGCATTAGAACGTTCGAGATGTCGTTCCCATAGCAACGATTTAAAACATTCCCAAACCAGAAACCGTGGATTGATGGCAGCATTTGCATGAAACTGAAAGCGCGAACCACTAGCTTGTGTCAGTCTACTATACCCTGGTGTAGAAAAGCTTAGCTATTCTATTGGTCAGCCTTTTCCAAACAGGCTCTGGGACAGTTTTTTGGGATGGTACATCCTCAAATTCATACAACTGGTAGGCCTACGCTACATAAAACATTTCAAAAGTGCATCGTTCATGTGAACGGTTTCTGTCTGTTTAGAAAAAGAGGAGATTCAAAGATGCAACAACTAGGATGTGTTGCAAATATGACTAGGATTGTGCCTTTGACTACTGGACAATGGAGGGAAAAGAAGGTGATTTTGAAAACCAATAGAATACGAGAGAAATAGGCTACTGGTTTCAATGGAGAGACGGCACATAGAAGTTTAAAATGATCGCCTCCATGGATATGGTGTGATTTTGCCTAGGCTACTTTGAAGCAAGGTAAGACATGCTTCATAGGTAGTAAAATGTTCAGGTTTCAAACTATTTAAGTATTTATATAAAAATTTTTTTAAAAAAGCTTAATTATCCCAGACGATTGGCCGGCGGACAATTTTATTTATCGGCTTTTCTAAAAAATAAAAACATTGGCAAAAAAAATTGCTATTACCTGCTAACGGAAACCCTGGTCTGTGTGCTGAGTGAGCCACTGAGGGGGACTGGGGAGGGGTCTGTGTGCTGAGTGAGCCACTGAGGGGGACTGGGGAGGGGTCTGTGTGCTGAGTGAGCCACTGAGGGGGACTGGGGAGGGGTCTGTGTGCTGAGTGAGCCACTGAGGGGGACTGGGGAGGGGTCTGTGTGCTGAGTGAGCCACTGAGGGGGACTGGGGAGGGGTCTGTGTGCTGAGTGAGCCACCGAGGGGGACTGGGGAGGGGTCTGTGTGCTGAGTGAGCCACTGAGGGGGACTGGGGAGGGGTCTGTGTGCTGAGTGAGCCACTGAGGGGGACTGGGGAGGGGTCTGTGTGCTGAGTGAGCCACTGAGGGGGACTGGGGAGGGGTCTGTGTGCTGAGTGAGCCACTGAGGGGGACTGGGGAAGGGTCTGTGTGCTGAGTGAGCCACTGAGGGGGACTGGGGAGGGGTCTGTGTGCTGAGTGAGCCACTGAGGGGGACTGGGGAGGGGTCTGTGTGCTGAGTGAGCCACTGAGGGGGACTGGGGAAGGGTCTGTGTGCTGAGTGAGCCACTGAGGGGGACTGGGGAGGGGTCTGTGTGCTGAGTGAGCCACTGAGGGGGACTGTTGTTTCAGCCTGAAGGCCGTCCTGTTCCATTGCTTCAGCCATTGTTCCCGTTTCCTCTAAACAATGTGCTGCTCTTTCCCAAACACCACCACGTGAAGCCCCTCAGACCCACCCAGAACCTCAGGCCTTCAGACCCACCCAGAACCTCAGGCCTCAGACCCACCCAGAACCTCAGGCCTTCAGGCCCCTGCTCATGTGTTTTCCTCAGTCCATGGAAACACACCGTCTGATTCTGACACTGTGCCATCCTGGTCATGGCCGTAACCCAGGGTCTTCAGTTTCAACTTGGCACGAGGACAGGATCAGCTGCTTTCTCACTTTGAAAGGAAAAGAGAGCTGATCCACTGCCGTTTTAGAGGTGATGAGATATTCCCACTAAGGGCCTGAGGACAGTCATCCCCTCCCCACAGCTGCAGGACAGCTGCCCCACCAACAGCCCGAGGCCCTGTTGTGCTCTGACGTCCACAGGCAACTCCCACCCCAGGCACAGTTCTAGGATCTGCTTACCCTCTCCAACTTATTAAAGGAAAACACAAAATGACCTGCGGTCAGTGTCTATGTGCGACTTCATCCAACTCTCCCACAGGCCTTTCGTACCTCTGAGGAGAGACACTCTGCCGCCTTGAGTCTTAACAACATCAATCAGCCTTTCCTCTGTAGTCTCACGCACATGGACTCACTCACTCACTCACTCACTCACTCACTCACTCACTCACTCACTCACTCACAGACACTCACAGACACTCACATACACACATAGAATAGTGATTTCTTGGAGCTGCAGGCCACAACAATCATTTAAAGCCTTCCTTTCAGATGTCCCAGATTAGGGCCTGGTACTACTAACATGTTCAGTGTTTAACCTCTGTCTTGTCTGTATTCAGCTGGAGTGGCTGAGGTTATTTATTCACTTTTGGGGAGTATAAGTCTGTGGGTGTTTCCTTCATTAGCTTTTGACCACTGTTTTGTTGTTGAGTAACCACAGTCGTACTGACTCAACAGTTTATCTCCAGTCTGTCCTGGAATCTACATCTCAGCTCTGTTTTTTCTTTTTTTGAGCCCTTGTGGTGTCCGATGACTAACCCCACAGTGGAGTCTTCCTGCCTGGGTTACAGCACAGAGTAACAGGACATGGGTTTTTACCTTCCCAGAGTGCATCTGTGAGTCACAACATGGTTTGGGAAAGAAGCCCTTTGTGCCCTCACACTCTGACTCAATCTGGAGGCGCGTGCCCCGCGCTGTGCCACTCGCTGTGCCACTCGCTGTGCCCCGCACTGTGCCACTCGCTGACTATCTAGTGCCCATTGTAAACAACATTAAAACTATATATATATATTCTCTTGATTGTATCTAAGTACACTGCAATTCGGTTTCACATGTAAAATGCCAAAGTTTATTTTTTGGGGCATGTATGGCTGTATATGTAAGGGATAATCAACAAGAGGGTATGGAAATGAATAAAAACAACTTTCCTCGGAGTTGCATTATTTTCCAGAGGTCGCGTAGCGCCACAAGTTATTATCCCTTTTATCATTTAACATCTACTGAAGTAGCTAGCCAGATTACCAAATATGTTTATAACTAAACCAAGATAGACCACAGCTTGTCTTTTCCAATGGGGAAAAACATTGTACTAGTGGGCAGAACAAGCAAGGAGGTGGGCAGAGCCAAGCACGCGCTAGCGAGATCCTATTGGCAGGTTGTAGTACACATCTGCATATTTCCGTTGGGGAACGCCTACTCTGTGAAGTGCGCGTGAGCAAATAGCTCAATTCACCTTTGCACTCCATCTAAACAACATGATTTTTGACAAACTTTTGCAAAGGGTGAAGTCTACAAAACGTAAGTCCTCTCTGTTCTTAACAAATTCTAGTTTTGGGAACAGAACTGTATTGAGATCCAAATGTTTTAATCGATGAGAGCATTTGCAGAATGTCGGCCAAAATCCATCTCGTTCCATCTTCTCCTATTGCCTGCCAGTGGGCTTCCTCTCACGACCATATTTGGTAGTGAGTGGAAACGCCAACCGGATGCTTCACATTTACACATCCAGTGAAAGAACAATGAACCAGATATATCTGTGAGTTTACTTCATGGCGACAGTAGTTGCTTTGGTAACCAAACAGACTTGCAAGTTTTAGCTAACCAAACCATCAGTCCTAGCTTGCTATTATGAAAACTGAATTCAACAATGCCAATAATGTTTTCAATTTCGACTTGGGCTTTCAAAAGCAGCTCCTACGTCGAACATGTAAGAATGAACCATAGCCGTTGGATTCTACCGCGCGAATATACCACGCGCTATATGGAAATGATGGGCGCCCTTCAAGCCAATCAGAAACGAGAATTCAACAATGCCATGGTATATAACTGTGTAATGAACAATACTATGAAGGAGGTATCAGGGCAGTATCCCTGCTGTGGGATAGGAGTTGTGCACCCCCCCCCCCCCCCACCCCCCCAGTGAGTCACAGCATGCATAGTGTGGGAATCCCTTTGTGTGTGTGTTAGAGGGAGAGAAAGAGAATCCCTTTGTGCCCTACCCACAACCCTCTGACTCACTGTAGGCAATGTGCTCCGCTCCCTTCCACACTGTCAAGACTCCTTCCTGGACTTTGTATTGTAAACAAACTAGTTTTCCATCCCACGCACTGAGCTGGCAAGCAGCCTTGATGGATACGTAGATATAACTGTTTAAGGGAACTGGTTGGTCTTGAACATTTGAGCACGGTTACATGCACACAGTAATGAGATTTACTGTGGATTGTCAGGACACACACACATATACATAGTTTGTTTTAAACCGTTGACATGCTTTTCGAGAATAATGATTTCCCTAATAACCTGGTTTACATGGGACACATCTGCAATCAGGCTACTGGTGGGACTTTTGATAAACTTTTGATAATTTTTTAAAATTATTTAAAAAATATATATATTTTATTTTTAAATGTATTTTATATTATTTTGTTTTTAAATTTTGAAAGCAGTTTACATGTCCTAATAATTCGAAAGGTTTCTCAGAAAACCAGTTGTTTTTAATTGGCCTTACTTCGATCATGACCTTTGCGACTATTTTTAAGATGAGTAAAGTGTTTTACATGACTAATGCCATACTCGGCCTTCTGCCATAATCAGTTTTAATATTGAATTATTAGTGTGCATGTAAACGTACTCATTAAGATAAAAGCCTAGCTATGATACAAAAAAAACACAATTACACCAGAAACATGTTGCCAACCTTCTAGAGCTGTTTGGGGGGCGCAAGTCTTTAACTGATTTTAAAGGCTCTAGTTGTACCTGTTTTTAAAGGCTCTAGTTGTACCTGTTTTTAAAGGCTCTAGTTGTACCTATTTTTAAAAGGCTCTAGTTGTACCCTTTAAAAAAAAAAGGCTCTAGTTGTACCCTTTTTTAAAAACAAGGCTCTAGTTGTACCCTTTTTTAAAAACAAGGCTCTAGTTGTACCCTTTTTTAAACAAGGCTCTAGTTGTACCCTTTTTTAAAAACAAGGCTCTAGTTGTACCCTTTTTTAAAAAGGCTCTAGTTGTACCCTTTTTTAAAAAGGCTCTAGTTGTACCCTTTTTTTTAAAAGGCTCTAGTTGTACCTTTTTTTTAAAAGGCTCTAGTTGTACCTGTTTTTTAAAAGGCTCTAGTTGTACCTGTTTTTAAAAGGCTCTAGTTGTACCTGTTTTTAAAAGGCTCTAGTTGTACCTGTTTTTAAAAGGCTCTAGTTGTGCCTGTTTTTAAAAGGCTCTAGTTGTACCGGTTTTTAAAGGCTCTAGTTGTACCTGTTTTTTTAAAGGCTCTAGCTGTACCCTTTTTAAAAAAAGGCTCTAGCTGTACCCTTTTTAAAAAAAGGCTCTAGCTGTACCCGTTTTAAGGCTCTAGCTGTACCCGTTTTAAGGCTCTAGTTGTACCTGTTTTTAAAGGCTCTAGTTGTACCTGTTTTTAAATAAGGCTCTAGTTGTACCTGTTTTTAAATAAGGCTCTAGTTGTACCTGTTTTTAAATAAGGCTCTAGTTGTACCCTTTTTTTAAAGGCTCTAGTTGTACCTGTTTTTAAAAGGCTCTAGTTGTACCTGTTTTTAAAAGGCTCTAGTTGTACCTGTTTTTAAATAAGGCTCTAGCTGTACCTGTTTTTAAAGGCTCTAGTTGTACCCTTTTTTAAACCCGGCTCTAGTTGTACCCTTTTTTTTTAAAAAGAAGGCTCTAGTTGTACCCTTTAAAAAAAAAAGAAGGCTCTAGTTGTACCCTTTTTTTAAAAAGGCTCTAGCTGTACCCGTTTTTAAAGGCTCTAGTTGTACCTGTTTTTAAATAAGGCTCTAGCTGTACCTGTTTTTAAATAAGGCTCTAGTTGTACCTGTTTTTAAATAAGGCTCTAGTTGTACCTGTTTTTTAAAAGGCTCTAGTTGTACCTGTTTTTAAAAGGCTCTAGTTGTACCTGTTTTTAAAAGGCTCTAGTTGTACCTGTTTTTAAAAGGCTCTAGTTGTACCTGTTTTTAAAAGGCTCTAGTTGTACCTGTTTTTAAAGGCTCTAGTTGTACCTGTTTTTTTAAAGGCTCTAGCTGTACCCTTTTTTTAAAGGCTCTAGCTGTACCCTTTTTTTAAAAAGGCTCTAGCTGTACCCGTTTTTAAAGGCTCTAGTTGTACCTGTTTTTAAAGGCTCTAGTTGTACCTGTTTTTCAATAAGGCTCTAGCTGTACCTGTCTTTAAATAAGGCTCTAGTTGTACCTGTTTTTAAATAAGGCTCTAGTTGTACCTGTTTTTAAATAAGGCTCTAGTTGTACCTGTTTTTAAATAAGGCTCTAGTTGTACCCTTTTTTTAAAGGCTCTAGTTGTACCTGTTTTTAAAGGCTCTAGTTGTACCGGTTTTAAATAAGGCTCTAGCTGTACCTGTTTTTAAATAAGGCTCTAGTTGTACCCTGTTTTTAAAGGCTCTAGTTGTACCTGTTTTTAAAGGCTCTAGTTGTACCTGTTTTTTAAATAAGGCTCTAGCTGTACCTGTTTTTAAATAAGGCTCTAGCTGTACCTGTTTTTAAATAAGGCTCTAGTTGTACCCTGTTTTTAAAGGCTCTAGTTGTACCTGTTTTTTTAAAGGCTCTAGCTGTACCCTTTTTTAAACAAGGCTCTAGTTGTACCCTTTTTTAAAAACAAGGCTCTAGTTGTACCCTTTTTTAAAAAGGCTCTAGTTGTACCCTTTTTTTTAAAAGGCTCTAGTTGTACCTGTTTTTTAAAAGGCTCTAGTTGTACCTGTTTTTAAAAGGCTCTAGTTGTACCTGTTTTTAAAAGGCTCTAGTTGTACCTGTTTTTAAAAGGCTCTAGTTGTACCTGTTTTTAAAAGGCTCTAGTTGTACCTGTTTTTAAAAGGCTCTAGTTGTGCCTGTTTTTAAAAGGCTCTAGTTGTACCGGTTTTTAAAGGCTCTAGTTGTACCTGTTTTTTTAAAGGCTCTAGCTGTACCCTTTTTTAAAAAAGGCTCTAGCTGTACCCTTTTTTAAAAAAGGCTCTAGCTGTACCCGTTTTAAGGCTCTAGCTGTACCCGTTTTAAGGCTCTAGTTGTACCTGTTTTTAAAGGCTCTAGTTGTACCTGTTTTTAAATAAGGCTCTAGTTGTACCTGTTTTTAAATAAGGCTCTAGTTGTACCTGTTTTTAAATAAGGCTCTAGTTGTACCTGTTTTTAAATAAGGCTCTAGTTGTACCTGTTTTTAAATAAGGCTCTAGTTGTACCCTTTTTTTAAAGGCTCTAGTTGTACCTGTTTTTAAAGGCTCTAGTTGTACCTGTTTTTAAAAGGCTCTAGTTGTACCTGTTTTTAAAAGGCTCTAGTTGTACCTGTTTTTAAAAGGCTCTAGCTGTACCTGTTTTTAAATAAGGCTCTAGCTGTACCTGTTTTTAAATAAGGCTCTAGCTGTACCTGTTTTTAAATAAGGCTCTAGCTGTACCTGTTTTTAAATAAGGCTCTAGCTGTACCTGTTTTTAAATAAGGCTCTAGCTGTACCTGTTTTTAAATAAGGCTCTAGCTGTACCTGTTTTTAAAGGCTCTAGTTGTACCTGTTTTTAAAGGCTCTAGCTGTACCGGTTTTTAAATAAGGCTCTAGCTGTACCTGTTTTTAAATAAGGCTCTAGTTGTACCCTGTTTTTAAAGGCTCTAGTTGTACCTGTTTTTAAAGGCTCTAGTTGTACCTGTTTTTTAAATAAGGCTCTAGCTGTACCTGTTTTTAAATAAGGCTCTAGCTGTACCTGTTTTTAAATAAGGCTCTAGTTGTACCTGTTTTTAAATAAGGCTCTAGTTGTACCCTTTTTTTAAAGGCTCTAGTTGTACCTGTTTTTAAAAGGCTCTAGTTGTACCTGTTTTTAAAAGGCTCTAGTTGTACCTGTTTTTAAAAGGCTCTAGTTGTACCTGTTTTTAAAAGGCTCTAGTTGTACCTGTTTTTAAAAGGCTCTAGTTGTACCTGTTTTTAAAAGGCTCTAGTTGTACCTGTTTTTAAAAGGCTCTAGTTGTACCTGTTTTTAAATAAGGCTCTAGTTGTACCTGTTTTTAAATAAGGCTCTAGCTGTACCTGTTTTTAAATAAGGCTCTAGCTGTACCTGTTTTTAAATAAGGCTCTAGCTGTACCCTTTTTTAAACCCGGCTCTAGTTGTACCCTTTTTTAAAAAGAAGGCTCTAGTTGTACCCTTTAAAAAAAAAAGAAGGCTCTAGTTGTACCCTTTTTTTTAAAAGGCTCTAGCTGTACCTGTTTTTAAAAGGCTCTAGCTGTACCTGTTTTTAAAAGGCTCTAGCTGTACCTGTTTTTAAAAGGCTCTAGTTGTACCTGTTTTTAAATAAGGCTCTAGCTGTACCGGTTTTTAAATAAGGTTCTAGCTGTACCTGTTTTTAAATAAGGCTCTAGTTGTACCCTGTTTTTAAAGGCTCTAGTTGTACCTGTTTTTAAAGGCTCTAGTTGTACCTGTTTTTTAAATAAGGCTCTAGCTGTACCTGTTTTTAAATAAGGCTCTAGCTGTACCTGTTTTTAAATAAGGCTCTAGTTGTACCTGTTTTTAAATAAGGCTCTAGTTGTACCTGTTTTTAAATAAGGCTCTAGTTGTACCTGTTTTTAAATAAGGCTCTAGTTGTACCTGTTTTTAAATAAGGCTCTAGTTGTACCCTTTTTTAAAGGCTCTAGTTGTACCCTTTTTTAAAGGCTCTAGTTGTACCTGTTTTTAAAAGGCTCTAGTTGTACCTGTTTTTAAAAGGCTCTAGTTTACCTGTTTTTAAAAGGCTCTAGTTGTACCTGTTTTTAAAAGGCTCTAGTTGTACCTGTTTTTAAATAAGGCTCTAGCTGTACCTGTTTTTAAAGGCTCTAGTTGTACCCTTTTTTAAACCCGGCTCTAGTTGTACCCTTTTTTAAAAAGAAGGCTCTAGTTGTACCCTTTAAAAAAAAAAGAAGGCTCTAGTTGTACCCTTTTTTTTTAAAAGGCTCTAGTTGTACCCTTTTTTTAAAAGGCTCTAGTTGTACCCTTTTTTTAAAAGGCTCTAGTTGTACCTGTTTTTAAAAGGCTCTAGTTGTACCTGTTTTTAAAAGGCTCTAGCTGTACCTGTTTTTAAAAGGCTCTAGCTGTACCTGTTTTTAAAAGGCTCTAGTTGTACCTGTTTTTAAAGGCTCTAGTTGTACCGGTTTTTAAAGGCTCTAGCTGTACCGGTTTTTAAATAAGGCTCTAGCTGTACCTGTTTTTAAATAAGGCTCTACTTGTACCCTGTTTTTAAAGGCTCTAGTTGTACCTGTTTTTAAAGGCTCTAGTTGTACCTGCTTTTAAAGGCTCTAGTTGTACCCTCTGAGCATGGCATTCCAACTGAAACTTCTCAAGTTACTTATTTCCTATTACTTTAGCTGAAGAGATATTGCACGAATACACCATTCATATGAACCCGCTGCAGCCTCTCCTTAGTCTAATATTAAAATCAGAGTGATGGTAGTAACTAGGGCCGGGGATTGCCAAGGGACCTCGCCATACGATGTTATCATGATGCTTAGGCGCCGAAGTGCTATGTTTTCACCATACCAATCATGTATTTGTGATTCAACCACTTCTATTTTATTGCCATTTTGATGTTCCAAACATATTGAGACGAGAGCAACGAGAAAATGAGTTTTGATCCGTCATGGAAATACGTGCTGATAGCGTGAGCTAGAGCTATCTAGAAAAATCAATACTGGAGTTAAAATATCAATGGGAAAGAGAGAGAAAGCTCTCTGATCTGTAGTAACTTGGTTTTGTTTTTCCCCTGATGTTCTCTCTCTCTCTCTCCATAGTCACGTGGAGAAGATCACCACTTGGCACGACCCTCGGAAGACCATGACGACAGCCATGAACCAGATGAGTCTCCACGCCCCCCCACCCTCTGCCAGCCCACAGCAACGCAACATGGCCCTGTCCCAGCCCAACCTTGGTGAGTCACACAAGCTCTCTGTGTGTCTCTTTCTGTGTCTCTCTTTCTGTCTCTCTCTCTCTCTGTGTCTCACTCACTCACTCATATACATGCGCGTGTGTGTGTGTATATATATATATATATATATATATATATATATATATATATATATATATACCAACCTAACAACTGTGAGTATCCTACCAAACCACTCCTGACACGTCAGTGTTAACACATCGCCACAGTCCTTGACTATTATCACTCACACCAATGATATCTTTCACCCTGGGGACTACCACAATAACACACACAGTCCTTACCAGCTACCATGATAACGCCAAAGCCTGGTTGAGTGTGTGTGAACCAACCAGAAGCCAGGAAGCCTGTTGCTAGAGAGATGCATGTTGTTGTGTTGAAGGTGGAGAGATAAGGAAGCTCTCCTCACCCCTTTATGCTCCACTTAGTCTGACAGAGCCTGACTGCTCCTTCATAACACAGATTCACATTGACAGGTTCATCTAATTCACATTAGCGATAGCGTAGCGTTGACTGGGTATTCTCATCCGCGTTAGCCTAGCTAACACCTATAATAGACCCAGCTAAGCAATCTGACAGCCACCTTGACTCAGCCTGCAGAACATCAACCCCTCTGCCACTCCACTGCTGGAGACAGGCCATTGGGCACCGCTCTCTAAAGGGGCAGGCCAATGGGCACCGCTCTCTAAAGGGACAGGCCAATGGGCACCGCTCTCTAGAGGGGCAGGCCAATGGGCACCGCTCTCTAGAGGGGCAGGCCAATGGGCACCGCTCTCTAGAGGGGCAGGCCAATGGGCACCGCTCTCTAGAGGGGCAGGCCAATGGGCACCGCTCTCTAGAGGGGCAGGCTAATGGCCACCGCCCTAAAGGGGCAGGCCAATGGGCAAAGGGGCAGGCCAATGGGCACCGCTCTCTAGAGGGGCAGGCCAATGGGCACCGCTCTCTAGAGGGGCAGGCCAATGGGCACCGCTCTCTAGAGGGGCAGGCCAATGGGCACCGCTCTCTAGAGGGGCAGGCCAATGGGCACCGCTCTCTAGAGGGGCAGGCCAATGGGCACCGCTCTCTAGAGGGGCAGGACAATGGGCACCGCTCTCTAGAGGGGCAGGCCAATGGGCACCGCTCTCTAGAGGGGCAGGCCAATGGGCACCGCTCTCTAGAGGGGCAGGCCAATGGGCACCGCTCTCTAGAGGGGCAGGCCAATGGGCACCGCTCTCTAAAGCAGGGGTGTCAAACACAACTACAGGAAGGCCTCGTGTTTTATTTGTTCTACAGACAACATGCCAGGAAGAACAACTCTTTGTTGATATTGTGTTGAGAGGTTTGACTGTGTCTCTGTCTGTTGTACAACTGAATGCAGTGGGTTAACTGCCTTGCTCAGGGGCAGAATGACAGATTTTTACCTTGTCAGCTCAGGGATTTGATCCAGCAAACCTCCCGGTTACTCGCCCAATGCTCCTACTTGCCGCCCCACTACTATGTGTGCCTTTGGCCATTTTAGGTGTGTTTACAGCTGGAGAGTGATGGGTGGAGTGGGCAGTGGAGGGGTAAACAAAGCGAGAGGAGGGGGAGAACATAAAAAGAGACAAACAAGTGAAAGACTTGGGAATTTAGGACAGGGGGGGGGGGCTGGCTGGCTGGGACCAGGGGGGAGGGGAGGCTGGGACAGGGGGGGGGCTGGGACAGGGGGGTGGCTGACTGGGACAGAGCGGGGGGTGGCTGGCTGGCTGGCTGGGACAGGGACAGGGGGGGGGCTGGGACGGGGGGGGGGGGGGGGGGGGGGGGGCTGGGACGGGGGGGGGGGGGGGGGTGGCTGGCTGGGACATGGAGGGGAGGCTGGCTGGGACAGAGAGAGGGGGGGTAGCTGGCTGGGACGGGGGGGGCTGGGGGGGGGGGGGGGGGGGGGGGGGCTGGGAAAGAGGGGTGGCTGACTGGGACAGAGCGGGGGGGTGGCTGGCTGGCTGGCTGGCTAGGACAGGGAGGGGGGGCTGGCTGGGACATAGAGGGGGGTGGCTGGCTGGCTGGCTAGGACAGGGGGGGGGGGGGGGCTGGCTGGCTGGGACCAGGGAGGGGGGGTGGCTGGCTGGGACAGGGAGGGGGGGGGTGGGTGGCTGGCTGGCTGGGACAGAGAGGGGGGGGGGGTGGCTGGCTGGGACAGAGAGGGGGGGGTGGCTGGCTGGGACAGAGAGGGGGGGGGGGTGGCTGGCTGGGACAGAGAGGGGGGGGTGGCTGGCTGGGACAGAGAGGGGGGGGGGGGTGGCTGGCTGGCTGGGACAGAGAGGAGGGGGGGGGGTGGCTGGCTGGGACAGAGAGGGGGGGGGGGGGGTGGTTGGCTGGGACAGAGAGGGGGGGGGTGGTTGGCTGGGACAGAGAGGAGGGGGGTGGCTGGCTGGGACAGAGAGGGGGGGGTGGCTGGCTGGGACAGAGAGGGGGGGGTGGCTGGCTGGGACAGAGAGAGGGGGGGGTGGCTGGGGGGGGGGGGGGTGGCTGGCTGGGACAGAGAGGGGGGGGTGGCTGGCTGGGACAGAGAGGGGGGGGGGGGGGGGTGGCTGGCTGGCTGGGACAGAGAGGAGGGGGGGGGGTGGCTGGCTGGGACAGAGAGGGGGGGGGGGGTGGTTGGCTGGGACAGAGAGAGGGGGGGGGGGTGGTTGGCTGGGACAGGGGGGGGGGGGGTGGTTGGCTGGGACAGAGAGGAGGGGGGTGGCTGGCTGGGACAGAGAGGGGGGGGTGGCTGGCTGTGACAGAGAGGGGGGGGGTGGCTGGCTGGGACAGAGAGGGGGGGGTGGCTGCCTGGGACAGAGAGGGGAGGGGAGGGTGGCTGGGACAGAGAGGGGAGGGGAGGGTGGCTGGGACATAGAGGGGGGGGGTGGCTGGCTGGGACAGAGGGGGGGTGGCTGGCTGGGACAGAGAGGGGAGGGGAGGGTGGCTGGGACAGAGAGGGGAGGGTGACTGGGACAGAAAGGGAAGGGGAGGGTGGCTGGGACAGAGAGGGGAGGGGAGGGTGGCTGGGACAGAGAGGGGAGGGGAGGGTGGCTGGGACAGAGAGGTGAGGGGAGGGTGGCTGGGACAGAGAGAGGGGGGGAGGGTGGCTGGGACAGAGAGAGGGGGGGAGGGTGGCTGGGACAGAGAGGGGGGGAGGGTGGCTGGGACAGAGAGAGGGGGGGGTGGCTGGCTGGGACAGAGAGGGGAGGGGTGGCTGGCTGGGACAGAGAGGGGAGGGGAGGGTGGCTGGGACAGAGAGGGGAGGGGAGGGTGGCTGGGACAGGGAGGGGAGGGTGGCTGGGACAGGGAGGGGAGGGTGGCTGGGACAGGGAGTGGAGGGTGGCTGGGACAGAGAGAGGGGGGGGGTAGCTGGCTGGGACAGAGAGGGGAGGGGAGGGTGGCTGGGACAGAGAGTGGAGGGTAGGGTGGCTGGGACAGAGAGGGGAGGGTGGCTGGGACAGAGAGTGGAGGGGAGGGTGGCTGGGACAGAGAGTGGAGGGGAGGGTGGCTGGGACAGAGAGGGGAGGGGAGGGTGGCTGGGACAGAGAGGGGAGGGGAGGCTGGTGAAGAGGGGGGTGTTGGGGTGGCACAGACGGGGCTGGCTGGGACAGAGAGGGGAGGGTGGCTGGGAAAGAGGGGTGGCTGACTGAGACAGAGCGGGGGGTGGCTGGCTGGCTGGCTAGGACAGGGAGTGGGGGCTGGCTGGGACATAGAGGGGGGTGGCTGGCTGGCTGGCTAGGACAGGGGGGGGGGCTTGCTGGCTGGGACCTGGGAGGGGGGGGGGGGGGGGTGGCTGGCTGGGACAGAGAGGGGAGGGGTGGCTGGCTGGGACAGAGAGGGGAGGGTGGCTGGCTGGGACAGAGAGGGGAGGGGTGGCTGGCTGGGACAGAGAGGGGAGCGGTGGCTGGCTGGGACAGAGATGGGAGGGGAGGGTGGCTGGGACAGAGAGGGGAGGGAAGGGTGGCTGGGACAGAGAGGGGAGGGGAGGGTGGCTGGGACAGGGAGGGGAGGGTGGCTGGGAAAGAGTGGGGAGGGGAGGGTGGCTGTGACAGAGAGGTGTGTGGCTGGGTGTATGTGTATGAATAGAGTCTCTCATCCTGAATAATTGTCTGTACACCGCCCCACTCTACTTGTTCAAACACCACTGGGATGTTTTTCTCCTGTCTACTCCGTGGCCTTGTGGTTAGTGTCTGCCCTAAGATCGGAAAGTTAGAAGTTGGATCCCCGGCTGAGTCGTACTAAAGACTGTGAAAATTGGACCTGATGCATCTCTGCATTAATGAGAGAGATTGAGGGGGTAAGACCCTGTGACAGACGTCCTGACCAGGGAGTGTACTGGTACATCAAGCTGCCTCACTTCAGAAACAGGAGATCTGCTCACACACACACACGTTTCTGTCAATCTTCCATGGAAAGTTTTCACATGATAAAATCTGTATTTGATATGGATGTTGGTGACTGATTCACAGGTGCTGTTCTTTCAATGTCCAACTCAAATGTTCATTCTATCGCTCTCTCTCTCCCTCTCCCCACCTAACAACAAATGGTGTAGCTGTTCCTGTAGGCTTCCAGTCAATGCTAGTTAGCATTGTCTCGCCAAACTACCCCCTTCCTAGGTTTAGGCCTTTCTCGGGAGTTTTTCCTAGCCACTGTGCTACAACACCTGCATTGCTTGCTGTTTGGGGTTTTAGGCTGGGTTTCTGTACAGCACTTTGAGATATCAGCTGATGTAAGAAGGGCTTTATAAATACATTTCATTTGATTTGCTAAATTGTAATTATTTCGCCACTATGGCCTATTTATTGCCTTACCTCCCTTATCCTCATTTGCACACACTGTGTGTGTGTGTGTATCTATATATATATATATATATATATATATATATATATATATATATATATATATATATATATATATATATATATATATATATATATATATATCTCTATTGTGTTATTGACCTGTATGTTTGTTTATTCCATGTGTTGTGTTTGTCGCACTGCTGTGCTTTATCTTGGCCAGGTCGCAATTGTAAATGAGAACTTGTTCTCAACTAGCCTACCTGGTTAAATAAAATAAAAATTCCATCACAGCACACTTACATAGAAACTTTAAACTTCTTGCAACTTTCCCATGAAACGTGTCTAGAACATTAATATTTTATACTCGGAGAACAATTTTATTTAACCTTTATTTAACAAGGTCCGTATGTTTGGTGTGTCGTTGATGGAATATTTTTATTGATTTGTATTATCTTTATTTAACTAGGCAAGTCAGTTAAGAACACACTCTTATTTACAATGACGGCCTAGGAACAGTGGGTTAACTGCCTTGTTCAGGGGCAGAATAACAGATTTGTCCCTTGTCAGCTCGGGGGTTTGAACTTGCAACCTTCCGGTTACTAATCCAGCGCTCTAACCACTAGGCTACCCTGCCGCCCCTATTGCTCTAAACTTCAGAAAACTGGACACATGAATATTCTTGCAACGTCCCATGAAACTAGAACCCGACCAATATGGGCTTTTTGGGTCCAATACCGAATCCAATTTAAAAAAATATATATCTGCAAGATATGTTCTGTTTTACAGCGGGGGAATTCGTGTCACTTTTCTCATAAATTGTCATCCCAGAGTAATTGTCCAAGAAATATGGTTCAGATGTTTCCTTATGTTTCCTTATTGTCACAATATAAGAAATCAATATCATTATAATGACCCCAAATGTTCCGACGAGCCTCAGATTCTCTTCCTTCCTAACTATTGACTATTGACTATTGGTTATCGGTGGAGTTATCGTCCCATACCAAAATAACGGCAAAAAGGCCAATATATATCTAGAACATTTCAAATGGGATGTTTTGAGAACATTTTAACCACGTTCTTGGTCAATTCTGTTTGACATTAAGGGTATGTTCTCTTAACTCAAACCCCAAAACATGCTAAATAGGTTCTCCGGAGGGTTTTGCTAACATGTATAGAAGGTTCCCATAACTAACGGAAAACTGAACACCAGAGAAACATTACGGGTACCATTACAAAACTGTTTACTCTCTCCACGGTTTGCCTCCCTCCCCCTCTCTGTTCAGTTCTCTGTGTGTTGTAGCCCCTTTCCCCTCCTCTCTCCGGCGTTGACAATGCTGGCAAACGCCCCAGTCTTTGTTGAAGAGGAATTCTCTCTGTCTTTCTTGTCCTGATGGCTATTTTCCACTGCTTTGTTCTCCTTCTCTCCCCTCCCCTTCTCTTTTCCCCTCCCCTCCCCTTCTCTCCCCTCCCCTTCTCTTTTCCCCTCCACTTCTCTTTTCCCCTCCCCTCCCATTGTCTCCCCTCCCCTCCCCTTGTCTCCCCTCCCCTCCCCTTGTCTCCTCTCCCCTCCCATTGTCTCCCCTCCCCTTGTCTCCCCTCCCCTTGTCTCCTCTCCCCTCCTTCTCTTTTCCCCTCCCGTCTCCTCTCCCCTCCCCTTCTCCCCTCCCCTCCCCTTGTCTCCCCTCCCCTTGTCTCCCCTTCCCGTCTCCCCTTCCCTCGTCTCCCCTTCCCCGTCTCCCCTTCCCTCGTCTCCCCTTCCCTCGTCTCCCCTTCCCCGTCTCCCCTTCCCTCGTCTCCCCTTCCCTCGTCTCCCCTTCCCTCGTCTCCCCTTCCCTCGTCTCCCCTTCCCTCGTCTCCCCTTCCCTCGTCTCCCCTTCCCTCGTCTCCCCTTCCCTCGTCTCCCCTTCCCTCGTCTCCCCTTCCCTCGTCTCCTCTCCCCCCGTCTCCTCTCCCCCCGTCTCCTCTTCTCTTTTACCCTTGTCTCCTCTCCCCTTCTCTTTTACCCTCGTCTCCTCTCCCCTCGTCTCCCCTTCTCTTTTACCCTCGTCTCCTCTCCCCTTCTCTTTTACCCTCGTCTCCTCTCCCCTTCTCTTTTCCCCTCGTCTCCTCTCCCCTTCTCTGCTCCCTCAGATGGACATGTTAGCTCTGATCTGCTGTAGGGTTTGAACAGACAGGTCTATGCTTTCCAGTTAGAGGTCTGGATCCCATACTGTAGATCACTGGTTCCCAACCTTTTTAGGTTAGTGTGCCACCAACTGAATTTGTATTTATTATGGATCCCCATTTAGTTCCTGCCAAGGCAGCAGCTACTCTTCCTGGGGTTTATTATGGATCCCCATTTAGTTCCTGCCAAAGCAGCAGCTACTCTTCCTGGGGTTTATTATGGGTCCCCATTAGTTCCTGACAAGGCAGCAGCTTCTCTTCCTGGGGTTTATTATGGATCCCCATTAGTTCCTGACAAGGCAGCAGCAACTCTTCCTGGGGTTTATTATGGGTCCCCATTTAGTTCCTGATAAGGCAGCAGATACTCTTCCTGGGGTTTATTATGGGTCCCCATTTAGTTCCTGATAAGGCAGCAGCTACTCTTCCTGGGGTCCAGCTAAATTAAGGTTATTCATTTGAAAAACATTTACAATACATTCATTACAGATTTCACAAAATATTAAATGAGTGCCTTCAGGCTCATACTCTACAACCACATATCTATTGTGTGTGTGTGTGTAGTGCGTATGTTGTCATGTGTTGTCATGTATGCATGTACCAATGTTTGTGTTGCTTCACAGTCCCCGATGTTCTATAAGGTTTATTTATTTATTTTTTTTGTCTAATTTTACTGCTGGCATGAGTTACTTTATGTGGAATATGTATAGTATGTAGTACTGTGCACCTCCCCATTGTCTGTTCTGGACTTGGGGACTGCGAAGGAACCTCTTGTGGCATGTCTTGTGGGGTTTGCATGGGTGCATGTCAATACGTCTCACAAATACAAGTAGTGATGAAGTCAATCTCTCCTCCACTTTGAGCCAGGAGAGATTGACATGCATATTATTATTGGCCGTCTGTGTACATTCAAGGGTGCTGTCCTGTTTGCAATTCCTTTTTTGTGGCACCTGACCACACGACTGAACAGTAGTCCAGGTACGCCAAAACCAGGGCCTGTAGGACCTGCCTTGTTGATAGTGCTATTAAGAAGGTAGAAACAAGGGCCTGTAGGACCTGCCTTGTTGATAGTGTTGTTAAGAAGGTAGAAACTAGGGCCTGTAGGACCTGCCTTGTTGATAGTGTTGTTAAGAAGGTAGAAACTAGGGCCTGTAGGACCTGCCTTGTTGATAGTGCTGTTAAGAAGGTAGAAACTAGGGCCTGTAGGACCTGCCTTGTTGATAGTGCTGTTAAGAAGGTAGAAACTAGGGCCTGTAGGACCTGCCTTGTTGATAGTGCTGTTAAGAAGGTAGAAACTAGGGCCTGTAGGACCTGCCTTGTTGATAGTGCTGTTAAGAAGGTAGAAACTAGGGCCTGTAGGACCTGCCTTGTTGATAGTGTTGTTAAGAAGGTAGAAACTAGGGCCTGTAGGACCTGCCTTGTTGATAGTGTTGTTAAGAAGGTAGAAACTTAGGGCCTGTAGGACCTGCCTTGTTGATAGTGCTGTTAAGAAGGTAGAAACTTAGGGCCTGTAGGACCTGCCTTGTTGATAGTGCTGTTAAGAAGGTAGAAACTTAGGGCCTGTAGGACCTGCCTTGTTGATAGTGCTGTTAAGAAGGTAGAAACTTAGGGCCTGTAGGACCTGCCTTGTTGATAGTGCTGTTAAGAAGGTAGAAACTAGGGCCTGTAGGACCTGCCTTGTTGATAGTGTTGTTAAGAAGGTAGAAACTAGGGCCTGTAGGACCTGCCTTGTTGATAGTGTTGTTAAGAAGGTAGAAACTAGGGCCTGTAGGACCTGCCTTGTTGATAGTGTTGTTAAGAAGGTAGAAACTTAGGGCCTGTAGGACCTGCCTTGTTGATAGTGTTGTTAAGAAGGTAGAAACTAGGGCCTGTAGGACCTGCCTTGTTGATAGTGCTGTTAAGAAGGTAGAAACTTAGGGCCTGTAGGACCTGCCTTGTTGATAGTGCTGTTAAGAAGGTAGAAACTAGGGCCTGTAGGACCTGCCTTGTTGATAGTGTTGTTAAGAAGGTAGAAACTAGGGCCTGTAGGACCTGCCTTGTTGATAGTGTTGTTAAGAAGGTAGAAACTAGGGCCTGTAAGACCTGCCTTGTTGATAGTGCTGTTAAGAAGGTAGAAACTAGGGCCTGTAGGACCTGCCTTGTTGATAGTGTTGTTAAGAAGGTAGAAACTAGGGCCTGTAGGACCTGCCTTGTTGATAGTGTTGTTAAGAAGGTAGAAACTAGGGCCTGTAGGACCTGCCTTGTTGATAGTGCTGTTAAGAAGGTAGAAACTTAGGGCCTGTAGGACCTGCCTTGTTGATAGTGTTGTTAAGAAGGTAGAAACTAGAAACTAGGGCCTGTAGGAGGGCCTGTAGGCCTGTAGGACCTGCCTTGTTGATAGTGCTGTTAAGAAGGTAGAAACTAGGGCCTGTAGGACCTGCCTTGTTGATAGTGTTGTTAAGAAGGTAGAAACTAGGGCCTGTAGGACCTGCCTTGTTGATAGTGTTGTTAAGAAGGTAGAAACTAGGGCCTGTAGGACCTGCCTTGTTGATAGTGTTGTTAAGAAGGTAGAAACTAGGGCCTGTAGGACCTGCCTTGTTGATAGTGTTGTTAAGAAGGTAGAAACTAGGGCCTGTAGGACCTGCCTTGTTGATAGTGTTGTTAAGAAGGTAGAAACTAGGGCCTGTAGGACCTGCCTTGTTGATAGTGTTGTTAAGAAGGTAGAAACTAGGGCCTGTAGGACCTGCCTTGTTGATAGTGCTGTTAAGAAGGTAGAAACTTAGGGCCTGTAGGACCTGCCTTGTTGATAGTGTTGTTAAGAAGGTAGAAACTAGGGCCTGTAGGACCTGCCTTGTTGATAGTGCTGTTAAGAAGGTAGAAACTAGGGCCTGTAGGACCTGCCTTGTTGATAGTGTTGTTAAGAAGGTAGAAACTAGGGCCTGTAGGACCTGCCTTGTTGATAGTGTTGTTAAGAAGGTAGAAACTAGGGCCTGTAGGACCTGCCTTGTTGATAGTGTTGTTAAGAAGGTAGAAACTTAGGGCCTGTAGGACCTGCCTTGTTGATAGTGTTGTTAAGAAGGTAGAAACTAGGGCCTGTAGGACCTGCCTTGTTGATAGTGCTGTTAAGAAGGTAGAAACTTAGGGCCTGTAGGACCTGCCTTGTTGATAGTGCTGTTAAGAAGGTAGAAACTAGGGCCTGTAGGACCTGCCTTGTTGATAGTGTTGTTAAGAAGGTAGAAACTAGGGCCTGTAGGACCTGCCTTGTTGATAGTGTTGTTAAGAAGGTAGAAACTAGGGCCTGTAGGACCTGCCTTGTTGATAGTGCTGTTAAGAAGGTAGAAACTAGGGCCTGTAGGACCTGCCTTGTTGATAGTGTTGTTAAGAAGGTAGAAACTAGGGCCTGTAGGACCTGCCTTGTTGATAGTGTTGTTAAGAAGGTAGAAACTAGGGCCTGTAGGACCTGCCTTGTTGATAGTGCTGTTAAGAAGGTAGAAACTAGGGCCTGTAGGACCTGCCTTGTTGATAGTGTTGTTACGAAGGTAGAAACTAGGGCCTGTAGGACCTGCCTTGTTGATAGTGTTGTTAAGAAGGTAGAAACTAGGGCCTGTAGGACCTGCCTTGTTGATAGTGCTGTTAAGATGTATCAATATGTTTTGACCATGACAGTTTAGTCTCCCGAACTTGCTCAATTTCCACATTATTCATTACATGATTTAGTTGAGGTTTAGGGTTTAGTGAACGATTTATCCCAAATACAATCCTTTTAGTTTTGGAAATATTTAGGAAAAACGTATTCCTTGCCACCCATTCTGAAACTAACTACAGCTCTTTAAGTGTTGCTGTCATTTCAGTCGCTGTAGTAACTGACGTGTAGAGTGTTAAGTTATCCGCATACATGGACACACTGGCTTTACTCAAAGCCAGTGACATGTTGTTAGTAAAGATTGAAAAAAGTAAGGGGCCTAGACAGCTGCCTTGTGGAATTCCTGATTCTACCTGGATTTTGTTGGAGAGGCCTCCATTAAAGAACACCCATCTGTGTTCTGTTAGACCGGTAACTCTTTATCCACATTATAGCAGGGGATGTAAAGCCATAACAGAAGTTATTCCAGCAGCAGACTATGATCGTAAATGTCAAAAGCCGCACTGAAGTCTAACAAAACAGCCCCCACAATCTTTTTATCCTACATTTCTCTCAGCCAATCAGTCATTTTTGTGAAAGTGCTGTGCTTGTTGAATATCCTACAAGTGTGGTGAAAGTCTATCAATTTGTTTACTGTAAAATAGCATTGTATCTTGTCGGCTATTTGAGCCAGTACAGGGGGCTTTACTTTTTTCAGGTAGGGGAACAACTGTTGCTTCACTCCAGGCCTGATGGCGCACACTTTCTAGAAGGCTCAAATTGAAAATGTGTCAATATTGTCCGCTATTATCCTTAGTAATTTTCCATCCGCAATATTTTTTTCCCACCTCTTCCACACTTACTTTACGAGAAAGAAAAAAATTTTTTTTAATGCTTGTCTTTCATAATTTGGTCAGATATACTTGGATGTGTAGTGTCTGCATTTGCATTTGCCTAAATTCGCAAGTCTTGCCAATGAAAACATTATTAAAGTAATTGGCAGTATCAGTGGGCTTTGTGATGCCATCTGATTCACGGAATGGTGGAGCGGAGCTATCTGTGTAAATGTTGTCTTTGTTTCATAGTTTCTTCTTTTTATTCACATGATTTCTCAATTTTGCAATATGTTTGCCAATCGGTTTGACCTATTTGCGTCATTACACATCACGGACCAACAAATATTCTTTACATCAACAACATAAGGGCTTTAAGGGCTCCCGATTTTGGCTCGTTCCTGATTCGTTCCCATGCTGTGTCAAAACCGGCCGTGATCGGGAGTTCCATAGGGTGGCGCACAATTGGCCCAGCGTCATCTGGGTTAGGGGAGGGTTTGGCCGGGGTAGGCCGTCATCATAAAATAAGAATTTGTTCTTAACTGACTTGCCTAGTTAAATAAATACGAATCACTACAAAACATGGGTATTATCTAAGTGAGTTTCAGAGATTGTCAGAATGTGAATGTCAATCTGTTACTAGCAAATGATTGATTCCATGAATCTTGTTTCTTAAGCTACACATGTTAACGTCGGCTATTTTTAACACTTTTATGGGATGCTTGAATGTTTTTTTTGCTTTTCTGGGAAGTTTAGCAGAGGTAGACATGCTCTGGTTATTTTTATTAGTGCTTGGTGAGCTGCACACAGTGGACTTCCTGCTAGGGCACATCACCTCAATGCTAACAGTATAATTCTGGTTCATAGGCATATGATTACTGATTGGATCATGCTGTCTACTCCTTGAGCAGTGTTGTGATTCTTGTTTCTAGAGTTATCATCATCAAACCTGGCCCTAGAGAGGTGATGGTGTGCAAGGTTTTGTTTCAGACCTGCACTAAAACACCTGATTTTTAAAAAAAGATATGTACTTCATTGTCCATTAACTTACAGAGAACGGAAAAGTGTCTATGTTCACAACCCAACTCCCAAGACACACTCGTAATCAAAACAGTAGGAACCTGTATCTCTCCATTACCAAGGCTGACGATGACCACTGTCCCCTGTAATTCTACAATAGATTCAGTGGAATTTCCCGTCCTTTTGCCCTGTGTTCTATCTCCCATGGCAACCCAGTGAGTGACCCCTGATCCCACTCGGGCGTTGACTCGGCAGTTCTCAGATTTAGCCCTAGTCATGATTCCTGCTTATCTCCCCCACTGTTACTCACGCTGACTCATCAAGACGGGTCAGTCGATAAGCTCTCTACTCCACTTCAACTCTTTCATGTTGTATTCTTGATCCAGTCACCTGATGGAACAAAAAGATAAATAAACAGGTCAGTAACTGAGGAACAACTGTTGAAGGTTAGTCAGACCTGTTTCTGTTTCGAATTCCAAAGATTTTAAACAACCAAAAAAACTTGTCCATTCAAATTTACATTACTGTGAAATGTGGTCCCTGGGACCTGCATCAGTCAGCCATGGTAAAGGTTATAGCCATAGAATTAGGAATGACAATGCTAGTCATTTTTAATCTGATTTCAACGGGCATGGTAAAGGAGAAGTACTCTGGCTGACGGGGTGCTGCTGCTGCTTGTGAACAGGGGAGCTGCCTGATGGCTGGGAGCAGGCTGAAAATCCTCAGGGAGAGATCTACTTCATTGACCACAAAACACAACGAATGTCCTGGCTCAACCCGCGTGTGGACGCTTGCCTCAGTGAGTGACCTCTGGACTGCACCCCCCCCCCCCCCCACGTCCCACCTTCTAAATCATTACCTGATCGACCCTCCAACCCAACCAACCGATCACCCTTAAAGTCCCCTGATCACACACGAGCACCGAACTAATCAAACTGTGCACCTTGATCCATCATACCTGACCCTTGACCCCTTAACTCTGTGCCCCGCTAGGGGCAGAGCTTTGCCTGTGTGAAGCTGCAGTGCCTCCGAAAAGTATTCATACCCATTGACTTGCGAGCCAGGAGGGGTGACTATGAACTCTGACCAGTCTCGGCAGCATCAACAGTTGGACTACTAACGGGGTCTCCCAGGACTGATGACAGGGGTCTGATAACAGAGGTCTGATAACAGCCAGGCCAGGGGTCTGATGGCGGGGGCCAGAATGATATGATATAGGGAAGTGTCCAGGGAGCCTCTCTTCTCAGCGCGTTCCTCACCGAGATACTGGGTTATCTGTGGAGATCCAACTCGCCACAAAACCCTGTTAGGTCCCTAGAGAGATGTGGCAAGAGACCGACCCAGGCCTGTTAGGTCCCTAGAGAGATGTGGCAAGAGACTGACCCAGGCCTGTTAGGTCCATAGAGAGATGTGGCAAGAGACTGACCCAGGCCTGTTAGGTCCCTAGAGAGATGTGGCAAGAGACTGACCCAGGCCTGTTAGGTCCCTAGAGAGATGTGGCAAGAGACCGACCCAGGCCTGTTAGGTCCCTAGAGAGATGTGGCAAGAGACTGACCCAGGCCTGTTAGGTCCCTAGAGAGATGTGGCAAGAGACTGACCCAGGCCTGTTAGGTCCCTGGAGAGATGTGGCAAGAGACCGACCCAGGCCTGTTAGGTCCATAGAGAGATGTGGCAAGAGACTGACCCAGGCCTGTTAGGTCCATAGAGCGATGTGGCAAGAGACCGACCCAGGCCTGTTAGGTCCCTGGAGAGATGTGGCAAGAGACTGACCCAGGCCTGTTAGGTCCCTGGAGAGATGTGGCAAGAGACTGACCCCAGGCAAAACTGCAAAGGAGAATTTAAGTGGTGTTTCTCTGGTATCAGATTAAAACGTGTTCACTTTTCTACCTGGAGACTGATTTAAACCACTAGGAGTGGAACGTATCGTAGGGCCCTATAAAACGCCCTAATTTCGTTCAGTTTTCCTACGTTGCCTCATCAGACAGATGAAGTAAAACACGAATACTGATGCATTAGGTCTTATCTTATTCTTAATTCATATTAATACATTTTTCCTAATAAGTTTCAATACGTTATTTTGTGTATATTGTTGGATTCTGTGATTCCGCCCGCGTTCTCCACATCACAGATTTTATAGGGTCGTTATTTCAACACCACATTACTGTTACAGTTGACAAAAAAACATCATTTTGATGAATATTGAAAACATTAACTTATAGTTCATGTTATTATGCCTTTTTTTTAAAGAGTTTTGGGCCTGACTTGTGACTCCCTCTCTCTCCCAGCCAGTCGCCCAAACAGGGTTCCTGTTGCACAAGAGGTTGTCCTCTGAGACTGCCTGTGCGTGAGAAGAGTGTGGGCGCTTCTGCCTGCCTGGTCCCTGACCACTGTCCACACGCATGCATGTATACACAAACTCTGTCCCCCTTACATGTGTCACTTTGACATGAACTCTCTAAGCTCTCTTATCAAATGTAATGCACACTGACAGATATTAACTGGAGCTCTGTGTGTTGGGGAGCGCTCTGTGTGTTGGGGAGCGCTCTGTGTGTTGGGGAGCGCTCTGTGTGTTGGGGAGCGCTCTGTGTGTTGGGGAGCGCTCTGTGTGTTGGGGAGCGCTCTGTGTGTTGGGGAGCGCTCTGTGTGTTGGGGAGCGCTCTGTGTGTTGGGGAGCGCTCTGTGTGTTGGGGAGCGCTCTGTGTGTTGGGGAGCGCTCTGTGTGTTGGGGAGCGCTCTGTGTGTTGGGGAGCGCTCTGTGTGTTGGGGAGCGCTCTGTGTGTTGGGGAGCGCTCTGTGTGTTTGGGAGCGCTCTGTGTGTTGGGGAGCTCTGTGTGTTGGGGAGCTCTGTGTGTTGGGGAGCTCTGCGTGTTGGGGAGCTCTGCGTGTTGGGGAGCTCTGTGTGTTGGGGAGCTCTGCGTGTTGGGGAGCTCTGTGTGTGTGTGTTGGGGAGCTCCCTGTGTGTGTGTGTGTGTGTGTTGGGGAGCTCTCTGTGTGTGTTGGGGAGCTCTGTGTGTGTGTGTGTGTGTTGGGGAGCTCTGTCTGTGTGTGTGTGTGTGTGTGTTGGGGAGCTCCCTGTGTGTGTGTGTGTTGGGGAGCTCCCTGTGTGTGTTGGGGAGCTCCCTGTGTGTGTGTGTGTGTGTGTGTGTGTGTGTGTGTGTGTGTGTTGGGGAGCTCTGTGTGTGTTGGGGAGCTCTCTGTGTGTGTGTTGGGGAGCTCTTGTTTGGAGCAGGGGATGGTGGAGGTTTTAGTGCAGATTTTCGAGACTGGAAGCGTTTCAGTTTTTCCAGTTTTTTTTTCCCCCTCTGACCCTGTTGGACAGCTGTTTCTAGGAAGTAAACGAAACAAGAAGGTCTTTGTTGGCAGAGCATCCCCACTAAGACTTAGAACTTACTGTCTCCCCCCTTCTCTCTCTCTCTACCTCTCTCTCGCTCTCTCCCCTTTTCTCTACCTCTCTCGCTCTCTTCCCTTTTCTCTACCTCTCTCCCCTTTTCTCTACCTCTCTCTCCCCTTTTCTCTACCTCTCTCTCCCCTTTTCTCTACCTCTCTCTCCCCTTTTCTCTACCTCTCTCTCCCCTTTTCTCTACCTCTCTCTCCCCTTTTCTCTACCTCTCTCTCCCCTTTTCTCTACCTCTCTCTCCCCTTTTCTCTACCTCTCTCTCCCCTTTTCTCTACCTCTCTCTCCCCTTTTCTCTACCTCTCTCTCCCCTTTTCTCTACCTCTCTCTCCCCTTTTCTCTAGCTCTCTCTGCCCTTTTCTCTAGCTCTCTCTCCCCTTTTCTCTACCGCTCTCTCCCCTTTTCTCTACCGCTCTCTCCCCTTTTCTCTACCGCTCTCTCCCCTTTTCTCTACCGCTCTCTCCCCTTTTCTCTACCGCTCTCCCCTTTTCTCTACCTCTCAACTGTCCCTTACCACCTCTATTTTACTGTTGCTCTTTCCGTTACCCCAACTTTTCTCTCTCTCCCGATATCGTGACTGGGAGCTGTGAGGGGTTGCTGGCTCGTCGTTTTGTTGAACTCATCTTTCTGATCATGTGTTTTCCATCATTGTAGTCGGGTCGGTGTGACACCCAGTGCTAGCCTTGAAGAGGAGGGTGGGGAGAGTAAGTCGAGGAGAGTTTGGAGAGGGAGTGGAAGAGAGGGTAAGGAGGAGGTGGATGATAAGAGTGTGGGAGGGAGAGCAGAAGAGAAGAGGGTGGGGGAACAGGAGGTTGTTTAGGAGTGTTATTTTACTTGTGGCTGAGGCCGTGTGGAGCTCTGCACATCTGGCCAGACTGCAGTCTGTTTTCTGCCTCCCCTGATAGGGTGTGTCCTGCCATGTCCCAGACCCGACCCTAAAGATGCTGCTCTGTGTATTTCTGTGTGCAGTTGCATGCATACCATCTGTCTGTTTGGCCCCTATCCAAAACGAATGCCTCTACTCTGGCTATTTGGTTTTATAAAAACAAGGAAAAATTCCATCATCTATTGTAATGTTTGAATATATGCTCTAACCACTAGGCTACCTGCCGCCTTTCCTGTACAGGTTGACGTTTATTGGGATGAGTCTTGTCCTGCAGGGAGAACCGATCGATTTGCACTAGATGGGCCAGCTGTAAAGTCAAACTTGGCTCTTTTGTCAAAATGAATGAAAACAAACATTTTCACTTTGGTCTTCATTTAAGGTTAAGGTTAGGCATTGTGGTTAGCAGTGTGGTTAAAGTTAGGCTTAAAATCAGATTTAGTTTTTACTTTGTGTCTGTGCCAGCTAGTTACAACTCTGCGGAGTTTCCTCCAGAATAACCTGCGTTTCCTGTCTGCTCCCGTCACCAAACATGGGGACTGTTGCAACTAACAGCTTTGTATCCAAAACGGCCGTGCATTGAGCCTCCGGGAATTACATCATTGAGTTTAAAAGGAAGATCACGGATGGGTATTTTCCCCAATTGTGAAGTACGTGATGTAACAATAGGGGTCTCTGAGGAAAACCTTGTGGTCCATAAATGTCTTGCTTTATAGAAAAGGTGAAATCATAAATTCAACCCCCCCCCCCCCCCCCCCCCCCCCCCCACACACACACACACACGTTGAGTCTGTGTTGAGGGTAGGTAAACTATGTAGGTTCCTTTGCTCTTCATCCAGACTTCAAGTCCAGCTGACAGATGGGGAGAGAGACACACTGAACTGCCAAGGAAAGAGGGGGAGGGCGAAGAGATGGAGGGAAAGGGGGAGGGCGAAGAGATGGAGGGAAAGGGGGAGGGCGAAGAGAGGAGGGAAAGGGAGAGGGCGAAGAGATGGAGGGAAAGGACTGTGAGATGGAGGGAGAGGGCGAAGAGAGGAGGCAGAGGACTGTGAGATGGAGGGAAAGGGAGAGGGCGAAGAGAGGAGGCAGAGGACTGTGAGATGGAGGGAGAGGGCGAAGAGAGGAGGCAAAGGACTGTGAGATGGAGGGAGAGGGCGAAGAGAGGAGGCAAAGGACTGTGAGATGGAGGGAGAGGGCGAAGAGAGGAGGCAGAGGACTGTGAGATGGAGGGAAAGGGAGAGGGCGAAGAGAGGAGAGGAGGCAGAGGAATGTGAGATGGAGGGAGAGGGCGAAGAGAGGAGGCAAAGGACTGTGAGATGGAGGGAGAGGGCGAAGAGAGGAGGCAGAGGACTGTGAGATGGAGGGAAAGGGAGAGGGCGAAGAGAGGAGAGGAGGCAGAGGAATGTGAGATGGAGGGAGAGGGCGAAGAGAGGAGGCAGAGGATTGTGAGATGGAGGGAAAGGGCAAACAGAGGTCCTGAGAGGGGGTAAGAGTCTCCACAGTGAAATCACCAGACTGTCTGCGCCATGTGCCTTTTTTTACCTCCACATTTAGTTATTTATTTAATTTTAGTTGTTCTACAAGCGTTGGGCTGTGTGTGTTTTAGATTTGTATTACAATTGTAAGGCTGCATGATGGGACTCTAATGCTGATAAGAAAAAAGGCACATGAAAGGTCTGCTCATGTTTCTTACAACAGCTGTACACACTTCATCAGTCTGTCATTCACAACCTAACAAGCACTTGATGATAATCTTCCCCGTCTGACTTCTCAATTTAATCTGGTATTTATTTAGCCTACTAATATGTGTGGAGTCATTTATTATTTATTATTATTTATTTATTTTGTTTAAATTATTTTACCCCCCTTTTTCTCCCCAATTTCGTAGTATCCAATTGTTAGTAGTTACTTACTTGTCTCATCGCTACAACTCCCGTACGGGCTCGGGAGAGACAAAGGTCGAGAGTCACGCGTCCTCAGAAACACAACCCAACCAAGCCGCACTGCTTCTTAACACAGAGTGCATCCAACCCGGAAGCCAGTCGCACCAATGTGTCGGAGGAAACACCATGCACCTAGCGACCGGGTCAGCGTGCACTGCGCCCGGCCCGCCACAGGAGTCACTAGTGCGCGATGAGACAAGGATATCCCTACCGGCCAAACCCTCCCTAACCCGGACGACGCTAGGCCAATTGTGCGTCGCCCCACGGACCTCCCGGTCGCGGCCGGCTGCGACAGTGGAATCATTTTTTATTCAGAATGGCCCACAAAAGCAACACCCAAAGCCTCTAATTATAAATGGAGGAAGCGCAGCCTGCCCTTACCTTTTTTTAAATGCTATCTAGGCTACACCGGTTGTGTAAAAAAAAAATGTTGTAGCAATAAAATATAGCAGCATGAGAACTGGGATCCTCTTTTAAATAGTGGCCAGTTATAAGAAGACGTTTGCCTAGGCTCTGTAGGCTATGTGCTCTCCAACCCTGTTCCAGGGGTCCTAGATAGGGCCCTACATGGGACTCCCGCGTCTCCCGTGGGACCAGACAGAGAAGTGTGCGGAGTGATCGGAATGGTTCATGCTGCGGGCGGGCAGCGATTGGTCAGAAAGACTAATTCGGGATTAAATATTATTTTAGTCCTTGGAATTATTTCAGAATGGTTGTAAATGTGTTACGTGAGGGTTGTAAATGCGTTGTGAATTGTGTATAAAACCACATCTATCACATGAATTCCTTGCTCGTATTCTGGCTGCTTGTGTCTCTACTCTAACTGGGGCTCACTGGATCACGCGCCTGCTTCAAACAGTAGTGGTGGCAAAAACAATTCTCCAATGTGATTTGAGCTTGTGGTCACTTGTGATGAATTCTAAAAGCTTGAGGTTCCCACTGGAAACCATGCTGTTAATCATATTCTAAAGGCAACGAAACAATGGCTTGTGATTGGGCGAAAGTCAGCCTATCAGATGCCTTTTCCTTACTGACAGTTCAAGTTTAGATGATTTTGGAAAGTTTACAAGGTGAACTCGCCCCCCCCCCCCCCCAAAAGAAATGTATTCTGTCTTGCAGGGACTTTTTGTATGTGCTGCTTCAAATTAGTTTGTTTACACTGGAGTTTGTTTCAATAAAAGGACTTTAATTCAAAACAGCAAATGTCTTATGAAATCATGCACTCATTGGATGTTGGCAACAAAAGAAATGCTGCCGGCGCCGTCAGTAATCTTGCGGGAGTGGATGGGCAATATACCAAAACATGGGTCCCGTGCAGACCTCTCGTCTAAGGCTTATAGGCTAGGGGTTTAGAGTTATTTGGCTACTTCAGTTGTGACGTGAACATTATCAAAACATATAGTCTCTAATCTGACCATCTGCTTTGGGGCAGCCTAGTGGTTAGAGAGTTGGACTAGTAACCAAAAGGTTGCAAGTTCAAATCCCCGAGCTGACAAGATACAAATCTGTCGTTCTGCCCCTGAACAAGGCAGTTCCTAGGTCGTCATTGAAAATAAGAATTTGTTCTTAACTGACTTGCCTAGTAAAATAAAAATAAATAAATAAAATAGGCCTATAGGTTAGGCTAAATGTTGCATGATTTTAATTTGAAAAAGTTGCACAAAAAAAAGCATGTACTGTTTCTTTCCTTAGACTGCACGTCGGGCATGAGTCACTAGTGTATTCTCACCCATCAGATTATTCTCAATTCAATCTGGTCTGTGTCTTCAGAAACTATTCACACCCCTTGACCTTTTCCACATTTTGTTACAGCCTGAATTTAACATGAATTAAATTGAGATTTTGTCACTGTACAAACCCAAACCCATAATGTCAAAGTGGAATTATGTTTACAAATTCATTAAAGATGAAATGTCTTGTCATTTATTCAATCAACCCTTTGTTATGTCAAGCCTCAATAAGTTCAGGAGTAAAAATGTGCTTAACAAATCACAAGTTGCGATGGACTCACTCTGTGTGCAATAATAGTGCTTAAACATGATATTTGAATCACTACCCAATCTCTGTACTCTACACATTCAATTATCTGTAAGGTCCCTCAGTCGAGTAGTGAATTTCACAGATTCAACTACGAAGACCTGGGAGGATTTCCAGTGGTTTGCAAAGAAGGGCACCTATTGGTAGATACTCCAAAGATACAGGCACCCTTCCTAACTCAGTTGCCGGAGAGGAAGGAAACCGCTAAGGGATTTCACCATGAGGCCAAACAGTTAGAGTTGAATGGCTGTGATAGGAGATAACTGAGGATGGATCAACAACATTTTAGTTACTCCACAATACTAACCTAAATGACAGAAGGAAACCTGTACAGAATTTAAATATTCCAAAACATGCAGCCTGTTTGCAAATAAACTATTTTGTCCTGAATAAAATGTGTTGTGTTTGGGGTAAATCCATGTCGGAGGGCTTAGGTATGTTGCAGGGCCTAGGTATAGAGTAGCCAACAGGCTAAGGGACTGCCTAGTAAAAACTACCTGTTGGGGCAGGCAGAAATGTCAGAGTGGAAGACCAGGAAATATGAGATGCAGGGGGGTGGGGTGTACAGACCCCAGAGCTGTGCTACTGGGGTTGGTGTGGGCTCGGCACACACTGGAGCATGTAATGGGGTGAACCGTCTGGGCGACTTTGTAGGGGGGGGGGGGGGGGGGGGGGGGGCTATAGGGGCTAGCTTTAGCTAATTATTAACGACCGCTGGTAACAAAGACAACCCATTACTGCTTGATAATGATTTAGTAGTCTTCAGTAGAATAATCGGATAATTACCTGGCTGAAGACTGTAGTCATGTCCCCAAATCAATGCTCTCTGATTTTGTTTAGTTTTTCTAAATATAACCGTACTGGCCCCCTTTTAATTATTTTTTTTTTAGCTGTTGTCTGGAATAACAAAGTCTAGATGCTATTGCTGGGGGTTAGTCTCTAATCTGACCATCTGCTTTCTCTTAAACACAGCAGCAGTAGTCTATCCATATTGCTGGTGTGCTTTTAGAGTACGTGGCTGAGGCTCTGTTTACAGTGAGAGCTTGGTCAGGTTATTTCAGTGTTTTGGCAGACTGCGTAATCTCTGTTCACGGTTTACATCTGAAGTAGCATTGGTGTGTGTGTGAACACATACACTGTGTGTGTTTGTAAGGTCATGCAGTTTTGGATGTCAGTAAAGCTTCCCAGTTGAAAGAGCATAAATTGTTTTTTATGCTTTTGTTTGTCTTGGTTTCTTCGGCTGGTATTTTTTCCGGTTGTTTCGTGCGCACTTTTTTTTTTTAGGGGTAGCTGAAGTCCACAACCCCTTCGTCATTTTGTGCATATTTTTTTTTCACTAGAGAAATACTGCACCAAACATCTTAGTTTGGTGTAAAATTACTTGACTAAAACGTCAAAAATTAATGAAAGATTTCTTGATTTATCTTGAAATAATTCAGACAATTTTGAGGAATGGTTTTCTGGCTATGTTGCTACGGTGGCTCAAGAGGGGAAAAAATGACAGTAATGTTGGCAAAGGTCTTTAGGGAGTATGCGAGCACAGACCTTGGCTTTTCGTATTCTGCTACGGTCACCATAACCGTTCGAAAAGTAAACATTTATATTTTTATTTTAAACTGCACATTTTCTCCTCGCCTCCTCGCCTCCTCACCTCCTCAGCTCCTCGCCTCCTCGCCTCCTCACCTCCTCGCCTCCTCGCATCCTCACCTCCTCGCAATCAAACATTTTAGTTGTAAAATAATAAAGCAATCCTTATAATAACTAGCGTTAAAACAATTTCTCATTCCATGTCGGTAATTACATTTTACGAGCGACTGTTTTTTAGTCTTTGCTGTAATATTGGCTTTTAAATTATCATTATTATTTTTTTTAAACTTACAAGACATTTATTTCGTCTTTTTTTACGTTGTTCCAAACAGTTAGAAAAATAAATATTGTAATCTAACAGCAGCTGTTATACATAATATGCACTTTTTTGTTGATCTCCAGTATTTTCCACAACTAGTCAAATTTATTCCATATATCTGACTTCCCCCCGGTTTTGAGTTTTTGTCACGTCCTATGCATCCATTTTGCTGTCATGTTATGGTGTTCGGAGTTTGTTATAGCCCATTTATTGATGTGATTATGCTATAGGTCAGGCCCTATTGGTTGCGTGCATGCGATGCTTACATGTGTCCACGTAACGAGAGCAAGGGTTTTCCCTCAACAAATGAGAGATTTCTGTAACAGAACTTTTTCGGTCAGAAATGGCTGTCCATAAACACTGATGTTCTGTGGTGGTCGCTGCAGCAGGGAGGAGAGAGAGAGAGACAACACTATAAACACTGTTGATGTTCTGTGGTGGTCGCTGCAGCAGGGAGGAGAGAGAGACAACACCATAAACACTGTTGATGTTCTGTGGTGGTCGCTGCAGCAGGGAGGAGAGAGAGACAACACTATAAACACTGTTGATGTTCTGTGGTGGTCGCTGCAGCAGGGAGGAGAGAGAGAGAGAGACAACACTATAAACACTGTTGATGTTCTGTGGTGGTCGCTGCAGCAGGGAGGAGAGAGAGACAACACCATAAACACTGTTGATGTTCTGTGGTGGTCGTTGCAGCAGGGAGGAGAGAGAGACAACAGGTCACTCGCTGTCTTTTTTTTTGTGTTTAACACAGCGCATTCTGAGCCCGGCTCGGCACATTAAAATCAATTGCTGTCGGACACCCTCTAGTCATTTGTGTGTCCTTAATTAATTCATCAAACACTGCGCTTAAAGCATCAGACAAGTTCAGTGCATATAGTTGATTTGATTAAAACACATAGGATGTGTCTATATGGAAAAATACAGTTTTTTTACAATTTTCTACCAATCGATTGGTTGAAAGAACAAACAACTCGATCGACCCAAAGATTTATTTTAGTCAGTCAGACCGTCCTGCATATAATACAACACCTTGTTTTAGCAAGGAGCTACAAAGTTAAGAGTCCACGTTACCACGGAAACATAAATCAACCTTCAGTCAGCTGGGTGATCCATCTCGACACTGACTCACTATCTGGACTCTGGCTCTTTCCCAGAGCAGTGGTGTGGAAAAAGAGGTGATGTGGAGCTAATGAGCTGAGCTCAGTTTTCAGAATCCGCTCCTGTTCACCTGATTTGACTAGACCTGTAGTTAGTCCTGTGTGCATATCAGCACAGTCAGACTATCACATTACTATCAGCTTTAAAATAAATAAAAAAGCCTCTTAAAGCCTCTCACCTTTTTTGTCTTTGTTCTCCACTGGAATTGTTTTCTAGCCCGGATAACAACCCCCCTCCCTTCTCTCTGTCTCTCCTTCCATAGTGATGTCCCAACACCACCACCAGCAGCACCTGCAACACACCCAGCAGCAGCCCCAACAGGCCCAGGCCTTGGGTTCACCTGGCTCCCTCCCCCAGCAGCAGAGCTCCCAGGCTGGGATGATGAGTCTGTCCAGTCCCCTGGGCGTGGTTGTCAGTACCCAGCAGAAGATGAGGCTGCAGCGTATCCAGCTGGAGAGAGAGAGGATCCAGAGACGCCAGGAGGAGCTCATGAGACAGGTGAGGCAGTCTAGGCCTTCATCGCTAGGCCTTCATCGCTAGGCCTTCATCGCTAGCCTTCCAATGCTAGCCCTCCAACGCTAGCCCTCCAACGCTAGCCCTCCAATGGTTTGCTGCTCAATACTAGAGTATTTACCCTTTATTTAGGCAGGGGAATTCTCATTGAGACCAAAGTCTCTTTTGCATTACGAAAGAGCCAACAACACCACACAGGAGAGCCTGCTTTACTCTCAGACCTCCAGTCCATGTTTCACCACTGTTCTGTTTATCCCACACCTACAACTCACCGGAGAGTGTCAGGAGAGAGTGTCAGGAGAGAGTGTCAGGAGAGAGTGTCAGGAGAGAGTGTCAGGAGAGAGTGTCAGGAGAGACCTGATACATACCGCTAATCAATCATTCTCTCCTCTTTTCCTCTTAGAGAGACACCTCGACACGATAAAAAAAAAAAAAAGTATATATGTATAAAAAAAATATATATATATATGTATATATATGTATGTATATATGTGTGTGTATATATATGTATATATATATATATATATATGTATGTGTGTATGTGTGTGTGTGTATATATATATATATATGTGTATATATCATGTGTACATATATATATATATATATATATATATATATATATATATATATATATATATATATATATATATATATATATATATATATATATATATATATATATATGTGTATATATATGTATATGTATATATATATATATATATATATATATATATGTATAAATATATGTATATGTATATATCATGTGTACATATATTATATATGTATATGTATATATCATGTGTATGTATATATATGTATATATAATGTGTATATATATAATGTGTATATATATATATATATAATGTATGTATGTATGTGTATATATATATGTATGTGTGTTTATTCAGGCTAAACCCACACTAGCATGTACACACACACACGTTTTGTTCTATCCTCGTGGGGACCTAAAATTAATTTCCATTCAAAATCTTATTTTCTTTACCCAAACCCTAAACTTAACCCCTATCCCCTGAGCTTAAAATCTCCTTTGTTCCAACGAGGAACATTTGTCTTGTTTTTGGGGGCTTTTGGGTATTTTAGGTCCCCACAAGGATAGAAGAACCAGCACACACACAGGCCACAAGCCATCATATCACATGACTCTTCAATGAGAAAAAGGTTAGCCAGAAGAATCTCAGTTGGACATTAGATTGTTTTTTTTAGCGCAGGCTTTGGGCCTTTCTATGACGTTGGGGGTAAATATTAGCGCCCACTAGTGGCCGAACGGGGTAGCTACCAGCTACTCTATTCTAGACCACCTAATCATCTACTTACAGGAAGGCAGGCTCACATAGAGAGAGAGAGAGAGATTCACACCCGTTTGTTAATCGCCTTTATTGTCCTTAGCCAGTGACCTCAACCAGGAAATGTTTATCTCACCCAGAACGCTGTGACTCTGTCGGCCCATCCTGAGCACATAGCAGCACGGGCTGGGGTCTGTGGGGTTGGGAAGGGAGAGCAGAGTCTTACTCTTGCATTCTTACCTTGGCTATGGCCTGTATTTGGCCAGCGGGGAATACTTGGTCTGAGAGGATGAAGGAAATCAAATCAAATCAAATTGTATTTGTCACATACACATGGTTAGCAGATGTTAATGCGAGTGTAGCGAAATGCTTGTGCTTCTAGTTCCGACAATGCAGTAATAACCAACAAGTAATCTAACTAACAATTCCAAAACTACTGTCTTGTACACAGTGTGAGGGGATAAAGAATATGTACATAAGGATATATGAATGAGTGATGGTACAGAGCAGCATAGGCAGATACAGTAGATTGTATCGAGTACAGTATATACATATGAGATGAGTATGTAAACAAAGTGGCATAGTTAAAGTGGCTAGTGATACATGTATTACATAAGGATACAGTCGATGATATAGAGTACAGTATATACGTATGCCTATGAGATGAATAATGTAGGGTAAGTAACATTATATAAGGTAGCATTGTTTAAAGTGGCTAGTAATATATTTACATCATTTCCCATCAATTCCCATTATTAAAGTGGCTGGAGTTGAGTCAGTGTCAGTGTGTTGGCAGCAGCCACTCAATGTTAGTGGTGGCTGTTTAACAGTCTGATAGCCTTGAGATAGAAGCTGTTTTTCAGTCTCTCGGTCCCAGCTTTGATGCACCTGTACTGACCTCGCCTTCTGGATGATAGCGGGGTGAACAGGCAGTGGCTCGGGTGGTTGATGTCCTTGATGATCTTTATGGCCTTCCTGTGACATCGGGTGGTGTAGGTGTCCTGGAGGGCAGGTAGTTTGCCCCCGGTGATGCGTTGTGCAGACCTCACTACCCTCTGGAGAGCCTTACGGTTGAGGGCGGAGCAGTTGCCATACCAGGCGGTGATACAGCCCGCCAGGATGCTCTCGATTGTGCATCTGTAGAAGTTTGTGAGTGCTTTTGGTGACAAGCCGAATTTCTTCAGCCTCCTGAGGTTGAAGAGGCGCTGCTGCGCCTTCTTCACAATGCTGTCTGTGTGAGTGGACCAATTCAGTTTGTCTGTGATGTGTATGCCGAGGAACTTAAAACTTGCTACCCTCTCCACTACTGTTCCATCGATGTGGATAGGGGGGTGTTCCCTCTGCTGTTTCCTGAAGTCCACAATCATCTCCTTAGTTTTGTTGACGTTGAGTGTGAGGTTATTTTCCTGACACCACACTCCGAGGGCCCTCACCTCCTCCCTGTAGGCCGTCTCGTCGTTGTTGGTAATCAAGCCTACCACTGTTGTGTCGTCCGCAAACTTGATGATTGAGTTGGAGGCGTGCGTGGCCACGCAGTCGTGGGTGAACAGGGAGTACAGGAGAGGGCTCAGAACGCACCCTTGTGGGGCCCCAGTGTTGAGGATCAGCGGGGAGGAGATGTTGTTGCCTACCCTCACCACCTGGGGGCGGCCCGTCAGGAAGTCCAGTACCCAGTTGCACAGGGCGGGGTCGAGACCCAGGGTCTCGAGCTTGATGACGAGCTTGGAGGGTACTATGGTGTTGAATGCCGAGCTGTAGTCAATGAACAGCATTCTCACATAGGTATTCCTCTTGTCCAGATGGGTTAGGGCAGTGTGCAGTGTGGTTGAGATTGCATCGTCTGTGGACCTATTTGGGCGGTAAGCAAATTGGAGTGGGTCTAGGGTGTCAGGTAGGGTGGAGGTGATATGGTCCTTGACTAGTCTCTCAAAGCACTTCATGATGACGGAAGTGAGTGCTACGGGGCGGTAGTCGTTTAGCTCAGTTACCTTAGCTTTCTTGGGAACAGGAACAAGGCGTGTTATAGGGGGTGGGGTGTACACATATTCTGACAGTAGCTTCTCTATTTTCCACTGTACTCCCCTACACGATCTCACTGCTTTGGTCTGTCTGACCGTCTGGAGAGAGATCTATTTAGGGAAAGGGGGATACATAGTCAGTTGTCCAACTGAATTTATGCAGTTGAAATGTGTCTTCCGCATTCAACCCAACCCCTCTGAATCAAAGAGGTGAGGGGGGGCTGCCTTTAATTAACATCCACGTCTTCGGCATAGAGTTGAGTCATCCGCTTACATAGAAACTCTGGCCTGGGGAATTCCTGATTCTACCTGGATTATGTAGGAGAGGCTTCCATTAAAGAACACCCACATCTTCAACGCCCGGGGAACAGGGTGGTTCAAGTGGGGAGGGGCCCTTGGATGAGTTGGTGTGCCTTTGACTTAGTTCTGTATATTGCTCAGGGGAAGATTTTTACCTTGTCAGCTTGGGGATTTGATCCAGCAACCTTCCGATTACTGGCCCAACGCTCTAACCACTAGGCTACCTGCCCAACGCTCTAACCACTAGGCTACCTGCCCAACGCTCTAACCACTAGGCTACCTGCCCAACGCTCTAACCACTAGGCTACCGGCCCAAAGCTCTAACCACTAGGGTACCTGCCCAACGCTCTAACCACTAGGCTACCTGCTCTAACCACTAGGCTACCTGCTCTAACCACTAGGCTACCTGCTCTAACCACTAGGCTACCTGCTCTAACCACTAGGCTGCCTGCTCTAACCACTAGGCTACCTGCTCTAACCACTAGGCTACCTGCTCTAACCACTAGGCTGCCTGCTCTAACCACTAGGCTGCCTGCTCCAACCCTAGATACCATGTCAGGGCAGTGGTAGTTAGTTGTGCCACAGACAGGGAGACTGACACGATCCAACCCTAGATACCATGTCAGGGCAGTGGTAGTTAGTTGTGCCACAGACAGGGAGACTGACACGATCCAACCCTAGATACCATGTCAGGGCAGTGGTAGTTAGTTGTGCCACAGACAGGGAGACTGACACGATCCAACCCTAGATACCATGTCAGGGCAGTGGTAGTTAGTTGTGCCACAGACAGGAAGACTGACACGATCCAACCCTAGATACCATGTCAGGGCAGTGGTAGTTAGTTGTGCCACAGACAGGGAGACTGACACGATCCAACCCTAGATACCATGTCAGGGCAGTGGTAGTTAGTTGTGCCACAGACAGGAAGACTGACACGATCCAACCCTAGATACCATGTCAGGGCAGTGGTAGTTAGTTGTGCCACAGACAGGAAGACTGACACGATCCAACCCTAGATACCATGTCAGGGCAGTGCCACAGGTGAAGGGTAGCATTGACCCCCCCCGCTCCCTTCTAGTTCCACCAGTGTAGACCTGTCTTTGCGTGTTTGGGTAAGGTTATCTTATGGCAGCAACCACAAACCTCTAACTTATCCCATAGCCCACTTCCTTTAAGACTATTAGCCAGTCCCGTCCTGAGGTGTGTGTGTGTGTGTGTGTGTGTGTGTGTGTGTGTGTGTGTGTGTGTGTGTGTGTGTGTGTGTGTGTGTGTGTGTGTGTGTGTGTGTGTGTCTTCACATCATATAATTGCTGTGTAGTTCACACACTCACTACGATAGGGCTGTAAAAACACTGCTTTGTTCAGAAGCAGATTCTGTTATGGACTCAGCAAATGTTTCTCAAGTGGCGTAGTACACAATGTGTTCCTGGACAATAATGAACATAGTTTCAGTAATCTTGAATCTCTCCTCTCACCCCTCTTCTCTTCTCTCCTACCCTCCCCTCTCCTCTTCTCTCTCCTCCTCTCCCTCTCCCCTCCTCTTCTCGCTCCCCCTTCCTCTTCTCTCTCCCCGTCTTCTCCTCCCCTCTTCTCTCTCCTCTCCCCCCTGCTGCCTATTGCTTCCCCCTAGGAGGTGGCACTGTGTAGACAGCTCCCCGTGGACTCTGAGAGCATGGCACCAGCGCCCACCCCTGGTGGCAACCCTGCCCAGCCCATGACCCAGGGCAACATGCCCACCAATGGATCTGACCCCTTCCTCAACAGGCAAGTGCACTCCTGACTCAATGCAAATCAAAGGGCCTTACTGGCATGGGAAACATATGTTAACCACTCCAAAGCAAGTGAAATAGATCATTAACAAAGGGGAAATAAACAATAAAAAATGAACAGTAAACATTACACTCACAGAATTTCCAAAATTATAAAGTTATGTCAAATGTCATATTATGACTATATGTAGCAGTATACTTCCGTCCCCCCGCCCGACCCGGGCTCGAACCAGGGACCCTCTGCACACATCAACAACAGTCACGCACGAAGCATCGTTACCCTTCGCGCCACAAAAGCCACGGCCCTTGCAGAGCAAGGGGAAACACACTACTTCAAGGCCTCAGAGCGAGTAACGTTATCGATTGAAACGCTATTTAGCGTGCACCACCGCTAACTAGCTAGCCATTTCCCATCGGTTACACATGTACCGCGTTGTAATGATGTGCTTCTGATCTGTCTCCCTCTCGCTCTCTCTTATTCCCCTCATTCTCCCTTCTTTCTCAACACCCCCTCTCCCCTCTGCCTCTCTCCCTTTTCTCCTTCTTCTCTCAGTCTGGTTATTAGACGAGATCAGTTGATTAATATGTTTTTTTTTCCCCTTCCTCTGTGATCCACAGTGGTCACTTCCAGCACTCCCGGGAGCAGAGCACAGACAGTGGCCTGGGGCTGGGCTGTTACAGCATCCCCACCACCCCAGAGGACTTCCTTAATAACATGGAGGAGATGGACACAGGTAGTCCACGTTCTCCCGCCGTCTCTCTTTCACCTTCTCGTTCTCTCTCGCTCTCAAATTCAAGCTGCTTCATTGGCATGAAAAACATTGTGTCAATTTTGCCAAAGCAACAGTGTGTTTAATAAACATTGTAATAAAAAATAATGAACAATAATACAAATAAAACAACGACAAAATGGTCAATAGTAGAAATATAACAAATAATAGTGACGATAAAAGGCTAAACATGGAAAATGGAACTGTCATCGTCATCATTATATCACTACTATTACCATTACTCTACCATTACTACTATCACCACCACTACCGTCAACTGCTATCATTACTCTCTCGAGCCCTCTCTCTCTCACTGACTCTGACTCCCCCTTCTCTCCCCCCTTCCCTCCAGGTGAGAGCATGGCCCAGGCGGGCAGTATGAACGTGTCTCAGCACAGCAGCTTCCCAGACTTCCTGGACTCCCTGCCAGGGACCAACGTGGACCTGGGAACCCTGGAGGGAGCGGACCTCATCCCCATTCTCAACGATGTGGAGTCAGTCCTCAACAAGAGCGAGCCCTTCCTCACCTGGCTGTAAACACACACACGTACACACACACACACACACACACACACACATCTTCTACAAACACACACATCTTCTACAAACACACACACACACGCCCAACAAACAGGACGAAAAACTCCACGTATCTAAAGACTCTGTCTGTGCTGCCTTTGGTGACTTATTCAAATCAGCTTGATTGATTTTTCACGTGTCCAGTAATAATACCCTCTGTCTGCCCGACCACCTATCAATCTGAGTTCAGTTCAGGTTCAAGATATCTAAAGAGTATTAACCAAAGCCTTGAGAGAACAAAAATCAAATCAGGACACGTGTTAAAGTGAATACTGTAATGTAACAAAAGTTAGTCGTTTTGTATGTTCTGTAAAACTCTCCCCACCCTGGTTTTTGAATCACAATAGATATTATTTTTTACAGCTTTCCTGTCTCTCTTGGGGTGACACTCTATGTGGAACAAGTACTTGGTGAAAAAAAAATGTATTGGCGTCCAATGGTATTGCTTTGTCATGACTAAATGTATGCAGGGAAGCTTTTTTACCAATAGGTGGCGCTATTGCTTAAGCCACTGTAGTTATGAAATGGCTCTTTACTGGCAACAAGGCTGTCCCATCTGTAGGTTCTTAGTAGTGCACGTCTGTCGGCTACAGCACTGTAAACCTTCTTCTCTAACAAATGATCAATCACCAACAGTATTTTAACTGTCAGTTTGGGTTTGAATTCAAAATCCACACTGTTACTGTTGTTTCTGTTCATAAAATAAAAAAACTACAGATTCACTTCTACATCAGCATTAGTAGCCATGGGAACAAAGTGTGTTGTATACCAAATAATGTTTCCTATTGTTCGCTACAATGTCACTACAAAAGCTTTAAAACTTTAAAATTGTACTTAGTTTGATTTTTAAACAGAACTGTTTTTAGTTTTTTGTCATTTTAATAATTGTACTCCAATGTAGCTAATTGAACACTAAAATGTCATGCCTCAGTTATGAAACAATGTCAAATTCTGTATTCTAATACGTACACTTTTTAAAAAATTATCATACTATAGTATTAGTTTTTTTTCTGATCTGTAAAATAGCCTACCTGGGTTCTTTGCATCTGGTGCCATTTGTAGGACTTATAATATAGTTAGCATTTTTTGTATTTATCAAGAGCTATGATTCTATTTCTTTTGTTCAATTTTTTAAAAAAAAATATTTTTTTTTTTAAATGAAATTGAGATTTCAAAGCACTACAAATCAGCAAAATGATTGAAATATATCTGATCATGAAGTGAATGTTGAAGTTAGATGATCACCAGACGTTTTTGTTTCTATATGCGTTGACGCTTGATAATCCTTCATACGCAAACTCTCCTTGGTCTTCGGTAATATCTGTTCTACGGGGAATTATGCAACAATAGTCTTTTCATAGGGTCAGAGGTTATTGTGCCTATACGTTTTTAGTGAATTGTCAGATTGGATTGGCATGGGGTTAGCATTCGGATCTTGTTTTTAACATGCCAACCCCACAACACAATCTGCTCTGATCTTTTTTTTATTTTCTACATTTGTCTCAGTTTTTGTATTTGCATGTTGATTGACATATTTGCTATTCCTAGCGTTAGGTGGTCTATAGCCCGACCTTATATTGTGACTATACTGAGTCTGGTTACTATGTAGAACGTTAGAACTAAGAAGGTGAGGAAGTGATGGATCCTTGGTAGGGGCAGGTGAATTAGGGGGGGGGGGGTTGTTGAGTTTAGGGAGGGTGAGGGGGGTGTTCAATGCACGCCAAAACACACTGGGGGTGTGAGAAGGGACAAGGTGAAGAGGGGCGTGAGAGGTGACGAGCTGAAGTGGGGGCACACAGTTATCACATCACTACCACCTGTGTCCTTGGAGTTGTGTGGATTGGGGGAAAGGGTGTGGCGATGTGGTTTCAGAGATTGGAGGCCTCTTAATTACCCAGGCATGGCCAAAGAAGGCTAGCTCTGACAGGGCTAGCAACATGCTAACTCGTGCCCATGCCCAGCTGACAGGGCTAGCAACATGCTAACTCGTGCCCATGCCCAGCTGACAGGGCTAGCAACATGCTAACTCGTGCCCATGCCCAGCTGACAGGGCTAGCAACATGCTAACTCGTGCCCATGCCCAGCTGACAGGGCTAGCAACATGCTAACTCGTGCCCATGCCCAGCTGACAGGGCTAGCAACATGCTAACTCATGCACAGCTTATGAAAAGGGCTCCAGTGAGAGGTGATGAGGTCTTTTTTTAGAATCAAACAAGGTTATAAATCCAATCACACAGCTGCCTCTCTTGGTGTCTCTGTGTCAGGGAGGTTCCCTGTTTTGTGTTTTCGTTTGAATAATGTGCTGTTCCAGGCTCTAGGGGGGGAAACTTGGCAGGGCTGTCGGTGCACCATTACCGGGGACATAATTCAAGGTTGCACCAGTATGAAGGACACAAGTTAAATGGATGATAGCATTTGTATCAGATTGTCTTTTTAAATCTATACTTTGGGGGATTTTAAGACCAGATGAAGAGAGAGATTCTATGAGAACATAGAACACAGAGGTGGTGTTATACCGTTAAGGGTTTGAGGAAATGGTTTGGTGTGGAGCACATATTTTGACTAAAGGTACATAGAGTGGCATGACATGGAATGGAATAGACAGGATGTAGCGATATATAGCGCAGTATAGCGCAGTGGCTAGGCTACAGCTGCATGGTAGGATGGGGACGGGGGTGTGTTGTCAGTAGTTACAGGGTTCTTGGAATGTTGAAAGGCATGCTCATTGGTGGTGAAAATCAGACTAACAAAATGGCTGCATACTGTATCCTATCCCGGCAGTGTGGACTTCATTTTTACATGATGTAACCTCGGCAAGGAGTCTGAAAATTACAGTAACATGTTTTTAAAAAAATAAATAAATAAAGAATAAAATGGCGTCAGAACCGTGGATCTTTGTTTTGTTTTTTTTATTTGTTATTGATGCCATTTATTACAGAAGATCACTCTTGATCACTATCACAACAAGCCACAGATCACACGTACACAACTGTATACGGAACCAGAAAATGACCTACGAACATTATTACTCTCTAGGTAAAATAAGCTAGTATACAAAACATCTCCCCCCCTCCCCCCACCTTCATAATTCCACTCCATACATTAGAGAGCAGTCCAATTACCTCCCACCAAGGCTAACTTGGTCTACCCAGAGAAATGTATATAAAGTAAAAGTTTAATTTCATTTGTATTTATTTAGCTAGGATAATCCACTCGGTAACAATTGCCTCTGTTTTCCAGAGAGTCCTGGGTGAATGTTCTAACAAGAATGTAAATGTTCAGGTTCTACCATCGATCTATGTAAATAGGGTTGGCGAAAGCTACATTGCAGTGTGTTTTGTATAATATAGCGGAACCCACCATAAAGTTGCTGAAAACCCGACACGACAGACTCCTTAGTAACCCTGTGGCGTTACAGTAAACATTGACACAGAGGAGGGAATCTCGTCATGTCCCTCCATTAAACAGGAACTAGCAAGAATAAAGTTATAAAATGACACCCACAAGCCTTCTCTGATAAGACTCACACAGGTGTGGCCCACAGTGTACACACACTCTGTCATAAACCTCTATGAAGGGGGTTTTCATGTGTTTTTGAATATTGAAAAGAATTTGCAATTGAAATAAGCCCAGAGACTAATATTTAATAGATGCCAAGTGTTCTGTCTTTTTAAGGTACAAACTAATATGGAATTATACTATGAAATGTTGAAAGTGCTTTCATGTTTTTAACGTATTGAATAAGAAGTTAGATTTAATTACATTTAAAAAAGTTTAATATAGAAATACTTAATGTGGCTCTTAAATGTCCTCTGCTGTCATAAGACCGACCACCCAAGCAAAAGGCCATCAAGCTAGGTAGGTTTGGAAATGGATTTTAAAAATATTTTTTTTAAATATTGTTTTTTTTTTTACAAATATTTAACAAAATCATATGGACCTCATAGAAAGCCAGTCAGTGTCGTTGATATAAGAAGTCTTCTTCTGAGGGGCTCACGGATCCTCAGACGGCATCATCACTACTCTGAAAAACAAACACAGGACAATAACTTTCCAAAAAGATTCAAATCAAGTCTTACTCAAACACAAACATATTTATACAGTGTATTGGTGTGTCAATCATGGATGAGCTAATTGTTGCTTAGCTTACTGAAGTTCATGGAGTTCATGGTCAGATAACACATGGCTGAGAGGTCAGTGACACAGGTGGAAGAAAAGGGTCTAGCCCTTATTGGAGGGATGGGACTGGGGGTGGGGCTAGGTCTGGGACTGGGGGTGGGGCTAGGTCTGGGACTGGGGGTGGGGCTAGGTCTGGGACTGGGGGTGGGGCTAGGTCTGGGACTGGGGGTGGAGCTAGGTCTGGGACTGGGGGTGGAGCTAGGTCTGGGGCTGGGGGTGGAGCTAGGTCTGGGGCTGGGGGTGGAGCCAGGTCTGGGGCTGAGCAGCTCCAAGTCTCATATTTAATACATTTAATTAAATCAGGTGTGGTCAACTGGAAAAAAGTGTGTACCAAATTGGGTTTATGGGCTAGACTTGAGGTTGTTTCAATACAACAGGGTCCTCTTACCCCCACCACAGCAGCCGCAGCAGTCTCCACAGATGGCCCCGATGAGACCGTTGACGACCTGGATGGCACAGAGCACAACCTGCAGCAGACCCATGACCAGCAGCATGGAGAACAGAGTCAGGTGCCAGGTCACGATGCCTTCAGGCTTTCTACAGCCCTCCCACAGGGTGTGGTTATTCAGGTAGTCACTGGTGGACAACAGAGAGTTCAGAAAAAGTTAAAGAAGACTCAGTACACTGCACATACATTGTGTCATGTGTAATTCATGATGAATGCGGGTGAATTAGCGAGTGAGTGAGTGATTTACATACATTGTGTCACAACATGAACGATGTATTACCAACAAATGTGTTTGAGCGGTAAAACGGGTTCTCACCCGTTGACAAACGGATTGGTCCACAACTCTGTTGTGCCATTCGTATAGAGACATTTGGGTCCGTTGTGAATGGCAACAGCAGACACAATGAAGGAGTAGCCGGCCCCCAGAACCCCCACCCCAGCAAAGATGATAGAGGTGAACATCTGAGGAGAAGAAACTGATCATAGTTACAGAGGTCCAATTTAATCAATCAATCAATCTGGGTATTGAACGCAGTCTATCCAAAAAAAGTGATTTAAGAAGACCATGTTAGTCCACTGAGCTAAAACCTGTTGTAGGAAGAACTAACACTAGTCTTCAGGGTTCATACTGATGGTGGGATGGACTTCAGGGCCCGTGTAAAGCGTCTCAGAGTAGGTGAGTACTGATCTAGGATCTGCCCATATAAATCTGATTCATTGTGATCTAAAAGGCTAAACTGATCCTAGATCAGCCCTCCTACGCTGAGATGCTTTGTGGATACGGGCCCAGGTCTCATACCGGGATCAGTTTGATACTGTATTTCAGTAAGAGTTATTTCCTTGAACTAACCAATGCAACATTGGGTAAATAATCAATTGATCCTTTTGCCCAAAATCAGTTGAAAGCAACAGCACCCTCCTACGATGCAGTATGGTACCAGTGTGAGATGGAATGATACTATTGATCAGGTGGTAAGAGCTCTTTCTTTCTCAAATCTGCTGGCCACCAATATAATGGAGGCTCTGTCCCTAGGAGGCATGGGAAATGTCAGTTGAACTCCCTGCTTTGGGGCGATCAAAATCTAGGTGTTAGATCTACTGTGTGTGTGTGTGTGTGAGGCTGGTTAGGTCTACAAGTATGGCACGCTGCTTTGGATGCCCTGTGCTTTAAGGGTAAATTCCCAGACCTGAGTTCATTAAATAAATGAAACATAATTACCTTTCTATGCTCTTTTCTCTCTACATTTTGACCTTTGAACTGAACCATTTAGAATAGCATTCTAAATGGTGGAGATCAATGAGATCTCCACCGTGAAGATGAAGGTGTGGTGGAGCTGTGCCTCCACCATATTCTGACCGTGACATCATTCCCTCATAATTCCACCACCTTTTATTCACTATGAAACAATGAATAAGGTTCCAAATGGAACAACATCTATCTACTTTCTTTACCTTTATTTAACTAGGCAAGTCGGTTAAGAACAGATTCTTATTTACAATGACAGGCCTAGGAACAGTGGGTTAACTGCCTTGTTCAGGGGCAGAACAACAGATTTGTTTTACCTTGTCAGTTTGGAGATCTTGCAAACCTTTACAGTTACTCGTCCAGCGCTCTAACTACCACCTGCTACCACCTGCTGAAGGTGTGGCAGAGCTGTGTCCACACCGTATTCTGACCGTGCCCTTCATTCCCTCATTATGAAACGATGAAACGATGAATAAGATTCCGAGTGGAACAACATCTACTTTCTTTTTCCTGATAAGAAATAACACCAAATACACTGTCATTTACAACTTGATAAGAGCTGGGTAAATGAGTAAACCGATTTGATAAGGGGATTGTAAATATAAATGACAATTGTTTTAGATCTATTTTACCTTATAATCGCTGGAGACAAATGTGAAAACCAGTCATATGGCAGCAAAGAGAAACATATCAACATAGCACCTTTTCCACAGTAGGTTTATGAAATGCTGGCCTTGTAACGTGGGATGAAATGTGGAGACCCAAGCTATACGCTTCTGTAGCCTTTGCGCAAATTACAGTGTAGCGCGTCAAACCTACCGAGTTGATTTATGATTTCTACAACGTTTTAATTATATGCCCGGATCTTTCACTGTATATTTTACTATTTGTATCCTGTTAAATATTAGCCACTATCGGTAGCCACCGTCATTTATACCCACATACATTTATAAATGTCTCTTTAGTGTTAGTTTCCTTAAATGTAGCATCGTTCCTTTAAATTGTTAGTTTACCTTTCTTTCCTCTGTCACGTTAGTGTGGTTGTTCCTGAGGATCTCTAGCATTAGTGGATCATATTTGGCTAACGTATTACAAGCAGTGCAATAATGTGGGACATGTAACCTATTTGAATCATTACGGAACACAGACCATACTGTAGCAGTTTAAACCTGGAGCCTGGCGCACGGTTCACGGTTCACGACGACTGGACCGTTATCATCACAGTTCCATGACTAGTGAGGATTATTAGGGTAGATTTATAAGACTACTGTCCAATCCCTATTGTACACCTATTGTACACACTTCTCAACATCCAGTATTTTTTGGGATTAAACATGATTATTCAAACCACTGTATTTTTGATTCACCAATATAATGAGGCGCTCCAAACCTGTTTTTTTTATTGATGTTTTTCTAACCCTAAATAATATTCAAGATCAGAGTATTTTTTAAATCTACCAATTGGTGCTGAACAGGAGATGATATGCACGTATTTAGATAGCATTTTGTCATTCATCCTTAACATTCTGAACCGTTCTCGCCATGTATTCTAGTGAGTCTGTCGTTAAAGGTAAACCAAATTTAAGGAGATGGCTTTAGATAAATGTACTATTGTATGAAAAATTTCCACGAGAAGATCTGTTGGCCAACAAGGGTTTTCAGCGGTTGAATAAAATGTATTCCGTGCACAGGGGAACCACGCCTGCAAAGCATTATGGACCTGCATAAGATAAGTCTGAGTACCATCTACTGAGAAGTGCATAGAAAAGGCCTGTAGGACAGGCGTCTGAATCAGGCCCTTAACTGAATAGAACACCTACAGTATATAGGAAAGTTGCTATGGATATGTTTGTTCCCATGTACTCACTGCAAATCTCTTTCCACAACTCTCATTGCCACAGCAACCACAGCAGTCATTGTTTTTAAGGCCCAGGAAGACCAGCGCTGGGAAGATCATCTGCTCAGAAAGAGATACACAACCATTAGGTTACACAACTATTAGGATACACAACCATTAGGTTACACAACTATTAGGATACACAACTATTGGACAGAAAGACATCATACTACCCACAGCCATTAGGATAATACCAGGAAAACAGTTCTAAATACTCCCTATAGCCAGACAATCATATTGGCTGGAATCCGATTAGTACGGAGTGTTTCTGTCATCAGGGACATGAAGGACAACAGCTGGCAATGTTGAACACTGTGATAATTTCCTAAACTTTTCCTAAAATTCTAACAGTGCTGTAATCACACAAGCATAATGGACAGGACCCCCCCCCACAGAGGCTTTCATTTTGATAATTTCAATTGCACCTCATATAAAGATTCTACATCAAACAATACACTCACTTGTAGAAAATCTTGTCCTCAATATTATCACTTAAGTTAAAGGAAAACACTTGTCGTTCTCATACATTTGGTTTCTGATTCATACAGGGGACTTGTAGTGAAGACGTGAATGCAATATACAATATGCATGGACACAGAGCATAATAGACTACACATGATTTCCACCAATCCCACTCCTGACCTCTCAATGAATATCCTGATCTCTCAATGAATATCCTGACCTCTCAATGAATATCCTGACCTCTCAATGAATATCCTGACCTCTCAATCAATATCCTGACCTCTCAATGAATATCCTGACCTCTCAATCAATATCCTGACCTCTCAACGAATATCCTGACCTCTCAATGAATATCCTGACCTCTCAATGAATATGCTGACCTCTCAATGAATATCCTGACCTCTCAATTAATATGCTGACCTCTCAATCAATATCCTGACCTCTCAGTCAATATCCTAACCTCTTAATGAATATCCTGACCTCTCAATGAATATCCGGACCTCTCAATGAATATCTTGACCTTTCAATTAATATGCTGACCTCTCAATAAATATGCTGACCTCTCAATCAATATGCTGACCTCTCAATCAATATACTGTCCTCTCAATCAATATGCTGACCTCTCAATCAATATGCTGTCCTCTCAATCAATATGCTGACCTCTCAATAAATATGCTGACCTCCCAATCAATATGCTGACCTCCCAATCAATATGCTGTCCTCTCAATGAATATCCTGACCTCTCAATCAATATCCTGACCTCTCAATCAATATCCTGACCTCTCAGTCAATATGCTGTCCTCTCAATGGATATCCTGACCTCTCAATCAATATGCTGACCTCCCAATCAATATGCTGTCCTCTCAATGAATATCCTGAGCCTAGATTGTGTAGAAGGAAACAAAGCGCTTTAAAAGGGCCATCCATCTCACTAAAGCCACCCTGTCATGTAGACAGAACCTCCAGGCCAGTAACTACACCTGTATCTCTACCTAACTGTTCACCTGTTTTCTGATAGAACGTTATAAATATTGGATTGAGTCTATGTTTCACCACATGTTGAATAGAGACATTCAAATACAACCGTTGAAATGAGACATGTTGACATGAAAGAGTTACAGCATTAGAAGTTATTTAAAAGCCCCATTCCAAAAGCCCTGGCATTTTCCACTCCCCCAGTAACAGTTGACTTACCATAACACCAGATCCCATGATACCCCCAAAGTAAAACACTTCATTGGTGATGTGGTTATTGTCTTCTGCGACCAGCCCCCCAGGGAAGAAGAGCAGGATGTTGCAGAGAACACACAGGATGGCCAGGGGGATCAGGGTGATACCCAGACACTTGGCAAAACTACCCGAACACATGGTCGGTCGGTCGATGGTTCACAATCACTTCAGCTGCTAAAACAGTCACACAGCACAGGGACAAGAGGGATTCTCTAAAAGTCCAAAGGGCTCCCACACAAACTCGTACACACCTAAACTGTACTGTACTGTAGGTTCCTATCTAGGACTATAGGCTACCTGTCCAGAACCAGCAAACGGTCTCAAGTCCCTCAGATTGGGGAGGGGTATATATGTATATATATACACACACCACTGGCTGGATGATGATGTCATGATGGCACTGCCTTAAATTGAATTTACAGCAGTTGTGCCATGGCAACCATCTGGTCTGGTTAATATTCTACTACACGATTTGTCTGCCTGGCCTCAGCCCTGACAGAGAGCGAGGCTGGAGTTATTGAACACATTGGTGACCTATTGGAGTCGTCATCTAACGACGAAGAAGTTCATCTATGTGTGTTGTATCAATTGCCTCTATGTATTTATGTGGAAGTAACACTCTCAACTTTCCCCTCGGGGACAATAGATGAAATCCTATCATATCACACTGGGTTATCAACAGGAGTACGTTTTGGATAATACTAGTTTTTACCTGCTACTTTACACTACTCTGGGGGTGGCAGTGTAGCGTAATGGTTAGAGCGTTGGACTAGTAACCAAAATGGTTGCAGGATCAAATCCCTGAGCTGACAAGGTACAAATATGTCGTTCTGCCCCTTAACAAGGCAGTTAACCCACTGTTCCTAGGCCTGTCATTGTAAATAAGAATTTGTTCCTAACTGACTTGCCTAGTTAAATAAAGGTTTAAAAAAAAATCTCTATTTGACTCAGTGAAACACCTGCGAAGCTTCTCATGATAACTTCTCATAAGGTATCACACACAGTAAAAACCATTCCCAATACATGAAGAATAACTTTTTCCTTTACAGTTTTATTCATATTTAGGCTTATATTAGGTCCACAATATTTATACAGTCTGAAAACAACATTGCAAGCAGTATTTTGTGCACTATTAGATTGATCATGTCTAGGCTACAGAGTAAATGTATGTTTAGCCAATAGAGAATTTGATAACATCACTGGACAATCGGTATGGAGACAACCCTTTTATCCTTGTTCCAGGTCATATCTGTTGGTAAGTAGACATTCACTTTGGTCTTCTTCGTTCTGCCGTTAAACTGCTATGTAGGCCTACCACATACGGCCACTTGACATGATCGTCACACAATTAAAATAAAACTGTACAGTTGAACGCAATGCACTGCTCACGGGTGTGATCTGTAATCCATCTACTTACTATTCCCGGATCAATCGAGCACATATTAATCAATCAGGAAGCAGTCACACAAACGTAGCAAAATAGCGTGGAAGAATAACGGATTATTCGTATGATGTCTAGATGATTAAAGAATAATGGAAGTGACAGTACGACACAGGGAAACGTACTGTAGGCCTGATTGAGCATGCTCCCAACACATATGACTGAACTTTACACGATGCGTTTACATGAGGAAGCATTGTAGCAAATTTTCACGAGGAAACATTTTAGCGAATTTTTCAGGAGGAAACATTTTAGCGAATTTTTCAGGAGGAAACATTTTAGCGAATTTTTCACGAGGAAACATTTTAGCGAATTTTTCACGAGGAAACATTTTAGCGAATTTTTCAGGAGGAAACATTTTAGCGAATTTTCACATGAGGAAAAATGTTAACAAATTTTCACATGAGGAAACGTAGCAAATTGTATTTTGTGTGATAAAGGAGTAGTAAGCTATGCAACCATCACCTCTCAATGGTCACCTGTTGTTTGTTTACATGGCTGTGTGGTTTCAAGACAACCAGGGCCGGTCCCAGGGATAAGTGACATAAGCGGTTGCTTAGGGCCTCCGGAGAATTGGAGAATACACCAGGTGCAGTTTCTAAATTTTGACATTTAGAAAGTTAATAGATGCGACAATTGTCTGCTATGGTGCGTTTCCATTTAATTATCTTGTGGCGATTAAAACGGGTAGACGTAATGACATCACACCTACAAAATAAATTTAAAACTGCAGTGTATTTCTACTGGATCCCCATTAGTTCCTGCCAAGGCAGCAGCTACTCTTCCTGGGGTTTATTATAGATCCCCATTAGTTCCTGCCAAGGCAGCAGCTACTCTTCCTGGGGTTTATTATGGATCCCCAGTAGTTCCTGCCAAGGCAGCAGCTACTCTTCCTGGGGTTTATTATGGGTCCCCATTAGTTCCTGTCAAGGCAGCAGCTACTCTTCCTGGGGTTTATTATGGATCCCCATTAGTTCCTGCCAAGGCAACAGCTACTTTTCCTGGGGTTTATTATGGATCCCCATTAGTTCCTGCCAAGGCAAAAGCTATTCTTCCTGGGGTTTATTATGGATCCCCATTAGTTCCTGCCAAGGCAGCAGCTACTCTTCCTGGGGTTTATTATAGATCCCCCATTAGTTCCTGTGAAGGCAACAGCTATTCTTCCTGGGGTTTATTATAGATCCCCATTAGTTTCTGCGAAGGCAACAGCTATTCTTCCTGGGGTTTATTATGGATACCCATTAGTTCCTGCCAAGGCAACAGCTACTCTTCCTGGGGTTTATTATGGATCCCCATTAGTTCCTGCCAAGGCAACAGCTATTCTTCCTGGGGTTTATTATGGATCCCCATTAGTTCCTGCCAAGGCAGCAGCTACTCTTCCTGGGGTTTATTATGGATCCCCATTAGTTCCTGCCAAGGCAGCAGCTACTCTTCCTGGGGTTTATTATGGATCCCCATTAGTTCCGGACAAGGCAGCAGCTACTCTTCCTGGGGTTTATTATGGATCCCCATTAGTTCCTGACAAGGCAGCAGCTACTCTTCCTGGGGTTTATTATGGATCCCCATTAGTTCCTGCCAAGGCAGCAGCTACTCTTCCTGGGGTTTATTATGGATCCCCATTAGTTCCTGCCAAGGCAACAGCTATTCTTCCTGGGGTTTATTGTGGATCCCCATTAGTTCCTGCCAAGGTAACAGCTACTCTTCCTGGGGTTTATTATGGATCTCTGTAGTACTGTGGAGTAGAGTTCCATGTAGTCATGGCTCTCTGTAGTACTGTGGAGTAGAGTTCCATGTAGTCATGGCTCTCTGTAGTACTGTGGAATAGAGTTCCATGTAGTCATGGCTCTCTGTAGTACTGTGGAATAGAGTTCCATGTAGTCATGGCTCTCTGTAGTACTGTGGAATAGAGTTCAATGTAGTCATGGCTCTCTGTAGTACTGTGGAATAGAGTTCCATGTAGTCATGGCTCTCTGTAGTACTGTGGAATAGAGCTCCATGTAGTCATGGCTCTCTGTAGTACTGTGGAATAGAGTTCCATGTAGTCATGGCTCTCTGTAGTACTGTGGAATAGAGTTCCATGTAGTCATGGCTCTGTGTAGTACTGTGGAATAGAGTTCCATGTAGTCATGGCTCTCTGTAGTACTGTGGAATAGAGTTCCATGTAGTCATGGCTCTCTGTAGTACTGTGGAATAGAGTTCCATGTAGTCATGGCTCTCTGTAGTACTGTGGAATAGAGTTCCATGTAGTCATGGCTCTATATAGTACTGTGGAATAGAGTTCCATGTAGTCATGGCTCTCTGTAGTACTGTGGAATAGAGTTCCATGTAGTCATGGCTCTATATAGTACTGTGGAATAGAGTTCCATGTAGTCATGGCTCTATGTAGTACTGTGGAATAGAGTTCCATGTAGTCATGGCTCTCTGTAGTACTGTGGAATAGAGTTCCATGTAGTCATGGCTCTCTGTAGTACTGTGGAGTAGAGTTCCATGTAGTCATGGCTCTCTGTAGTACTGTGGAATAGAGTTCCATGTAGTCATGGCTCTCTGTAGTACTGTGGAATAGAGTTCCATGTAGTCATGGCTCTCTGTAGTACTGTGGAATAGAGTTCCATGTAGTCATGGCTCTCTGTAGTACTGTGGAATAGAGTTCCATGTAGTCATGGCTCTCTGTAGTACTGTGGAATAGAGTTCCATGTAGTCATGGCTCTATGTAGTACTGTGTGCCTTCCATAGTCTTTTCTGGACTTGGGGACTGTGAAGAGACTTCTGGTGGCATGTCTTGTGTGGTATGCAGGGGTGTCCGAGCTGTGCGCCAGTAGTTCAAACAGACAGCTCTGTGCATTCAACATGTCAATACCTCTCATTAAAACAAGTAGTGATGAAGTCAATCTCTCCTCCACTTTCAGCCATGAGAGATTGACATGCATATTATTAATGTTAGCTCTCTGTGTACATCCAAACTGCAACTCTTTGTTAAGTGTTGCAGTCATTTCAGTTGCTGTAGTAGCTGACATGTATAGTTTTGCAGTCATTTCAGTTGCTGTAGTAGCTGACATGTATAGTTTTGCAGTCATTTCAGTTGCTGTAGTAGCTGACATGTATAGGGAAAGGAAAAGGAAAGGGAAATACCTAGTCATTCAACTGAAATGTGTCTTCCGCATTCTCCGCATCCTCTGAATCAGAGAGGTGCGTGGGGCTGCCTTAATCGACATTCATGTCTTCGGCATAGAGTTGAGTCATCCGCTTACATAGAAACTCTGGCCTGGGGAATTCCTGATTCTACCTGGATTATGCTGGAGAGGCTTCCATTAAAGAACACCCTCTGTGTTCTGTTAGACAAGTAACTCTTAATCCACAATATAGCAGGGGGTGTAAAGCCATAACACATTAGAGCAAGGTGAAACAATTCAGCCATTTTTGAAAGAAACATAATTTTTTACAGTTGAAAAGGTATATTTTGCAAGCAGTAAGCATTTAGAATTAAATGTGTTTTATGGTGATGACATCACGTATGTTCAAAATTATTCCAAAAACTATTTTTCGATCATCAAATTTTGTAGCAATAAAGAAAGTTTGACAAGAGACAAATCCGACGCTGTTGAACTAATAAAAATGTGGCCGATCTTTAGAAAATGTCTCTTATCTCTGCCGTTTCCATTAAATATGTTGCAATCATTTTTTGTTGTTGCGACATTGCTTTTGTGGAATTAACCTGGGTTAAAGGAGTACTACCTACTGACAGTCACTCAATTCACACTGTAAGCTAAAAACTTTTATCTTGGTATTTAGTCTAGTGAGCTATCTAAACTTGTAGTAATCATGGCCGAATACTGACTGGGCACGCAGGGCATTTACCCAGAGTCCCTGACCTCCAGTGGGGCCCCCATTGATTTTGTTAGTCATTTACACTCAGATATCATACTAACATGGCAGAAGTCATTATGAAATGTGTAGAATTGCAGGACATTAGCTGTAAACCTGCAAAAAAAAGATCTCTTCCCCAAAAAATATCTCTGCCCCATCTCTGCCCCAAAAATATCTCTGCCCCCATGGCAATATTTGTAGAATTGCATGACATTTGTTCATAAAATTACAGTATCCTCTCCGCCACATGGCAAAATGCGTAGAATTGTAGGAAATACAATTTAAAAATGTAAATTTTTCTCCCCACATCGGTCTGGGTGAGTGTTAGCTCTGGTCCAAGTCGTTAGTGCGTGTTTCTAGACCAGAGCTAGGGAAGTGTGAGCCACTGACATTGGTGCAGGGTTGGGTGGGTTACTTTCTAAATGTAATCCGTTACAGTTACTAGTTACCTGTCCAACATTGTAATCAGTAACGTAACTTTTGTAATCCATTACTCACCAACCCTGGCTGTAGGCATATGAGGAAGTTATTCTCTTAATTTGACCACTTGTTTTACATGTTGTTCGATGTTTGCACATAACTTAAATAACACTTAAATCACAATTTTATGCTTTAAAAGTTGATCGAATCTGAGACGTGTCCAGGCTGGACCTGACGTTGTATTGTAGTATCCTCACAGAAATCCCGAAGAGGAGACGGAATGCTGTCGATGCTGCCATGGCTGTAGCCGCGCCCTGGTCGTGACACAACCACACAGCAGCAGTATCGGTGGGGACAGCTTCTGTCTCTTCTGTGGCACAAGCACCGGACTGGAGGGCTGCTAAAGTCTCGTTCCTCCCCAGGCAGACATGTTGGCTCCCACATAGATGCCCTAGGCAGACATGTTGGCTCCCACATAGATGCCCTAGACAGACATGTTGGCTCCCACATAAATGCCCTAGGCAGACATGTTGGCTCCTACATAGATACCCTAGGCAGACATGTTGGCTCCTACATAGATACCCTAGGCAGACATGTTGGCTCACACATAGATGCCCTAGGCAGACATGCTGGCTCCCACATAGATATCCCAGGCAGACATGTTGGCTCCGACATAGATACCCCAGGCAGACATGCTGGCTCCCACATAGATATCCCAGGCAGACATGTTGGCTCCTACATAGATATCCTAGACAGACATGTTGGCTCCCACATAGTCAGACAAATGTTGGCTCCCTACAGTCAGACAAATATATGTGGTAACACTCAGCCTTTTTATACAAGTGTTATCGTATCATGAAGGGTCAGGCTGGTGATACGCTCTAATGTAATCTCTGTGTTTGTTTTTGTTTGTTGTGAAAATAGCCAGTGTTCTGTATCGTGTACAATGACACTTTATTGACAATGGCAGTTTCCTGAATTACATCAGTCCTACGAATTCTAGGCAGCATAAACTGACACCCATTTTAACCAGTGGAGAAATTATTTTGCGTGTTTTACATTGTGTCATGTTTCATATGTCATGAAGCCTATTTTCCCTATTTGAACCAACCTCTAACCCTTCCTTGATTTAACCTGATTTAGCTAGTTTTGTAAACAAACTATAAACAGAGAAATAAAATCATCTCCAACAAATCAGTCAGCCAGCACTTAATAGCTGCTGTTTCTTTATGATTGCTATAGCCAGGTAACGGGTCAGTGGTTTAAGTATGTGTGTGTCTGTGTTGATTCAGTAATAAGCAGTGTTGTTCTTGGCTTTGTGTTTTATCAAGCCACTATTACCTTAAGCTTCCTGTTTAAGCCCAATGTGTTATACTTGACCACAGAGGAGTGAGTGGTTGCTTACTGGTTCCAGTCAATCTTACAGTAGGTTTCTTGATTTGTCCAAATCGCAAAACCCATTTGTGCGTGTTGTGTTAATAACCAGTGTGGCTTGCCATTGGATCCTCAAGGCCTCTGTTTTTTTTTTTTTAATTTAAAACTTTATTTAACTAAGCAAGTCAGTTAAGAACAAATTCTTATTTACAATGACGGCCTAGGAACTGTGGGTTAACTGCCTGTTCAGGGGCAGAGCAACAGATTTTTTACCTTGTCTGCTCTGGGATTCGATCTAGCAACCTTTTGGTTACTAGTCCAACGCTCTAACCACTAGGCTTCCTTCTTTCTTTCTTTCTTTCTTTCTTTCTTTCTTTCTTTCTTTCTTTCTTTCTTTCTTTCTGTCTGTCTGTCTGTCTGTCTGTCTGTCTGTCTGTCTGTCTGTCTGTGTCTGTCTGTCTGTCTGTCTGTCTGTCTGTCTGTCTGTCTCAGTGACCACCCCCCCCCCCCAGAACACAGTCAGCGGATCTCCTGGAGGGGCGTCTAAGCCAATCCCATCCTTCCACGCCCTGAACGCCACCGTGCCGGGGGCCGTGACCTGCTGGTGTGACACTGTCCGCCTGTTTGGCAGTCAGAAGGTCATGTATAAAGTATAATGTATGGTTACATTATATTCTATTCTACTTTATTATTTTCTGTTCTACTCTATTCTATTGTACTCTATTCTATTCTATTCTACTCTATTCTGTTATTTTCTATTTTATGCTACTCTACTCTATTCTACTCTATTCTGTGAGGCCGTGTATTCATAGTGTACATTCATCTTAAAAAAGGCCTTGCACCTGAAACATCAAAAACATCTCCTTTCTAACCCTTTGTTTTTCCGTAGCTTGTCTGTAGCAACAACTGAACGAATCCTAACTCTCGCCGTCGTTTTCTGTGAAGTGATAGCGTTAAAAACATGGCCCCCACCCTCACACACTGCCTTCCTGTTATTTGTAGATCTCATTGGTTCGTTCCAGCCCTGTGTTTGGCCTGGGTCCAGCAGGTTCTTGAGCAGGCTCCTCTACTATGTTACCAGGCCTTCTTCAGAGGAGCTGTTGCTGTGATGTTCCGTATAGGACAGTGTTCTATTCAGACTTCATAGTCAGTCTGTTGCTGTGATGGTCTGTATAGTTCAGTGTTCTATTCAGACTTCATAGTCAGTCTGTTGCTGTGATGGTCTGTATAGGACAGTGTTATAGTAAGACTTCATAGTCAGTCTGTTGCTGTGAGGATCCGTATAGTTGTGTTCTATTCAGACTTCATAGTCAGTCTGTTGCTGTGAGGATCCGTATAGTTGTGTTCTATTCAGACTTCATAGTCACTCTGTTGCTGTGAGGATCCGTATAGTACAGCGTCATATTAAGACTTCATAGTCACTCTCTCTCTCCATGGCAACCTTCTGCTTCCACTGTTATGACATCTGATATGTAAACATTAATAACCCAGAAATATTAACCAGATGTATTAACATCCCTCCCTACACCATTAATAATAGCACTTTCCTAAACAAGATCTGTTAACTAATTTAAAGTGGTAGCACCTCTAAACAAGATCTGTTAACTAATTTAAAGTGGTAGCACCTCTAAACATGATCTGTTAACTAATATAAAGTGGTAGCACCTCTAAACATGATCTGTTAACTAATATAAAGTGGTAGCACCTCTAAACATGATCTGTTAACTAATTTAAATTGGTAGCACCTCTAAACAAGATCTGTTAACTTCTTTAAAGTGGTAGCACCTCTAAACATGATCTGTTAACTTCTTTAAAGTGGTAGCACCTAGGGCTGTGGTGTTCATGACATTTTATCAGCTGGTGATTGTCATGCAAATAACAGCCGGCCTCATGGTAATCGTCCGTTAATGAACATAAACACCTTTAGCATTGCCTGGCTTCCACGCATAGACTACAAGAACATCTACATGTAAAAAAAAAGTTTAATAAATCAATTTAATATAGCCTACACCCCTCAGACTCAACTCTGGACCTTGAAGCCAGCCCCACTGCATTTTGTCATTGTTCTCCTGTAATCAGGGACTGGTTGCAGGTTGCACACACATCATCAGTCTCTCATTCACAATTTGACAACCCCTTGATAATATTCTCACCCATCAGACTATTCTTCATTTAATCTGCTCTTTACATATAGTCTACTAATATATGTGGGTCATTATTTTTTTTATTTAGAATGGCCCACACAAAGAAAACGGAATCCGTAGCCGGAGGTTCCGTTACGGAGGTTCCGGAGGTTCCGTTACGGAGGTTCCGTTACGGAGGTTCCGTTCCGTTTTTAATAACATGCAAGCATAGGTAGTGCGTCCACAAGGATTGGGTAAACTTTCCCTGAAGTAAATGGATTTAAATTGCCAAAATTATATCCTAATTAGCCTACTCCAGTCTATACAGAAATAAATAAAACCATTCAAAACAGTCTACTAAAGCATGATTTGGCCTCAGAGGATTGTTAAGCTTCTTTACAAAAAATTAATTGTGGATTGTTTTAAATGACATTGCCTGCAGTTAGAAGGAAAGGCAGCGCGCGCAATTTGAGCAGATTATTGTTGATTTGTAACTGTCTGTGAAAAAGCAACGAGTACAAGGCGTATCACAATATATCAACATACAATCGCAGGAATACATCGTTTGGAAAGCAAATGATTATTGCTGTAAAGTTTGTTATCAAAATTGAGTGAACAACAGTATAGCCTACCTAATTGGCACCCGCAGAGATCATTGGTAATATCCTTGGTGGGCGTGCACTGCGCCTATTCATTATCATTGGGTCAGTGCTACTTAAATTTGCTTTTGGACAATAACTGCCTCCTCCAGTTTAATTGGACATCAAATTATATTTCTGTCTCCCCTTCTTGTAGGTCTATTATATGGACAATTTCGTTTGTATTGACCTGTTAGTCAGTGACAGCGGAGAAGGTGTAAAGGATGTGAAACGGCTAGCTTAGTTAGCGGTGCGCGCTAAATAGCGTTTCAATCGGTGACGTCACTTGCTCTGAGACCTTGAAGTAGTAGTTCCCCTTGCTCTGCAAGGACAGCAGCTTTTGTGGAGCGATGGGTAATGATGCTTCGTGGGTGACTGTTGTTGATGTGTGCAGAGGGTAACTGACTCGCGCCCGGGTATGGGCGAGGGAACGGTCTAAAGTTATACTGTTATACTGTTACATAGGCTATCATGTTATATTCTGCTAATGTCTCCAACTCCAGTCATATAAAGTGTAGTAGAATAGCATGAAATGTGTTTATGAAAGGCCGCATGTTTCCCATGCAAAGAAAGAAGAAACAGAGCCCAAAGGCTACTCTATGCCATACTCTCTCAGCCATGCCTTGAAAGCTATTTTTTGGCCAACAGTGATTGAGTTATATTATTAGCCTAAATTATGACCATCCAATCTACTCATCACATTACGAATAGTAGGCTGTCTTTACATAACTCTGCAAATGCAATTATGTGTGGATGCTTTATTATAAAGGTGCATTTTTATGGTGAAAATTAGCTACCCACAAACTTGAAACCCACGCATCGTCTATGTATGTCAGGTTGGTTACACTAGTTGGAAAGAGGATGAATGTAATTCATTGTAGGACACATCTTTCAGCCAGCGCTGGCTCTGAAGACAGATATATTGGTCCTCTAATACAGCACTATTAAAGGTCACCACAGGCACCACTTTTGTGAAAAAAATATTTTATTACATTTTTTAATTCCGATTTTTCAGGGGGTGGTGCAACAACCTCAGCACCCCTACTTCCCGCAGCCATGATAATACGCACTTAAATAGGAAATGGAGGACACTTTTCCGTGGCTCATTTTCATGTCAGCCAGGTAGGCTACTCCTATTGCAATGTGCTTCATATTAGGAAAGTTAAGAAATAAGTATAGTAGGCCTAGCATATAGAAAGCTGATGGGATCCTCCTCTTTTTAAGAGGACATACAAATGTTGCGCAACATGAGCTCATAGTGTCTCATGAGCTCATTTTGAGGGACAATAGAGCGCTGAGTACCAGGCCATTAGCAAGTTTGGTAGGCTACTGTATCTCAGAGCTTCCATATCTTCATCCTGGGAGTAGTCAGTGGGGCAGTTGTGTGTGTGAATTTCCAGTACACTCTTAGAAAGAAATGTGCTATCTAGAACCTAAAATGGTTCTTCGGCTGTCCCCATAGATAGGAGAACCCTTTGAAGAACTCTTTTTGGTTCCATGTTTTGAGTTCCTTTTGAGTTCCATGTAGAACCCTTTCCACAGAGGAAACCTTTCCCCTTTCCATCTGGAACCAAAAAGGGTTCTCCTAAAGGGTTCTCTAAAACTGCCCTTAGGTAATGACTCTCTGTGTTTCCTGCTGAAGATGGTGGTGTGACTCTATGTTTCCTGTTAACTTCCCGTTACCGCTGACAAACTGACCGTGCGTTTCCTGTTCCTCTGTGTCTGCAGATCTCCATCCAGGACATCCTGAGGCCCTCCTCAGACCTTCCCTGTTGTTTCCGCCCACCACTGGGTCAAGTGGGTCCATAGCAGGTGGGATGCTGGGAGGGAGCTGGAAAGAGACTTCCTGATTAAGAACGAGGGGCACAAACATGGACAGATGTTTTCCGAACCCCATCTGGCCCAAACCTTCCAGGTAACCCTGCCCTGGGCCTTGACTGAGCGAACCATCAGTGATGTCCAACATTACTCAGAGAGGAGTGTCTGTGTGTGCATTTCTCTCCTGGGGCATGGGGCTCAACTCTATTGTGTACAGAATGGATCTCTAATGCCATGTCTAACAGACTTGGTCCTTTAACCTGTGAGTCCCTGAGTCACCAGTCTGGTTTTGTATAAGTAAATCCTATAGAAAACCCATGATGATGTATTGGTTAACCTTGCTAACTATAGCTAGGCTACTCATGATGATGTATTGGTTAACCTTGCTAACTATAGCTAGGCCACTCATGATGATGTATTGGTTAACCTTGCTAACTATAGCTAGGCTACTCATGATGATGTATTGGTTAACCTTGCTAACTATGATGTATTGGTTAACCTTGCTAACTATAGCTCGGCTACTCATGATGATGTATTGGTTAACCTTGCTAACTATAGCTAGGCCACTCATGATGATGTATTGGTTAACCTTCTAACTATAGCTAGGCTACTCATGATGATGTATTGGTTAACCAGGCTAACTATAGCTAGCCTACTCATAATGATGTATTGGTTAACCTAGCTAACTATAGCTAGGCTAGTAATGATGATATATTGGTTAACCTAGCTCGCTATAGCTAGGCTAGTAATGATGATATATTGGTTGACCTAGCTAGCTATAGCTAGGCTAGTAATGACGATATATTGGTTGACCTAGATAGCTATAGCTAGGCTAGTAATGATGATATATTGGTTGACCTAGATAGCTATAGCTAGTAATGATGATATATTGGTTGACCTAGATAGCTATAGCTAGGCTAGTAATGATGATATATTGGTTAACCTAGATAGCTATAGCTAGTAATGATGATATATTGGTTAACCTAGATAGCTATAGCTAGGCTAGTAATTATGATATATTGGTTGACCTAGATAGCTATAGCTAGTAATGATGATATATTGGTTGACCTAGATAGCTATAGCTAGGCTAGTAATGATGATATATTGGTTAACCTAGATAGCTATAGCTAGTAATGATGATATATTGGTTAACCTAGATAGCTATAGCTAGGCTAGTAATTATGATATATTGGTTGACCTAGATAGCTATAGCTAGGCTAGTAATGATGATATATTGGTTAACCTAGATAGCTATAGCTAGGCTAGTAATGACGATATATTGGTTGACCTAGCTCGCTATAGCTAGGCTAGTAATGACGATATATTGGTTGACCTAGATAGCTATAGCTAGGCTAGTAATGACGATATATTGGTTGACCTAGATAGCTATAGCTAGGCTAGTAATGACGATATATTGGTTAACCTAGATAGCTATAGCTAGGCTAGTAATGATGATATATTGGTTAACCTAGATAACTATAGCTAGGCTAGTAATGATGATGTATTGGTTAACCTAGATAGCTATAGCTAGGCTAGTAATGATGATGTATTGGTTAACCTAGATAGCTATAGCTAGGCTAGTAATGACAATATATTGGTTAACCTAGATAGCTATAGCTAGGCTAGTAATGACGATATATTGGTTAACCTAGATAGCTATAGCTAGGCTAGTAATGATGATATATTGGTTAACCTAGATAACTATAGCTAGGCTAGTAATGATGATGTATTGGTTAACCTAGATAGCTATAGCTAGGCTACTCATGACGATGGATGTATTGGTTATTTGTTTTTTGCTTTGGAAGTGCTTTCAGATTTCTTTATGTTATGAAAAGTGCTATAGAAGTTTAATAAATGATCATTATTATCCATTACTGAGTGCTGCCATGAATAGCATCAACCATCCACCATAACAGCCAGTTGATTATTATTTTCAGTTCGTTGATAAAGAAGACATCTCATTGTGCTTTTGTAGCTAATTTATGCCATTTAGCAGACGCTTTTATCCAAATCATACAGTCATGCGTGCAAACATTTATACGTATGGGTGGTCCCGGGAACCAAACCCACTATCATACCGATGCCAGCACCATGCTCTACCAACTGAGCTATAGAGGACCACATAGTTTCCATAGCATCTGCTGGTCCCAGTGGGCTGAGACAGAGATCCCTGGTCCCAGTGGGCTGACATAGAGATCCCTGGTCCCAGTGGGCTGACATAGAGATCCCTGGTCCCAGTGGGCTGAGACAGAGATCCCTGGTCCCAGTGGGCTGACATAGAGATCCCTTGTCCCAGCGGACTGACATAGAGATGCCTGGTCCCAGTGGGCTGAAACACTAAGATCGTTGGTCCCAGTGGGCTGAAACACTAAGATCGTTGGTCCCAGTGGGCTGAGACACTAAGATCGTTGGTCCCAGTGGGCTGAGACACTAAGATCGTTGGTCCCAGTGGGCTGAGACACTAAGATCGTTGGTCCCAGTGGGCTGAGACACTAAGATCGTTGGTCCCAGTGGGCTGAGACACTAAGATCGTTGGTCCCAGTGGGCTGAGACACTAAGATCGTTGGTCCCAGTGGGCTGAGACACTAAGATCGTTGGTCCCAGTGGGCTGAAACACTAAGATCGTTGGTCCCAGTGGGCTGAGACACTAAGATCGTTGGTCCCAGTGGGCTGAGACACTAAGATCGTTGGTCCCAGTGGGCTGAGACACTAAGATCGTTGGTCCCAGCGGGCTGACAGAAAGATCGTTGGTCCCAGTGGGCTGACAGAAAGATCGTTGGTCCCAGTGGGCTGAGACACTAAGATCGTTGGTCCCAGTGGGCTGAGACACTAAGATCGTTGGTCCCAGTGGGCTGAGACACTAAGATCCCTGGTCCCAGTGGGCTGAGACACTAAGATCGTTGGTCCCAGTGGGCTGAGACACTAAGATCGTTGGTCCCAGCAGGCTGAGACACTAAGATCCCTGGTCCCAGTGGGCTGAGACACTATGATCGTTGGTCCCAGTGGGCTGAGACACTAAGATCCCTGGTCCCAGCGGGCTGAGACACTAAGATCCCTGGTCCCAGTGGGCTGAGACACTATGATCGTTGGTCCCAGCGGGCTGAGACACTAAGATCGTTGGTCCCAGCGGGCTGAGACACTAAGATCGTTGGTCCCAGTGGGCTGAGACACTATGATCGTTGGTCCCAGCGGGCTGAGACACTAAGATCGTTGGTCCCAGTGGGCTGAGACACTAAGATCGTTGGTCCCAGTGGGCTGAGACACTAAGATCGTTGGTCCCAGCGGGCTGACATGTCACGTGTACACAGAAACTGATCTCTGACTCATATTTCACTGGTGTCTACGTTCGGAGAATGTCAGTTGAATGAAATTAATGATTGACTGAATAGCTGGTGAATTGTTTTATTATGCTGTGTCACTCCTATATATTGATAGATAAAATATTTCCCAACTCAATGATTGATTCAGGTATTTTTTTTAAATGTAATAAATAAATAAATTAGGGGGTAGACCAGCTTTAATAGTGCAGATAGATTGTAGCTTCCATCAATGTAATAGTCTGTATCATTTCCAATCCCTCATATATTGTTTTGTAAATATATATACAGTTCCAGTCAAAAGATTGGACACACCTACTGTACTCATTCCAGGTTTTTTCTTTTTTTTTTTTTTTTACAATTTTCTACATTGTAAAATAATAGTGAAGACATCAAAACTATGAAATAACACATATGGAATCATGTCGTAACCAAAAAAAGCGTTAAACAAATCAAAATCTATTTTAGATATTACATTCTTCAAAGTAGCCACTCTTTGCCTTGATGACAGCTTTGCACTCTTGGCGCTCTCTCAACCAGCTTCATGAGGTAGTCACCTGGAATGCATTTCAAATCTTTTGTTTTTAATCCCATCCTTCAGCTACCATCAACCCCTCCCATCTACCATTCAGAACAGAGGCGTGATGAGTCTGGAGGATCTATGTGACCATGACAACGAGGAGTTCAAACAAATCCACACTGACTACAGGGTATGTTCAAGGACACACAACACAACCAACGAAGGAGGAGTTTGATGTGATGGATCACAGTGACACAATGTTCATGTTACTATCAGTCCCACTGTGGAGACTATCTCTCTCTCTCCTCCCTCTGTTCTCTCTCCCACTCTCACTTTCCTGCTCTTCTCTCTCTTTCCCGCTCTTCTCTCTGTTTCTCTCTCTCCTCCTCTCTCTCTTTTTCATTCTCTCTCTCTTTTTCCCTCTCTCTATCAGGGGGTGAAGCTATGGAAAATCTCTCATGGCAGGACTCATGGCCCTCAATATACTGGAGAACTTTCCCATCAAAGGTACACTCCTCACCTTAGCTATGGCTCAACAATAAAGGACAACCCCAGCTATGTATTGATTTGTGGAGAAGAGCATGGCTACATTAAACTCCATTGAGAGAATGTGTTAATTACTTACAGCTTGATTGTTCCATTGTTGCTTTGATAGGAATCAAAAAAAATCACCACATAAGGCCACCTGTTACTCTCAGTGAGGATCTTGGGTTGAGCCGTCTCGGCGTTCCACAACAAACAGCCAACCCTGGGTCTGTTCCAGAACCGGTGGTGAGAAACACTGGCCTGTTCAATGCAACCCAAGAAGGTGCTACCTAGAACCATAAAGGGTTCTTCAATTGTCCCCCATAGGAGATCCTTCAGAAAATAACTATTTTTGGTTCCAAGTGGAACCCTTCCACTAATGCAAGGTTCTAAATGGAACCCTTTCGCTACTAAAAAGGTTCTGAGTAGAATAATGGAGACCACCAAAGGGTTCTATCTGTGGAATAAAAGATTTTACTCTGAACCGTTTCTTATCCTTTTGAGACAAACAAATAAAAAGTGTCTCTCTGTGTATCTGTGCTCTGGTTCATAACAGTGGAGTTATCTCTATGTGGTGGCTGAGGCCCTGAGCCTGGCTGATACAGTCCATTACTGTGCCGACCCAGACCATGTTAAAATCCCTCTGGAGCAGTGAAGGCTCCTTGGAGGAGGAAGGGGAGGACCATCTTCCTCAGTGAATTTTATAAAAAATAAAAAAAATTGTGAAATATTTTAAAAAGTTATCATTTTTAAATAAAACTTTACGAAATATATTCACGTCACCAAACAATTGATGAAAACACACTCTGTATAGTAGCAACATGGTGTATCCGGAGGCAGAGTATGTGAGTGGAGTGGAGCAAGGAGTGGAGCTGGAGCAAGTGGTGGAGCGAGGGGTGGAGCTGGAGCGGAGCGAGGGGTGGAGCTGGAACGGAGCGAGGGGTGGAGCTGGAGCGGAGCAGGGACTGGAGAGGAGCAGGGACTGGAGAGGAGCAGGGACTGGAGAGGAGCAGGGACTGGAGCTGGAGCGGAGCAGGGACTGGAGCTGGAGCGGAGCGAGGAGTGGAGCTGGAGTGGAGCAGGGACTGGAGCTGGAGAGGAGCAGGGACTGGAGCTGGAGCGGAGCGAGGAGTGGAGCTGGAGTGGAGCAGGGACTGGAGCTGGAGAGGAGCAGGGACTGGAGAGGAGCAGGGACTGGAGCTGGAGCGGAGCGAGGAGTGGAGCTGGAGTGGAGCAGGGACTGGAGCTGGAGCGGAGCTGGAGTGGAGCAGGGACTGGAGCTGGAGAGGAGCAGGGACTGGAGCTGGAGCGGAGCGAGGAGTGGAGCTGGAGTGGAGCAGGGACTGGAGCTGGAGCGGAGCGAGGAGTGGAGCTGGAGCGAGGAGTGGAGCTGGAGCGGAGAGAGTTTCCAGAGGCTGGAGCATCGTCCTTCTCACCACTCCAGTTTAACTCTTCTGTAGCGCTCACTTCACGAGCTCAGGGCCCAGCATGCATTTATAGGCTACTTGTGTGCAGCTATAGCCCTTACTTTAGCTCATGTCATGGAGTTCTCTAAATATTTAAATTAATAAACAGACAAAACACATAGGTGAAAAATCAAGGTGACTTACAAAGATGAGAAGGACCAAGAGCAACAGAGGGAATTATTGTGGAATCTGAAAAGACAGGTATCCTGAATGCTTGACGATGTACTTACTACGTGCACAAGCTAAGTGTGTCACTGTAGCAAAGTATTTATAAATAAAAAATCTGATCTCTTAAACGTTTCATTAATTTTCCTTTGGCAAGAGTGGCCAGAAGGGTGTTTATGATCCCCAGTGGTTCTGAGAGGCTATTCTCCGCTGTTGGCCTGCTCTACAGGCACCATCGCATTTAATATGACATGTAGCCTATTTGAAATGATAAGCACTTCCTACAGTCACCTTTTCATGTTGTTTATTATAATACTTTTCATTACAATCATATGGTTTGGTTTCAATACTTCAAAACCAAATGGTAGGTCCGAGTAGTCACAACAATAGATGGGTGTTGGTTAAATGGTAGGTCCCGGTAGTCACAACAATAGATGGGTGTTGGTTAAATGGTAGGTCCCGGTAGTCACAACAATAGATGGGTGTTGGTTAAATGGTAGGTCCCAGTAGTCACAACAATAGATGGGTGTTGGTTAAATGGTAGGTCCCGGTAGTCACAACAATAGATGGGTGTTGGTTAAATGGTAGGTCCCGGTAGTCACAACAATAGATGGGTGTTGGTTAAATGGTAGGTCCCGGTAGTCACAACAATAGATGGGTGTTGGTTAAATGGTAGGTCCCGGTAGTCACAACAATAGATGGGTGTTGGTTAAGTGGTAGGTCCCGGTAGTCACAACAATAGATGGGTGTTGGTTAAATGGTAGGTCCCGGTAGTCACAACAATAGATGGGTGTTGGTTAAATGGTAGGTCCCGGTAGTCACAACAATAGATGGGTGTTGGTTAAATGGTAGGTCCCGGTAGTCACAACAATAGATGGGTGTTGGTTAAATGGTAGGTCCTGGTAGTCACAACAATAGATGGGTGTTGGTTAAATGGTAGGTCCCAGTAGTCACAACAATAGATGGGTGTTGGTTAAATGGTAGGTCCCGGTAGTCACAACAATAGATGGATGTTGGTTAAATGGTAGGTCCCAGTAGTCACAACAATAGATGGGTGTTGGTTAAATGGTAGGTCCCGGTAGTCACAACAATAGATGGGTGTTGGTTAAATGGTAGGTCCCGGTAGTCACAACAATAGATGGGTGTTGGTTAAATGGTAGGTCCCGGTAGTCACAACAATAGATGGGTGTTGGTTAAATGGTAGGTCCCGGTAGTCACAACAATAGATGGGTGTTGGTTAAATGGTAGGTCCCGGTAGTCACAACAATAGATGGGTGTTGGTTAAATGGTAGGTCCCGGTAGTCACAACAATAGATGGGTGTTGGTTAAATTGTGATTTTAATAAATGAAGTGAATTTGGAGCACCCTTTTTTCTTACTGTGAGTGAGAAGCAGTTTTTAGCAGAATGGTTGGAAAGGACTTGGAGCATGGAGCGGTGCGCAAGACCACCCAACTCCGCGTGGAGGACAGCTAGCTTCTGTCCTCCTCTAGGTACATTGACTTCAATACAAAACCTAGGAGGCTCATGGTTCCCACCCCCTTCCATAGACTTACACAGTAATTACGACAACTTCCGGAGAACGTCCTCCAACCGATCGGAGCTCTTTCAGCATGAACTGACATGTTGTCCAGCTAGTTAGCACTGCAGTGCATAAAATGTGGTGAGTAGTTGACTCAAAGAGAGAGAAAAACAATAGTTTTGAACACATTTATTTATTCCAAAATGAAGGAGGCAAGAGAGAACGAGAACTAGAAGGAGAGAACTAGAGAGAGCTACCTAGCTATATTTCGTAATATATATATATACTGACTGCCACTGCTCTGGAGACTCTAGCATCGACTACAGCCTGTAACAGTCCCACACAACATACACAGGTCAGACCACACAGGTGTGTGTTATGAAAAAGTGAGTGAGTGAGTGAGTGAGTGAGTGAGTGAGTGAGTGAGTGAGAGAGAGAACGTCTGTATCCATGACAGGATCAGGGGTTTGAGGTGACACCACCCTTTCTATTTCCAGTTCAGTGGAGGCTGCTGAGGGGAGAACGGCTCATAATAATGGCTGGAACGAAGCAAATGGAATGGCTTCAAACACATGGAAACCATATGTTTTTGATACCGTTCTACTGATTCCAATCCATCCATTACCACGAGCCCGTCCTCCCCAATTAAGGTGCCACCAACCTCCTGTGTTACAGTTAGTGCATTCATCTGAAGGGAGCTAGGTGAGACAACCACATAGCTTAGTCATAGTAAGTAAAACAATTCCTCAATAAAGCTAGTTATCAGCAAAGCTGCCTCCTCCCTGTAAATAGTACCTGTATCTGCCAGGTACACTCTGCGTGCTGTAGATATTGCATGGCGACAGCACCGATCGATCGATCCTACCAGACTTTGATCTCTTGATTCACTAGATGAAAGACAAACAAAACAGGCCGGTTTCCCTGTCTGACACCGCTGCATAAATAACCCTTCAACAACCATCTGTCTGTCTTGTGGTGGACACTTCTAAATATTCAAATATGACCCACGTTCTCTCTCTCTCATGTTTACTAAACTACTGTAATACTTTCAGAATCAAATCAAATTAACGTGTGCACACATTTTGTTCGTTAATACAAGTGGAAGTGTGTGAAAATTCTATATTTTTTTTTATTCTTATCGCAAAGTGTATATTCCGATAAGCATCCCAAAATTGTTTCTCCTATAAAGGGTTTTGTTGTTTGCCCTGCCTAGCCTTGACGACATCCCTTTGGAATGAACAGCAGAGCGATGTGTCATGGCCGTTGAATTCTATTGAGTGAAAGGAAAAGGGCGATGGGGGGCACATCCTGGCTGAGTCACAGCCCTCCAAGCCCCTCTTTGTTTCTGCTTCTGTGAGAGGGAGGTTAGTGGGAAAGACCAGCCCAGCCCTAAAGCTTGAACTGAGCCACTAGGAAAATCAACTGAACACTCCTGATCCAAACAGAGAGTTGAGAATGCATATTTTTTCTCTCTCTCTCTCTCTCTCTCTCTCTCTCTCTCTCTCTCTCTCTCTCTCTCTCTCTCTCTCTCTCTCTCTCTCTCTCTCTCTCTCTCTCTCTCTCTCTCTCTCTCTCTCTCTCTCTCTCTCTCTCTCTCTCTCTCTCTCTCTCTCTCTCTCTCTCTCTCTCTCTCTCTCTCTCTCTCTCTCTCTCTCTCTCATATATTAATTAGATGGATTTTCTATTCTCTTCCTGATTTGTTTGAATAGAAAATGTCAGTCACCCTATAACCCTGTGAGAGACTTCTATTTTTATTTGTAGAGACCGGGGAAAATCCCCCAACTGCGGAAAAGAGGAACAAAGGCCGTCCTGGGGTTATGTGTGAATGTAATTATTGTCATTATTGTGTAGGTACAAGACCAGTTTGGTCTTCTTGTATTAATCCATACATGAGCTATAAATCTACCCACAAATCAAATCAAATCAAATGTATTTATAAAGCCCTTCGTACATCAGCTGATATCTCAAAGTGCTGTACAGAAACCCAGCCTAAAACCCCAAACAGCAAGCAATGCAGGTGTAGGATTAATACAGGGTGATATTACTAAACTACATTACACTTGATCCCATTCTTTCCATTTGAGTCATTTAGCAGACGTTCTTACCCTGAGCGACTTACGAGTGCATTCAATTTGATACTACACGGGACAAGTGTAGTATTGTATAGCCCCAGTGTGTACTTAGCTATTAAACACGTAAACGTGGTTAACTAAGTTGCTGTCCCAAATGAAGTACCCATTGACCTTCATATATTGTGTTGGGGGGTTACTATGATGAGGTTGTTGTGACTGAATAAAAGAACTGACTGGTGTCCCAGATAGAATGTGTCACTATAGGTCTGTCGGGATAGGTTTGTGTCGTCTTGTCTCATCTGTTTGGCCTATGTTTATTCTTCTCATGCCATCTCCTGTTGGTGGAGAGAATGACTGGCTCAGTTAGAGGGCTGTTCGCAGCCACCTGTCCTGTCAATAAACTCAAGGTCATATAACCTGATACCACAGAATTTCTGCCATGCCATGGGTTTACTTTGGATGAATAGTTCAGCTGTTTGTCTAAAACATTGCTGCATCTGTCTAGGGTTAGAAATAAACATATACATGTGTATTTGTACACTGAAGCTAAAACTTTTAATTTGGCTCTATATACGCCCACATTTTGGATTTGAGACAACAAAACAAAAAAAATTCATATGAGTCGACAGTACAGAAGGCGTGTATGCCTTATGATTAACGAGTCGTGGTGTGATCATAACAACATACAGGAACTCAAGTCCTTTTGTTCACCTGACCTAAAATTCCTTACAATCAAATGCCGACCGCATTAACTACCAGGAGAATTCTCTTTGATTATAATTTCATCCGTGTATATCCCCCCCAAGCAGACACCTTGACGGCCCTGAAAGAACTTAATTGGACTCTATATAAACTGGAAACCACATGTCCGTAGGCTGCATTTATTGTAGCTGGGGATTTAAACAAGGCTAATCTGAAAACAAGACTCCCTAAATTTGATAAAGCATATTGAATGCGCGACCCGGGCTGGAAAAAATTCTGGATCATTATTACTCTAACTTCCCCGACGCATACAAAGCTATCCCTCGCCCTCCTTTCGGCAAATCTGACCACGACTCCATTTTGTTGCTCCCAGCCTATAGACAGAAACTAAAACAGGAAACGCCCGTGCTCAGGTCTGTTCAATGCTGATCCGACCAATCTCATTCCACGCTTCAAGATTGGTTCGATCACGTGGAGTGGGATATGTCCCGGTTAGCGTCGAACAACAACATTGATGTATACGCTGATTCAGTGAGCGAGTTTATTAGCAAGTGCATCGGTAATGTTGTACCCACGGCGACTACTGAAACCTTCTTCAATCAGAAACCGTGGATTGATGGCAGCATTCGCGCAAAACTGAAAGCACGGACCACTGCTTTTAATCAGGGCAAGGCGACCGGAAACATGACCGAATACAAACAGTGTAGCTATTCCCTCCACAAGGCAATCAAACAAGCTAAGCTTCAGAATAGAGACAAAGTAGAGTCACAATTCAACGGCTCAGACACGAGAGGTATGTGGCAGGGTCTACTGTCGATCACGGACTACAAAAAGAAAACCAGCCCTGTCGCAGACCCCAATGTCTTGCTCCCAGGCAAACTAAACGACTTCTTTGCTCGCTACAACTGACTAGGTATACCCCTTTCCCTTTACTCAGTACTTTCTTGAAGCATCTTTGGCAGTGATTACAGCCTCGAGTCTTCTTGGGTATGACGCTACAAGCTTGGCACACCAGTACTTGAGGAGTTTCTCCCATTCTTCTCCGCAGATTCTCTCAAGTTCTGTCAGGTTGGACGGGGAGTGTTGCTGCACTGCCAATTTTGCATTGTCTTGGCTGTGTGCTTAGGGTTGTTGTCTGTTGAAAGGTGAACCTTCACCCCAGTCTGAGGTCCTGAGCGCTCTGGAGCAGGTTTTCATCAAGGATCTCTCTGTACTTTGCTCCGTTCATCTTTCCCTCGATCCTGACTAGTCTCCCAGTCCCTGCCGCTGAAAAACATCCCCACAGCATGATGCTGCCACCACCATGCTTCACGGTAGGGATGGTGCCAGGTTTCCTCCAGACGTGACACTTGGCATTCAGGCAAAATAGTTCAAACTTGGTTTCATCAGACCAGAGAATTTTGTTTCTCATGGTCTGAGAGTCTTTAGGTGCCTTTTGGCAAACTCTAAGCAGGCTGAGGAGGCTGAGGAGTGGCTTCCATCTGGCCACTCTACCATAAAGGCCTGATTGGTGCTGTTCTGCCGAGATGGTTGTCCTTCTGGAAGGTTCTCCCATCTCCACAGCTCTGTCAGAGTGACCATCGGGTTCTTGGTCACCTCCCCGACCAAGGCCCTTCTTCCCCGATTGCTCAGTTTGGCAGGGTGGCCAGCTCTAGGAAGAGTCTTGGTGGTTCCAAATTTCTTCCATTTAAGAATGATAGAGGCCACTTCAATGCTGCAGAAATGTTTTGGTACCCTTCCCCAGATCTGTGCCTCGACACAATCCTGTCGCCGAGCTCTACGGACAATTCCTTCACCCTCATAGCTTGGTTTTTGTTCTGACAAATCAAAATCATGTCCAATCAATTGAATTTACCACAGGTGAACTCCAATCAACTTGTAGAAACATCTCATGGATGATCAATGGAAACAGGATGCACCTGAGCTTATTATGAGTCTCATAGCAAAGGGTACTTTTTTAAACTTATGTAAATAAGGTATGTTTTTTCAAACATTTGCATAAATATTTTTAAAAAAACTGTTTTTGCTTTGTCATTATGGGATATTGTGTGTAGATTGGCGAGGATTATTAAAAAAGTCAATTTTAGAAAAAGGCTGTAATGTAACAAAATGTGGAACAAGTCAAGAGGTCTGAATACTTTCCAAATGCACTGTAGAATGGTAGAGGTTCTTGATGATCTTGGTCTTGGTCTCTCTGTGACACCAGGTGCTGTAGATGTCCTGGAGGGCAGCCATTGTTTTAGCTTCACTGTTCAAATAAATACGTAAAAGGGATTGTATCTGCTTTTACAAACCAAAATACTCTACTGTTCATACTGTATATTCTTTGTAGTGGTCTGTTGACCCGTTGGTTAACTTTGTCAGGGCGTTCACAGTTCACCGCCCCCTGGAGTATTGTGGAGTAGTGGAGGAGGTTCCATAAATATGAGTCAATTGTAATGTATTTTTAGTCATGTGTCAGACCCCAGTAAGACTAGCTGTCAATGGGGAATCACATCAAAACACATACTCCCTCTTTATCGCTCTCTGTCTCTCTTTTTCTCTCCCTCTGTCACTTTCTTTCTTACTCTCTGCCCCCCCCCCTCGCTCGCTCTCTGAATTCCTAAGGGATTTTTCATAGTTTTTCGGACAGAATGCTTTCCGGCCCTGAGGGATTGGTCAGGGCTCAAGACTCTCACCCTTCTCTCTTCCTGTGGCGTCCGTTCCACTCAGCCCCTCGCCTTAAAATGGAGCTGGTTGCGTCATCAACCTCAGACTCTCAGGAGGTGGAGGGTTCAGTTAAAACCCATCCACACCAGGGAAACCATTCAGTTTCCTTCCTGGATTACAGCTGTGAACAGACCCCAGACCTTCCTCTCTCTCTCTCCATTCCTCTCTTCACGGATCCTCTAACCCTCTCTCTGCATTTCTCCACTCCTCTCTCCACTCGCTGGTCTCCTTGGTGATCCCCGCTCCACTCCTCCTCTCCATTCCTCTCCTCCTCGTCCTCCTGTGTGGTAGGGGCGATGTGCTCTACGGGTTTTGTGCGGTCGCTGGGCTTTGCCCTCCTGCCCCTGGCGGTGTGCTGTATTGTGGCTAACGTTCTGCTGTTCTTCCCCGGAGGAACGACCCAATACTTGCAAGAGGGGAAACTGTCCAGGCTGGTCTGGTTCATGATGGGCATCGGAGGGGGAGGCGCATTGGTGAGTAGTTTTCAACTCTCTAGAGACAGCAGGAGCGGTAGAGATACTCTTAATGATCAGCCAACTGACATTTACTCCTGAGGTGCTGACTTGCTGCACCCTCGACGACTACTGTGATTATTATTATTTGACCATGCTGGTCATCTATGAACATTTGAACATCTTGGCCATGTTCTGTTATAATCTCCACCCGGCACAGCCTGAAGAGGACTGGCCACCCCTCATAGCATGGTTCCTCTCTAGGTTTCTTCCTAGGTTTTGGCCTTTCTAGGGAGTTTTTCCTAGCCACCGTGCTTCTACACCTGCATTGCTTGCTGTTTGGGGTTTTAGGCTGTGTTTCTGTACAGCACTTTGAGATATCAGCTGATGTAAGAAGGGCTATATAAATAAATTAGATTTGATTTGAGTAGCTACAGTATATGTCATCTTGTTGTTACTACACCGGCTACAGTTGTAGTACTGTTGAGTTGACGGTTTATGGGTCAGGTTAACAAGCGGTCCAGGGAACAGAAGGTAAAATAAAAGATCAAGATAATTAGGAGAACTTTAGGGAAGTTATAATAGTTTCATATTTTGGTCTTGTATTTCCTTTCAGATAAAAACACATGCTAATATGAAACAGGTATTAATCTGACAGGTGCTAATCTGACAGGTGCTAGTCTGACAGGTGCTAATCTGACACGGGTATTAATCTGAGACAGGTGCTAATCTGACACAGGTATTAATCTGACACAGGTGCTAATCTGACACGGGTATTAATCTGACACAGGTGCTAATCTGACACAGGTGCTAATCTGACACAGGTGCTAATCTGACACGGGTGCTAATCTGACACGGGTATTAATCTGACACGGGTATTAATCTGACACAGGTATTAATCTGACACAGGTGCTAATCTGATTTTAGTAAATCGATGTGTGTAAGGAATTGATATTTTGCCTTTTTTTGTAAGAGTGGGGTTGAGGCTACATGGCTGTATCCTGGATGTTTTGACCTTCCCTCAGCTGTTTTCCTAACTGTGTAGATACAATAGGAGACAAAGGAAATGGTTGTCAGCTCTTCCTCCAACAAACCCTATGAGTTTTATTTTACCAGACACCTACAATAGAGTGGGGAAATAGAACAGGTTCAATAAAAGGTGGCTAATGGAGCATCTTTTTGTTGTTGTTGTGATTAGCGACAGTTTTACAGTACAGTTCAGTACAATACAGTACTACAACAACATAGCTCTTGAGGATACTGTCTATAGATGATGAATTGATGCGCTGAAATAATATACCAAGGCAGAACCTGATATTTTCCCCCGTTGTGTGTGTCTCTGTAGATGTTCCTGAGATTTTCCCCCGTTGTGTGTGTGTCTCTGTAGATGTTCCTGAGATTTTCCCCCGTTGTGTGAGTGTCTGTAGATGTTCCTGAGATTTCCCCCGTTGTGTGTGTGTCTGTAGATGTTCCTGAGATTTTCCCCCGTTGTGTGTGTGTCTGTAGATGTTCCTGACATTTTCCCCCGTTGTGTGTGTGTCTGTAGATGTTCCTGAGATTTTCCCCCGTTGTGTGAGTGTCTCTGTAGATGTTCCTGATATTTTCCCCCGTTGTGTGTGTGTCTCTGTAGATGTTCCTGAGATTTTCCCCCGTTGTGTGTGTGTCTCTGTAGATGTTCCTGAGATTTTCCCCCGTTGTGTGAGTGTCTCTGTAGATGTTCCTGAGATTTTCCCCCGTTGTGTGTGTGTCTCTGTAGATGTTCCTGAGATTTCCCCCGTTGTGTGTGTGTCTCTGTAGATGTTCCTGAGATTTTCCCCCGTTGTGTGTGTGTCTCTGTAAATGTTCCTGAGATTTTCCCCCGTTGTGTGTGTGTCTCTGTAGGTGTTCCTGAGATTTTCCCCCGTTGTGTGTGTGTCTCTGTAGATGTTCCTGAGATTTTCCCCCTGTTGTGTGTGTGTGTGTGTCTCTGTAGATGTTCCTGAGATTTTCCCCCGTTGTGTGTGTGTCTCTGTAGATGTTCCTGAGATTTTCCCCCGTTGTGTGAGTGTCTCTGTAGATGTTCCTGAGATTTTCCCCCGTTGTGTGTGTGTCTCTGTAGATGTTCCTGAGATTTTCCCCCGTTGTGTGTGTCTCTCTGTAGATGTTCCTGAGATTTTCCCCCGTTGTGTGTGTGTCTCTGTAAATGTTCCTGAGATTTTCCCCCGTTGTGTGTGTGTCTCTGTAGGTGTTCCTGAGATTTTCCCCCGTTGTGTGTGTGTCTCTGTAGATGTTCCTGAGATTTTCCCCCGTTGTGTGTGTGTCTCTGTAGATGTTCCTGCCTGCTGGTGTGTTCATCAGCCTCGGGAAATGTGCAGGCTGCTGTTGGAATGAAAGCCTCGTGGTGAGTACTGATGCTTTGGTTACATCCCGTCATTAAGGGGCCTTGTGTATTGTGAGGTCATGTGACGTGGTCATGTGACGTGCCTGGATTTTAAACTGTATTTCAAGCTTTTTCCATCAAACTGTCCACCACTTTTCTTTTATTTTCTTTTATAGCTTTGATCCTATTAATATAAAATCACTGATATTACAAAAGGTCAATTTTAACACTTGTGCTAAGCTAATGCAAAAACTAGGTAGGCTATGCTTAGCTAATTATACATAGGGCCATTGTAACACTATTAGCGGGTACACTAATGATATGAGGAGGAGGCCTCACCATCAGGGAGTACAAAGCATCTGGGCCGGGAAGAGGAGCTGAACCTTATCTGTGTATAAGATGTTTTGTAACAGCCAACATTTCTCCTCACACACCCACACACTCCTCTCATGGGGATTGTTCTGCAGCTGTTCTGGGTGTAACAGGCAGGCCTGACCGCGTGCGTGTGTGAAAGACAGAGAAAGATTATATATATACTACCGTTCAAAAGTTTGGGGTCACTTAGAAATTTCCGTGTTTTCCATGAAAACTTACATGAAATCAATTGCAAAATTAATAGAAAATAGGGCCATTGTGGCCTCCCGGGTGGCACAGTGGTCTAGGGCACTGCATCGCAGTGCTAGCTGTGCCACCAGAGACTCTGGGATCGAGCCCAGGCTCTGTCGCAGCCGGCCGTGACCGGGAGGTCCATGGGGCGACACACAATTGGCCCAGCGTCCTCCGGGTTAGGGAGGGTTTGGCCGGTAGGGATATCCTTGTCTCATCGCGTACTAGCGACTCCTGTGGCGGGCCGGGCGCAGTGCACGCTGACCAGGTTGCCAGGTGCACAGTGTTTCCTCTGACACATTGGTGCGGCTGGCTTCCGGGTTGGAAGCGCGCTGTGTTAAGAAGCAGTGCGGCTTGGTTGGGATGTGTTTCGGAGGACGCATGACTCTTCGTCTCTCCCGAGCCCGTACCGGAGTTGTAACGATGAGACAAGATAGTAACTACTAACAATTGGATACCACGAAATTGGGGAGAAAAGGGGGTAAAATTCCAATAAATAAATAAAAATGAGGGCCATTGTAACACTATTAGCGGGTACACTAATATGAGGAGGAGACTTCACCATCAGGGAATACAAAGCATCTGGGCCGGGAAGAGGAGCTGAACCTTATCTGTGTACAAGATGTTTTGTAACAGCCAACATTTCTCCTCACACACCCACACACTTCTCTCATGGGGATTGTTATGCAGCTGTTCTGGGTGTAGCAGGCAGGCCTGACCGCGTGCGTGTGTGTGTGAGAAAGAGAGATATATATATATATATACAGTGCCTTGCGAAAGTATTCGGCCCCCTTGAACTTTGCGACCTTTTGCCACATTTCAGGCTTCAAACATAAAGATATAAAACTGTATTTGTTTGTGAAGAATCAACAACAAGTGGGACACAATCATGAAGTGGAACGACATTTATTGGATATTTCAAACTTTTTTAACAAATCAAAAACTGAAAAATTGGGCGTGCAAAATTATTCAGCCCCTTTACTTTCAGTGCAGCAAACTCTCTCCAGAAGTTCAGTGAGGATCTCTGAATGATCCAATGTTGACCTAAATGACTAATGATGATAAATACAATCCACCTGTGTGTAATCAAGTCTCTGTATAAATGCACCTGCACTGTGATAGTCTCAGAGGTCCGTCAAAAGCGCAGAGAGCATCATGAAGAACAAGGAACACACCAGGCAGGTCCGAGATACTGTTGTGAAGAAGTTAAAGACGGATTTGGATACAAAAAGATTTCCCAAGCTTTAAACATCCCAAGGAGCACTGTGCAAGCGATAATATTGAAATGGAAGGAGTATCAGACCACTGCAAATCTACCAAGACCTGGCCGTCCCTCTAAACTCAGCTCATACAAGGAGAAGACTGATCAGAGATGCAGCCAAGAGGCCCATGATCACTCTGGATGAACTGCAGAGATCTACAGCTGAGGTGGGAGACTCTGTCCATAGGACAACAATCAGTCGTATATTGCACAAATCTGGCCTTTATGGAAGAGTGGCAAGAAGAAAGCCATTTCTTAAAGATATCCATAAAAAGTGTTGTTTAAAGTTTGCCACAAGCCACCTGGGAGACACACCAAACATGTGGAAGAAGGTGCTCTGGTCAGATGAAACCAAAATTGAACTTTTTGGCAACAATGCAAAACGTTATGTTTGGCGTAAAAGCAACACAGCTCATCACCCTGAACACACCATCCCCACTGTCAAACATGGTGGTGGCAGCATCATGGTTTGGGCCTGCTTTTCTTCAGCAGGGACAGGGAAGATGGTTAAAATTGATGGGAAGATGGATGGGGCCAAATACAGGACCATTCTGGAAGAAAACCTGATGGAGTCTGCAAAAGACCTGAGACTGGGACGGAGATTTGTCTTCCAACAATGGAATGGTTCAACAATAAACATATCCAGGTGTTAGAATGGCCAAATCAAAGTCCAGACCTGAATCCAATCGAGAATCTGTGGAAAGAACTGAAAACTGCTGTTCACAAATGCTCTCCATCCAACCTCACTGAGCTCGAGCTGTTTTACAAGGAGGAATGGGAAAAAATGTCAGTCTCTCGATGTGCAAAACTGATAGAGACATACCCCAAGCGACTTACAGCTGTAATCGCAGCAAAAGGTGGCGCTACAAAGTATTAACTTAAGGGGGCTGAATAATTTTGCACGCCCAATTTTTCAGTTTTTGATTTGTTAAAAAAGTTTGAAATATCCAATAAATGTCGTTCCACTTCATGATTGTGTCCCACTTGTTGTTGATTCTTCACAAAAAAATACAGTTTTATATCTTTATGTTTGAAGCCTGAAATGTGGCAAAAGGTCGCAAAGTTCAAGGGGGCAGAATACTTTCGCAAGGCACTGTATATACACTACCGTTCGAAAGTTTGGGGTCACTTAGAAATGTCTGTGTTTTCCATGAAAACATACATGTTATTAATTGCAAAATGAATAGAAAATATCATCAAAATGTTGACAAGGTTATAAATAATGATTTTTAATTGAAATGTTAATTGGGTCCTTCAAACTTTGCTCTCGTCAAAGAATCCTCCATTTGTAGCAATTACAGCCTTGCAGACCTTTGGCATTCTATTTGTCAATTTGTTGAGGTAATCTGAAGACATTTCACCCCATGCTTCCTGAAGCACCTCCCACAAGTTGGATTGGCTTGATGGGCACTTCCTACATACCATATGGTCAGGCTGCTCCCACATCAGCTCAATAGGGTTGAGATCCAGTGACTGTGCTGGTCACTCCATTATAGACACAATACCAGCTGACTGCTTCTTCCCTAAATAGTTATTGCATAGTTTGGAGCTGTACTTTGGATCATTGTCCTGTTGTAGGAGGAAATTGGCTCTAATTAAGCGCCGTCCAGAGGGTATGGCATGGCATTGCAAAATGGAGTGATAGCCTTCCTTCTTCAAGGTCCCTTTTACCCTGTACAAACTTGACCACCACCAAAGCACTCCCAGACCATCACATTGCCTCCACCATGCTTGACAGATTTTTCGGCGTCTCACAAATGTTCTTTTTTGTGATCCGATCACCTCAAACTTATATTAGTCTGTCCAAATCTCTTTTTTCCAATCTTCCTCTGTCCAGTGTCTGTGTTCTTCTGCCCATCTTAATCTTTTCTTTTTATTGGCCAGTCTGAGATATGGCTTTTTCTTTTCAACTCTGCCTAGACGGCCAGCATCCCGAAGTCGCCTCTTCACTGTTGACGTTGAGACTGGTGTTTTGCAGGTACTATTTAATGAAGCTGTGAGTTGAGGACTTGTGGGGCGTCTGTTTCTCAAACTAGACACTAATGTACTTGTCCTCTTGCTCTTTTGTGCACCGTGGCCTCCCACTCCTTTCTATTCTGGTTAGAGCCAGTTTGCGCTGTTCTGTGAAGGGAGTAGTACACAGCGTTGTACGAAATCTTAAGTTTCTTGGCAATCTTGGCCTTCATTACTCAGAATAAGAATAGACTGACGAGTTTCAGAAGAAAGTACTTTGTTTCTGGCCATTTTGAGCCTGTAATTGAACCCACAAATGCTGATGCTCCAGATACTCAACTAGCCTAAAGAGGGACAGTTTTATTGCTTCTTTAATCAGCACAACAGTTTTCAGCTGTGCTAACATAATTGCAAAAGGGTTTTCTAATGATCAATTAACCTTTTAAAATTAACTTGATTAGCTAACACAACGTGCCATTGGAACACAGGAGTGATGGTTGCTGAAATTGGACCTCTGTACGCCTATGTAGATATTCCATAACAAATCAGCCGTTTACAGCTACAATAGTCATTTACAACATTAACCATGTCTACACAGTTTTCTGATCAATTTGATGTTATTTTAATGGACAAAAAAAAATTGTTTTTCTTTAAAAAAACAAGGACATTCCCAAGTGACCCCAAACTTTTGAACGGTAGTGTATGTGTGTACAGTATATACTAATGTATTATATATATATGTATATGTGTATTATAGATGTGTATTACATATGTTTATTATACATGTGTATTATACGTGTGTATATATATATATATATGTGTATTATATAAGTGTATTATATGTGTATATTATGATGTGTATTATATGTGTGTTTTACAAGTATGCGTGTATTATAGATGTGTATTATAGATGTATATAATACACGTGTATTATATACGTGTATATTATATGTGTATTATGATGTGTATTATAGATGTATATTGTATATTATATATGTGTATTGTATTTGTGTATTATAGATGTGTATTATATATGTGTATTATATATGTGCATTATATATATATAAATATGTGTGTGTATTATATATGTGTATTATATATGTGTATTACAGATGTGTGTGTATATTATAGATGTGTGTGTGTATTATAGATGTGTGTGTGTGTATTATAGATGTGTGTGTATTATAGATGTGTGTGTGTGTGTATTAAAGATGTGTGTGTGTGTATTATATATGTGTGTGTGTGTGTATTATATATGTGTGTGTGTGTGTGTATTATAGATGTGTGTGTGTGTGTGTGTGTATTATAGATGTGTGTGTGTGTGTATTATATATGTGTGTGTGTGTGTATTATATATGTGTGTGTGTGTGTATTAAAGATGTGTGTGTGTGTATTATAGATGTGTGTGTGTGTGTGTATTATAGATGTGTGTGTGTGTGTGTGTGTATTATAGATGTGTGTGTGTGTATTATATATGTGTGTGTGTGTGTATTATATATGTGTGTGTGTGTGTATTAAAGATGTGTGTGTGTGTATTATAAATGTGTGTGTGTGTGTGTATTATAGATGTGTGTCTGTGTGTGTATTATAGATGTGTGTGTGTGTATTATAGATGTGTGTGTGTGTATTATAGATGTGTGTGTGTGTGTATTAAAGATGTGTGTGTGTGTGTATTAAAGATGTGTGTGTGTGTGTATTAAAGATGTGTGTGTGTGTGTATTATAGATGTGTGTGTGTGTGTATTATAGATGTGTGTGTGTGTGTATTATAGATGTGTGTGTGTGTGTATTATATATGTGTGTGAGTGTATTATAGATGTGTGCGTGTGTGTATTATAGATGTGTGTGTGTGTATTATAGATGTGTGTGTGTATTATAGATGTGTGTGTGTGTATTATATATGTGTGTGTGTGTATTATAGATGTGTGTGTGTGTATTATAGATGTGTGTGTGTGTATTATAGATGTGTGTGTGTGTATTATAGATGTGTGTGTGTGTATTATAGATGTGTGTGTGTGTATTATAGATGTGTGTGTGTGTATTATAGATGTGTGTGTGTATTATAGATGTGTGTGTGTATTATAGATGTGTGTGTGTATTACAGATGTGTGTGTGTGTGTGTTTATTCCAGATGTGTGGATCAGTCACGGCAGCGTTAGTTGGGTTGGCCGGGTCGGGGTACTGTTTTGTCATCTCTGCCATGGCCATGTTGGAGGGACCTCAGTGTGACACCGGTCTGGGATGGTCCTATCCCTTCGCCAACAAGGGAGGAAGGTTAGTGCTAATATATAATAATATATAACAATATATAATAATGTATAATAATATATAATAATTTATAATAATATATAATAATTCATTCTGGAAATATTCTAGATATTAAAGCTTCGTTTAGTTTCTGAATTAGAAACAAATGTCTGTTTTTCTGTTGTGTTTGGATCGAATCCCCGAGCAAGGTAAGAATCTGTTCTTCTGCCCCTGAGCAAGGTAGTTAACCCACAGTTCCCCGGGCGTGGAAGACGTGGATGTTGATTAAGGCAGCCCCCCCCCCCCCCCCTCTGATTCAGAGGGGTTGGGTTAAATGCGGAAGACGCATTTCAGTTGAATAAATTCAGTTGGAATTTAGGTACTAGGTATCACCTTTCCCCCAATGAGGGTGGGTCCAGGGTGTCTACGAGTAACAATAACTTGACTACAGTGCATTTAGAAAGTATTCAGACCCCTTGACTTTTTACACATTTTGTTACGTCACAGCCATATTATAAAATGGATGAAATTAATTTAAAAAAATCTGTGTTCTTGGGAACCTTCAACGCTCCAGAAATTGGAACCCGTCCCCATATCTGTGCCTCGACACGATCTTGTCTTGGAGCTCTACAGACAATTCCTTCGACCTCATGGCTTGGTTTTTGTTCTCACATTCACTGTCAACTGTTGGACCTTATATAGACAGGTGTGTGCCTTTCCAAATCATGTCCAATCAATTGAATTCACCACAGGTGGACTCCAATCAGGTTTCAGGAACATCTCAAGGATGATCAATGGAAACAGAATGCACCTGACCTCAATTTTGAGTCTCGTAGCAAATGGCCTACTTATGTAAATTTAGTATTTCTGTATTTATTTTTTAAACGTATACATTTGCAAAAATGCCTAAAAACCTGTTTTTGCTTTGTCTTCATGTGGTATTTTGTGTAGATCGATGAGGAACAAAAAGTCAATGGGTCTGAATACTTTCCGAATGCCCTGTGTAGTGTATTTTACGATCTGTATGGCACAGCTGTCAATTTTTTTTATCCTTAAATGAAACTGGTATACTTTTTTATTTATCACAATTTCCTTTAACCAATTTTGGTCTTTAATTCAGGGTCAACAGACAAGTTCCTTATTTTCTCCCCCTACCACTTGCCTCTTCCATTTTTGCGGTAATGTTGCAATTAGTTGGTTGTAATTTCGGATAGAGCAGATATTTCCATATACAGTGGGGAGAACAAGTATTTGATAACCTGCAAAATCGGCAGTGTTTCCTTCTTACAAAGCATGTAGAGGTTCTGTAATTTGTATCATAGGTACACTTCAACTGTGAGAGATGAAATCTAAAACAAAAATCCAGAAAATCACATTGTATGATTTTTAAGTAATTCATTTGCATTTTATTGCATGACATAAGTATTTGATCACCTACCAACCAGTAAGAATTCCGGATCTCACAGACCTGTTAGTTTTTCTTTAAGAAGTCCTCCTGTTCTCCACTCATTACCTGTTTTAACTGCACCTGTTTGAACTCGTTACCTGTATAAAAGACACCTGTCCACACATTCAATCAAACAGACTCCAACCTCTCCACAATGGCCAAGACCAGGGAGCTGTGTAAGGACATCAGGGATAAAATTGTAGACCTGCACAAGGCTGGGATGGGCTACAGGCTTGGTGAAAAGGCAACAACTGTTGGTGCAATTATTAGAAAATGGAAGAAGTTCAAGATGACAATCAATCACCCTCGGCCTGGGGCTCCATGCAAGATCTCACCTCGTGGGGCATCAATGATCATGAGGAAGGTGAGGGATCAGCCCAGAACTACACAGCAGGACCTGGTCAATGACTTGAAGAGAGCTGGGATCACAGTCTCAAAGACAACCATTAGTAACACACTACGCCGTCATGGATTAAAATCCTGCAGCGTACACAAGGTGTGCAGGCCCCTGCTCAAGCCAGCGCATATCCAAGCCCGTCTGAAGTTTGCCAATGACCATCTGGATGATCCAGAGGAGGAATGGGATAAGGTCATGTGGTCTGATGAGACAAAAATAGAGCTTTTTGGTCTAAACTCCACTCGCCGTGTTTGGAGGAAGAAGAAGAATGAGTACAACCCCAAGAACACCATCCCAACCGTGAAGCATGGAGGTGGAAACATCATTCTTTTTGGATGCTTTTCTGCAAAGGGGACAGGACGACTGCACCGTATTGAGAGGAGGATGGATGGGGCCATGTATCTTGGCCAACAACCTCCTTCTCTCAGTAAGAGCATTAAAGATGGGTCGTGGCTGGGTCTTCCAGCATGACAACGACTCGAAACACACAGCCAGGGCAACTAAGGAGTGGCTCCGTAAGAAGCATCTCAAGGTCCTGGAGTGGCCTAGCCAGTCTCCAGACCTGAACCCAATAGAAAATCTTTGGAGGGAGCTGAAAGTCCATATTGCCCAGCGACAGCCCCAAAACCTGAAGGATCTGGAGAAGGTCTGTATGGAGGAGTGGGCCAAAATCCCTGCTGCAGTGTGTGCAAACCTGGTCAAGAACTACAGGAAACATATGATCTCTGTAATTGCAAACAAAGGTTTCTGTACCAAATATTAAGTTCTGCTTTTCTGATGTATCAAATAATTATGTCATGCAATACAATGCAAATTAATTACTTAAAAATCATACAATGTGATTTTCTGGATTTTTGTTTTAGATTCTGTCTCTCACAGTTGAAGTGTACATATGATAAAGATTACAGACCTCTACATGCTTTGTAAGTAGGAAAACCTGCAAAATCAGCAGTGTATCAAATACTTGTTCTCCCCACTACAGTGGGGCAAAAATGTATTTAGTCAGCCACCAATTGTGCAAGTTCTCCCACTTAAAAAGATGAGAGAGGCCTGTAACTTTCATCATAGGTACACTTCAACTATGACAGACAATATGAGGGAAAAAAATCCAGAAAATCACATTGTAGGAAATTATGGTGGAAAATACTTATTTGGTCACCTACAAACAAGCAAGATTTCTGGCTCTCACAGACCTGTAACTTCTTTTTTAAGAGGCTCCTCTGTCCTCCACTCGTTACCTGTATTAATGGCACCTGTTTGAACTTGTTATCAGTATAAAAGACACCTGTCCACAACCTCAAACAGTTCCACTCCAAACTCCACTATGGCCAAGACCAAAGAGCTCTCAAAGGACACCAGAAACAAAATTGTAGACCTGCACCAGGGAAGACTGAATCTGCAATAGGTAAGCAGCTTGGTTTGAAGAAATCAACTGTGGGAGCAATTATTAGGAAATGGAAGACATACAAGACCACTGATACTCCCTCGATCTGGGACTCCACGCAAGATCTCACCCCGTGGGGTCAAAATGATCACAAGAACGGTGAGCAAAAATCCCAGAACACGGGGGTACCTAGTGAATGACCTGCAGAGAGCTGGGACTAAAGTAACAAAGCCTACCATCAGTAACACACTACGCTGCCAGAGACTCAAGTCCTGCAGTGCCAGACATGTCCCCCTGCCTAAGCCAGTACATGTCCAGGCCCGTCTGAAGTTTGCTAGAGAGCATTTGGATGATCCAAAACATCACTGCTCTAGAGGAGATCTGCATGGAGGAATGGGCCAAAATACCAGCAACAGTGTGTGAAAACCTTGTGAAGACAGAAAACGTTTGACCTCTGTCATTGCCAACAAAGGGTATATAACAACGTATTGAGATAAACTTTTGTTATTGACCAAATACTTATTTTCCACCATAATTTGGCAATTATTTCATAAAAAATCCTACAATGTGATTTTCTGGATTTTTTTTTCTCATTTGTCTGTCATAGTTGAAGTGTACCTATGATGAAAGTTACAGGCCTCTCATCTTTTTAAGTGGGAGAACTTGCACAATTGGTGGCTGACTAAATACTTTTTTGCCCCACTGTATATATCTGCATGTGTGACATAACTCCACCAGTCCTATTTATTAGATCCATTCCCCCCCCCCCCCCCCCCAAATATGTTTAAAAATATATTTGATTTAACCTGTTAAGTCTTCCCCCTCCTTTTTCGAACATTCTGTAAAAAATCGCGCAACTTTTCAGCGTCCTGCTACTCATGCCAGGAATATAGTATATGCATATGATTAGTATGTGTGGATAGAAAACACTCTGAAGTTTCTAAAACTGGTTAAATCACGGCTGTGACTATAACAGATTGTGTGTTTCATTGAAAAGCGCAAGAAAAACTGCTCTCTGAAAGCTAAAAATTATTTCCATGCGTCACTTTCATGGGTTGTTAAAAGGGCACAAAATTTATTATCGACCTGCATGCAATTCCTACAGATTCCACACGATGTCGCTATTGTCGTCATTTTCAATTGAGTTTTTTCTTGGTAAATCCAACTAACTGGATTCCGTTTCTTCCGGTCTCCACCAGGATGTTTTGAATGTGCACATTGGCAGCCATTGATTTGCAGACGAGGAGCTATTGAATATACATCGCCCTGTAATCATTTTGGTAGATTATAAACGTTTACTAATACCTAAAGTTGGATTACAAAAGTATTTCGAAGTGTTTTGTGAAAGTTTATCGTCGACTTTTTTAATTTAAAAAAATGATGCAGCGTTTAAAAACGATGTTTTTTTCTGAATGACACAGCTTCCATAGAAAGCTATTTTGGGTATATATGGACCGATTTAAACGAAAAAAAGACCCAATAGTGATGTTTATGGGGCATATAGGAGTGCCAAGAAAGAAGCTCGTCAAAGGTAATGAATGTTTTATATTTTATTTCTGCGTTTTGTGTAGCGCCGGATAAGCAAAGTCTTTGTTTACGTCGCATTCAGGCATTTTGAGGTGTTGAATGCTATCAGATAATAGCTTCTCATGCTTTCGCCGAAAAGCATTTTAAAAATCTGACTTGTTGGCTAGGTTCACAACGAGTGTAGCTTTAATTCAATACCCTGCATGTGAATTTTGATTAAGGTTTGAGTTTTAACGAGTACATTTAGCATTTAGCGTAGCGCATTTGCATTTCCAGGTGTCTACTTGAGACATCTGCGTCTCTAGGCAAGTCAGTTAACAACAAGTTCTTATTTACAATCCCCTACCAGAGAACAGTGGGTTAATTGCCTTGTTAAGGGGCAGAACTGCAGATTTTTAACCTGCCAGCTCGGGGATTCAATCCAGCAACCTTTCAGTTACCAGTCCAACGCTCTAACCACTAGGCTACCTTCCACCCCACAATCAATTAGTATATTATTCAATCAATTAGTATATTATTCAATCAATTAGTATATTATTCAATCAATTAGTATATTATTCAATCAATTAGTATATTAATCAATCAATTCGTATATTATTCAATCAATTCATATATGAATCAATCAATTAGTATATTAATCAATCAATTAGTATATTATTCAATCAATTCGTATATTAATCAATCAATTAGTATATTATTCAATCAATTAGTATATTATTCAATCAATTAGTATATTAATCAATCAATTAGTATATTAATCAATCAATTCGTATATTAATCAATCAATTCGGATATTATTCAATCAATTAGTATATTATTCAATCAATTAGTATATTATTCAATCAATTAGTATATTAATCAATTAGTATATTATTCAATCAATTAGTATATTATTCAATCAATTAGTATATTAATCAATCAATTAGTATATTATTCAATCAATTAGTATATTAATCAATCAATTAGTATATTATTCAATCAATTAGTATATTAATCAATCAATTAGTATATTAATCAATTAGTATATTATTCAATCAATTAGTATATTAATCAATCAATTAGTATATTCGAGTTTAACCATAATATTTGTTGTAATATTTGTTTGGTCTTTTCTGGTGGATTAAAATGCAATTGCAACCAACTTTCTATGGCTTGTTTTAAAAATAGTGACATTTTGGAGATTATTTCATTTTCAAATAACTGAAAGTGAGAGGTTGTAATCTGAATAAAGGGGAAAAGGCCATTCTTACTAATCTGTTAGAGAACCAGTTCGGATTTAAGCGTATATTTTGTATGACTGAAGCCTTTAGTGAGCAGTCTAATGATATTAATATTAAATCATTTCTTCCCTCCAAATTTATATTCATTATATAAATAGGCATGTTTCATTTTGTCTGGCTTGCCATTCCAAAAAAAAATGGAATAAAAACATCACTTTAGTAAATACTATCCACACAAAAAAAGCACTCTAGTAAATACTACAGTATTATCCACAAAAAAACGGTATTTAATTTACATGTACCCTGTCCATTCACCTCCCACATATCGTAATTTGTGGCAACCATAAGTGAAAAACCTACATGCCAAGTATAGACCATATATTGTGTTCCCTGCAGGATGTAGAAAAGAACAGGATCTCTGAACTACCTGTTCAGATCCCAGTCCTAACTCCCTGCAGGTGGTAGAAAATGTGTTATTTTAGTATTTCTCCAGTAGGTTTCCTGAAGGACAAAGACTTCTATTTCAAATATAATAAAACACAAACACTTTAGTAAATACTACAGTAATGTCTGTAAAAACACTACAGCAAATACAACATTATACTACAATCCACAAAAAAACAAACATTAATTACTATAGTTTATACTACAGTTCTCTTTTACTACAGTATTTATATTATAGTTAACTTTAAATACTACAATATACTACAGTAACTACTACAGTATCCACTGTAGTGTCTCTACAGAATTTAGTCCACAAAAACACAACAGGAAATACTACAGTAAATTCTGCAAAAACACCACAGGAAATAGTATAGTATTTCTACCATATTATACTATAGTATTTTTCATGTGGGTATTGTCTTTTCGTTTTGCAAAAAAAAAAAATTGTGTGTAGTGCCAATAGTTAGCTACAATGCTACAATGGCAGGAAAGTATTTCACTGCTGAAAACACTACGTAGGTTTAAATGTAGTTTAACTACCAGCAAAGCTACTGCAAAATGGTGTTAAATGTTTAACTACGCGTAGTTTACTACTCCAACACTGGTTGAAGTAGTATGAAATAACAGCCTGTTCTTAACACCTCGCAACTTCTAAACTTAATATCAACAATACTACCCAATAGTATAGAATATATACACAACATTACAATACTACCCAATACTACCCAATATGTATAGAATATATACACAACACTACAATACTACCCAATATGTATAGAATATATACACAACACTACAATACTACCCAATACTACCCAATATGTATAGAATATATACACAACACTACAGAATATATACACAACACTACAATACTACCCAATATGTATAGAATATATACACAACACTACAATACTACCCAATATGTATAGAATATATACACAACACTACAATACTACCCAATACTACCCAATATGTATAGAATATATACACAACACTACAGAATATATACACAACACTACAATACTACCCAATATGTATAGAATATATACACAACACTACAGAATATATACACAACACTACAATACTACCCAATATGTATAGAATATATACACAACACTACAGAATATATACACAACACTACAATACTACCCAATATGTATAGAATATATACACAACACTACAGAATATATACACAACACTACAATACTACCCAATAGTATAGAATATATACACAACACTACAATACTACCCAATACTACCCAATATGTATAGAATATATACACAATACTACAATACTACCCAATACTACCCAATAGTATAGAATATATACACAACACTACAATACTACCCAATACTACCCAATATGTATAGAATATATACACAACACTACAGAATATATACACAACATTACAACTTTCCCCCTGTGTTTGTCTACAGGTACCTGTTTGAGCAGGAGACGTGGTCTAACTGTTCATATCCCGTCAGCATTGTGGAGTGGAACGTGACTCTGCTGTCCATCCTGCTGGGTCTCAGTGGGTTGGAGTTTATCATCTGTTTCCTACAGGTCATCAACGGGCTGGTGACAGCCGTCTGCAGACCCTGCTGCTACAAACAGGACTATACCCTCAACGCCTGAACACACACACACACACCACACACACCACACACACACACACACACACACACACACACACACACACACAAAAATACGACACACACACACACACACACAAATGTGACACACACACACACACACACACACACACAAATGTGACACACACACACACACACACACAAATGTGACACACACACACACACACACACACACACACAAATGTGACACACACACACACACACACACACACACACGTGTACATGATACATACACACGCATGCATATAACAACATAAGATCCAGTGGCATACCCATGAAATGACACATAAAACAGGAGAGTGTACATTACCAGCCGGGGGAACATTGCTTTCCTAGACACTCGTTATTATCTCCTTATTGGTTTCTAAATCAGGAAGTGTGATTCAGGAAGTGTGATTTTTTTCAAGCGAATGCTGCCTCATCTCTGTATGAGGGAGAGATACCTGTTTGAATGTTCAGTTAATTTATGGTATTCATTACAAAACACTGTATAATAAAAACACCGGATGAAAGTTTGTAGACCGCAACAATAGCCTTTTTTTATGTCTGTATTTTTTTATATCATGTTTAACACACTGGGCACAGATGTCAGTTCAACGTCTAGTTTTGATTTACGTTTGGTTGAGTTGTCAACTAATGGTGAATTTTACATGAAATCAACAAAAAGTCTTAATGGGTCATAATTAATAAACACTATTTTTTTTAAACTGCAAAAAATTTAAAAAATTGGGTGTTTCTCTGTCAAACAGTTTTGTTATATTTTAGTCTTCTGTGATATATCTAAAGTGTAGTATTGGGATGCAAACTCAAAATGTAATACATTTAAACTCTATATCTGACATGGTACAGGTGTCGTCTTAAACCCATAACCATGTGTTTTGAGGTGTATACTTTTGTTTCAAAGTAGATTTGTTTAAGACTACCAAGAAACACCAACCTTGTGACCTTGATTTAGCCCACTGCAGTAAAATGTTTTAAGTTTGGTGGATAAAAATATTTTTGCGAATCCAAATCAGTTTTTCACGTTGATTGAACGTCATCACGTTGATTGAACGTGGTCACGGTGATTGAACGTCGTCACGTTGATTGAACGTGGTCACGTTGATTGAACGTCGTCACGTTGATTGAACGTCGTCACGTTGATTGAACGTCGTCACGTTGATTGAACGTGGTCACGTTGATTGAACGTGGTCACGTTGATTGAGCGTCGTCACGGTGATTTTTTGTTGTTGAAATGATGTCAATGCAGGAGAGTTTTGTCTTTTGTATTAATGTTTTCATTTTAAGTGTATTGTAAATGATTGTCTCACAGATTCTAGATGTTAAGATAAATCAATTTGATATATTTAGTGCATTTGTAATATTTGTATAATGTTTGTGCTGCCTTAAATAAAATTATTTTCCATTTCAATTGTTCTGATTATTCCTATTTTGTTTTATAGTAAACATGCTATATTTGTCAAAGTTGTATACTTTGATACCTATTTACCAATGGACAGCTATTAAAGTCATAGGCGTAATCCCAAATCAACCCCTAAATCCTTCACTCAACTTCTAATCAATATGTTGAAACTTCCACCTAGCCTATCAGAAGGAAAGGTGGAGCTGTTACAATATGCTATCCTCTCATATCTCCACAAGTGCATAGGGCATAGGGTTTAGGGGTCGATTTGGTATAGGACCATACTGTCACATCATTCCATAGACTTCCATAGTTCTGATGTTATACTCCCACTATCTGGCTCAAATGTAGAACTACAATATTTTAACACCACCTTGGAATACGCTGGGCTACAACCATTGGTCAAGAGCAAAAAGTAGATTTGGTTATTGTCATTGACTAGTTAGATTGGGCCGGACCCATTTTAGACTGGGGAAGTGGTTAGTCATTGACTAATATGGATGATTTTTTTTTTGCATGACCTTAGATTACTGCATTGTTGTCCCCTCACGTCACTGGTTGACCCTCAGTAGCCCATGATGAGGACATGTTGGATTTCCCGTAGGGGAGATGTGGGGTAAGTTGAGCCAAAAGGGTAAGTTGAGCCACCATTGTTCTAGGAAACACAAAATTAATCACGTGACCAAATATTTAGGAAGAGGTCATCATTTCATGGCGTCTGTGAAGGAAGAAGCCACATTGGAAAAAGTAGCAAGCAAGTTAGGTCCAGAAAACACATTTTCACCAAGTCAAATTAATTGATTGTGTTCGAGGTTTCATGATGCTTGTATCCAAACCAAAGTAGATCAATTTAAGATTGTTCTATACATCAGTTGGGGTCTCTATAACCTTCAATATGAGCTCCTAAACCTAGCATGAAAGTGCTTCCAATATAGTCAAATTGTTTGCCTTGGGGTAAACTGAGCCAATGGCCTTGGGGTAAGCTGAGCCAACGGCCTTGGGGTAAACTGAGCCAATGGCCTTGGGGTAAGCTGAGCCAATGGCCTTGGGGTAAGCTGAGCCAATGGCCTTGGGGTAAGCTGAGCCAATGGCCTAGGGGTAAGCTGAGCCAATGGCCTTGGGGTAAGCTGAGACAATGGCCTTGGGGTAAACTGAGCCAATGGCCTTGGGGTAAACTGAGCCAATGGCCTTGGGGTAAGCTGAGCCAATGGCCTTGGGGTAAGCTGAGCCAATGGCCTTGGGGTAAACTGAGCCAATGGCCTTGGGGTAAGCTGAGCCAATGGCCTTGGGGTAAACTGAGCCAATGGCCTTGGGGTAAGCTGAGCCAATGGCCTTGGGGTAAGCTGAGCCAATGGCCTTGGGGTAAACTGAGCCAATGGCCTTGGGGTAAACTGAGCCAATGGCCTTGGGGTAAACTGAGCCAATGGCCTTGGGGTAAACTGAGCCAATGGCCTTGGGGTAAGCTGAGCCAATGGCCTTGGGGTAAGCTGAGCCAATGGCCTTGGGGTAAACTGAGCCAATGGCCTTGGGGTAAACTGAGCCAATGGCCTTGGGGTAAACTGAGCCAATGGCCTTGGGGTAAACTGAGCCAATGGCCTTGGGGTAAGCTGAGCCAATGGCCTTGGGGTAAGCTGAGCCAATGGCCTTGGGGTAAACTGAGCCAATGGCCTTGGGGTAAACTGAGCCAATGGCCTTGGGGTAAACTGAGCCAATGGCCTTGGGGTAAACTGAGCCAATGGCCTTGGGGTAAGCTGAGCCAATGGCTGAGCCAATGGCAAGTTAAGCAAATTGAAGTGTTTTCTTCCCAGGCATAACGCAAATCATTATTGCTGTGAAATCAGGGCCTATGTTAAAAGTGTTTAAAAAGTACATAGTGTTTGTTAGGTGTTAAGCCCGTGTTAAAAGATGCTTCAAATTATTAAAAGACAAAAACAGTGATTGTGTTGAACTGTGTTTGAGAAATAAAGATAGACATGTTTTAAAAAGGAAGTGGACAAATTAAATTTGGTACAGAAATTTGTAGGCGGCTTAACTCACCCTGTCCTCTGGCGTAACTCAGCCCATACCTGGGGTAAGTTGTGCTAAGAGACAAGCTATGTTAAAAAAATATATATTTCCAGAGTTACCCAACATCCTAAAATATATGTAGATATCTTTGTTAGAAAGAATACTACATTTCCCTTGACTATTCCCGTCAAACCATGTTGATTTTCGCTCAGAGTTAGGAAACCACATCGTCATGCTCTGTGTTCTTTTGGGGCCTTATGTAAATAGTGTCTGTTTACCAGTGATTGACTGAAGCAACTCATTGTCCTACGATGTGATTGGCCATTGTTGTCAGAAATAAAGCTCTCTTTGTGGATTTGGTAGACAAAGTAACAATGGGTAGAATCATGTACACAGTGGCCAGTGTTTGTTGTCTAATTTTACTATCCTTTAAAGTTCCAAAAGTCCTCACGAGGATAGTAAAACAAGAAAAAACACAGAAATTAGGACATTTTGCCTGTCCCCAAAAGGAAAAAATAATATTTTAGGCTCAGGAGTTAGGTTTAGGGTTAGTATTAGGGGTTCAGTTTAGGGTTAGGGGTTAGGTTTAGGGTTAGTATTAGGGGTTCAGTTTAGGGTTAGGGGTTAGGTTTAGGGTTAGTATTATGGGTTCAGTTTAGGGTTAGGAGTTTGGGGTTAAGGTTCAGTTAGGGAAAATAGGATTTTGAATGAGAATGCGTTTATTTGGTCTCCACTTGGAGAGTAAAACCAATGTTAGTGTGTGTAGGTGTTTGTAGCAGTCAGATAGACATGAGGTACTACATACCATTTGAGGAAAATAAGTGATGGTCTTCTCCAGGTCAAAGGTCTGGAAATTCTGCATCTGTGTGTGTTTGTGTGAGGTCACATTGCCTGTTTGTGATTGGCTGTGTGGACCCATCACCCCAGTATCTATAAAAGGCTTTGAGTTCTGTAACAAAAAAAAGTCATCTGACGGTCTGGAGCCAAAATGGGGAGTTCTACAGCAAGCCTGTTCCTTCTGCTGGGCTGCTTCACCACTGTGTTCTGTATCACACGGGAATATTTTATCGGGATTCAGGAGATTCAGTGGGATTACGCTCCCGCTGGGAAAAACATCATCCTCAACAAACTGCTGAAGGAAGATGAGTGAGTAATTCAGTACAATTCTGTCATGAAGAAGTAATAAAATATAACTAATAAAATATAATAGAATATATTTAGGGCCTACTATATATACACACACACACACACACAGACTGTATATGTAGAAGTTTTTGGAAGTTATGATAGGAGTGTTTTAGGAATTCGTTGAACACAGTATTTCCTATATAATATACTACAGTGAAATCTACATTATACATTATTCAGTAAGTATTCACACCTCTTGACTAGTTCAACATTTGTTGTGTGACAAAGTGAGATTAAAACTGATTTAATTGTAAAAAAAAATTGTCGTCGATCTACACAAAATCCTGTCAAAAGTGGAAGAATATTTAGATTATTATTTATATATATATATATATATATATTTAAAAAAAAGTAATATAGATTGTAAACTATGTAGACTTTTTTTTGCGATGAATCCATTCAATAGTCCCTTGCGTGTGTATAAATGTTAATTATGTCTCATCTAACCCCCCTCTCTCTCCACTCTCTCTCCACTCTCTCCACGACAGACACGCTGCTACGTTCCTGGAGCGCGGGCCCCAGAGAATCGGCAGTGTGTACAAGAAAGCAGTTTACCTGCAGTACACGGACGCCACCTACACGAAGGAGATAACCAAGCCCAAGTGGCTGGGCTTCCTGGGCCCTGTGATGTCGGCTGAGGAAGGGGACGTGATCAAGGTCCACCTGAAGAACATGGCCACTAGGGCCTACTCCATCCACTCCCATGGAATCATGTACAACAAGACCAGTGAGGGTGAGTGGATGTGGATAGGTGTCTAGAATAGTAGTAGAATAGAGGAAAGAATATCCTATTTAATTATCAACGCAAAACCTCCAAGACAAAATTGACATTTGCCATAACTGCAGGCAACAGAGATGATGGATTGTGTTGCCCTATTAATTATGGAGTGGAGAGCCGTCTGTAGATTATGTAGGGTGAATACTATGAATGCAGTGAGTTGAGTGACACCCTCTAATGTGAATCGTGTAGTGAGTGAAGTGACACCCTCTAATGTGAATCGTGTAGTGAGTGAAGTGACACCCTCTAATGTGAATCGTGTAGTGAGTGAAGTGACACCCTCTAATGTGAATCCTGTAGTGAGCGGGGGTGACACCCTCTAATGTGAATCCTGTAGTGAGTGGGGGTGACACCCTCTAATGTGAATCCTGTAGTGAGTAGGAGTGACACCCTCTAATGTGAATCCTGTAGTGAGTAGGAGTGACACCCTCTAATGTGAATCCTGTAGTGAGTGAGAGTGACACCCTCTAATGTGAATCCTGTAGTGAGTGAGGGTGACACCCTCTAATGTGAATCCTGTAGTGAGTGGGGGTGACACCCTCTAATGTGAATCCTGTAGTGAGTAGGAGTGACACCCTCTAATGTGAATCCTGTAGTGAGTGTGAGTGACACCCTCTAATGTGAATCCTGTAGTGAGTGGGAGTGACACCCTCTAATGTGAATCCTGTAGTGAGTGGGAGTGACACCCTCTAATGTGAATCCTGTAGTGAGTAGGAGTGACACCCTCTAATGTGAATCCTGTAGTGAGTATGAGTGACACCCTCTAATGTGAATCCTGTAGTGAGTGGGGGTGACACCCTCTAATGTGAATCCTGTAGTGAGTAGGAGTGACACCCTCTAATGTGAATCCTGTAGTGAGTAGGAGTGACACCCTCTAATGTGAATCCTGTAGTGAGTGGGAGTGACACCCTCTAATGTGAATCCTGTAGAGTGGGGGTGACACCCTCTAATGTGAATCCTGTAGTGAGTGGGGGTGACACCCTCTAATGTGAATCCTGTAGTGAGTGGGGGTGACACCCTCTAATGTGAATCCTGTAGTGAGTGGGGGTGACACCCTCTAATGTGAATCCTGTAGTGAGTGAAGTGACACCCTCTAATGTGAATCCTGTAGAGTGGGGGTGACACCCTCTAATGTGAATCCTGTAGTGAGTAGGAGTGACACCCTCTAATGTGAATCCTGTAGTGAGTGAGGGTGACACCCTCTAATGTGAATCCTGTAGTGAGTGGGGGTGACACCCTCTAATGTGAATCCTGTAGTGAGTGGGAGTGACACCCTCTAGTGTGAATCCTGTAGTGAGTGGGGGTGACACCCTCTAATGTGAATCCTGTAGTGAGTAGGAGTGACACCCTCTAATGTGAATCCTGTAGTGAGTAGGAGTGACACCCTCTAATGTGAATCCTGTAGTGAGTGGGGGTGACACCCTCTAATGTGAATCCTGTAGTGAGTAGGAGTGACACCCTCTAATGTGAATCCTGTAGTGAGTAGGAGTGACACCCTCTAATGTGAATCCTGTAGTGAGTGGGAGTGACACCCTCTAATGTGAATACTGTAGTGAGTGGGAGTGACACCCTCTAATGTGAATCCTGTAGTGAGTAGGAGTGACACCCTCTAATGTGAATCCTGTAGTGAGTGGGGGTGACACCCTCTAATGTGAATCCTGTAGTGAGTAGGAGTGACACCCTCTAATGTGAATCCTGTAGAGTGGGGGTGACACCCTCTAATGTGAATCCTGTAGTGAGTAGGAGTGACACCCTCTAATGTGAATCCTGTAGTGAGTGAGAGTGACACCCTCTAATGTGAATCCTGTAGTGAGTAGGGGTGACACCCTCTAATGTGAATCCTGTAGTGAGTGGGAGTGACACCCTCTAATGTGAATCCTGTAGTGAGTGGGGGTGACACCCTCTAATGTGATTCCTGTAGTGAGTAGGAGTGACACCCTCTAATGTGAATCCTGTAGTGAGTGAGGGTGACACCCTCTAATGTGAATCCTGTAGTGAGTGGGAGTGACACCCTCTAATGTGAATCCTGTAGTGAGTGGGCGTGACACCCTCTAATGTGAATCCTGTAGTGAGTGGGGGTGACACCCTTTAATGTGAATCCTGTAGTGAGTGGGAGTGACACCCTCTAATGTGAATCCTGTAGTGAGTGGGGTTGACACCCTCTAATGTGAATCCTGTAGTGAGTGGGGGTGACACCCTCTAATGTGAATCCTGTAGTGAGTGGGGGTGACACCCTCTAATGTGAATCCTGTAGTGAGTGAAGTGACACCCTCTAATGTGAATCCTGTAGAGTGGGGGTGACACCCTCTAATGTGAATCCTGTAGTGAGTAGGAGTGACACCCTCTAATGTGAATCCTGTAGTGAGTGAGAGTGACACCCTCTAATGTGAATCCTGTAGTGAGTAGGGGTGACACCCTCTAATGTGAATCCTGTAGTGAGTGGGAGTGACACCCTCTAATGTGAATCCTGTAGTGAGTGGGGGTGACACCCTCTAATGTGATTCCTGTAGTGAGTAGGAGTGACACCCTCTAATGTGAATCCTGTAGTGAGTAGGAGTGACACCCTCTAATGTGAATCCTGTAGTGAGTGGGAGTGACACCCTCTAATGTGAATCCTGTAGTGAGTGGGAGTGACACCCTCTAATGTGAATCCTGTAGTGAGTGGGGGTGACACCCTTTAATGTGAATCCTGTAGTGAGTGGGAGTGACACCCTCTAATGTGAATCCTGTAGTGAGTGGGGTTGACACCCTCTAATGTGAATCCTGTAGTGAGTGGGGGTGACACCCTCTAATGTGAATCCTGTAGTGAGTGGGAGTGACACCCTCTAATGTGAATCCTGTAGTGAGTGGGGGTGACACCATCTAATGTGAATCCTGTAGTGAGTGGGAGTGACACCCTCTAATGTGAATCCTGTAGTGAGTAGGAGTGACACCCTCTAATGTGAATCCTGTAGTGAGTGGGGGTGACACCCTCTAATGTGAATCCTGTAGAGTGGGAGTGACACCCTCTAATGTGAATCCTGTAGTGAGTGGGGGTGACACCCTCTAATGTGAATCCTGTAGTGAGTAGGAGTGACACCCTCTAATGTGAATCCTGTAGTGAGTGGGGGTGACACCCTCTAATGTGAATCCTGTAGTGAGTGGGGGTGACACCCTCTAATGTGAATCCTGTAGAGTGGGGGTGACACCATCTAATGTTAATCCTGTAGTGAGTGGGAGTGACACCCTCTAATGTTAATCCTGTAGTGAGTGGGAGTGACACCCTCTAATGTGAATCCTGTAGTGAGTAGGAGTGACACCCTCTAATGTGAATCCTGTAGTGAGTAGGAGTGACACCCTCTAATGTGAATCCTGTAGTGAGTAGGAGTGACACCCTCTAATGTGAATCCTGTAGTGAGTGGGGGTGACACCCTCTAATGTGAATCCTGTAGTGAGTAGGAGTGACACCCTCTAATGTGAATCCTGTAGTGAGTGGGGGTGACACCCTCTAATGTGAATCCTGTAGTGAGTAGGAGTGACACCCTCTAATGTGAATCCTGTAGTGAGTAGGAGTGACACCCTCTAATGTGAATCCTGTAGTGAGTAGGAGTGACACCCTCTAATGTGAATCCTGTAGTGAGTGAGAGTGACACCCTCTAATGTGAATCCTGTAGTGAGTGGGGTGGGGTGGGTAATACTCACTTTTCCCACCTGCCTGTATCCCCATCATATTTACATACTATCTCAATAAAGTGTCAAAATACACCACCACCCCCCCAAGACATTGAAGTCAGTCACTGATCCAGATAACTCCCGTATTGAAGTCAGTCACTGATCCAGATAACTCCCGTATTGAAGTCAGTCACTGATCCAGATAACTCCCATATTGAAATCAGTCACTGATCCAGATAACTCCCATATTGCCAGGTGCTCTGTACCCGGACGAGACGACGGATGCGGAGAAACATGACGACCGGGTGGATCCTGGGAAGAGCTACACTTACGTGTGGGTCCTGAGCGACACCCACGCCCCCACCAAGGATGACACCAACTGCCTGGCACGCGCCTATCACTCCCACCTCCACGCACCTCAAGACATCGCCTCAGGACTTGTTGGACCCCTCATCATCTGTAAAAAAGGTACAGGCTTCTTATTAGGCACCTAAACGCTGGTTGTGTACAGTAGGAGGTCTGATCTGGTTTTGAACAACAACATGTTGCACCACTGGAGCCCCCGAGTGGCACAGCGATCTATGGGACTGTATCTCAGTGCTTGAGGCGTCACTACAGACACCCTGGTTAGATTCCAAGCTGTATCACAACCGGCCGTGATTGGAAGTCCCATAGGCCCAGCGTCGTCCAGGTTTGGCCGGCGTAGGCCGTCATTGTGAATAAGAATTTGTTCTTAACTGACTTGCCTAGTTAAATAAAGGTTAAATAAAAATACAAAAATGTAAAAAAAAAAATTTAAAAACTATTTGAGTTTTATGTATAGTGTTATTAGCCCATTGTGTCGACAGTGATCCTGAGATTACAGAAGAGAGAACACACACCATCTCCCTGTGTCATAAAGGCCATAGTATGTAATCATGTACATGGATGTTAATTTCTGAGATGCGCAGGTACCCTGGATGTCTATGGTGACAAGGCAGCAGACTACTCGTACGTCCTGATGTTCACTGTGTCGGACGAGAACATGAGCTGGTACCTGGACGACAACATCAAGACCTACTGCACTCAGCCATCAACAGCAGCCAACAGCCCACAACAGCCATCAACAGCAGCCAACAGCCCACAACAGCCATCAACAGCAGCCAACAGCCCACAACAGCCATCAACAGCAGCCAACAGCCCACAACAACCCACAACTAAAGTAGACAAAGATGATGAAGCCTTCCAGGAGAGCAACCTGATGCACTGTGAGATTATTAACGTAAATAACACTTACACACACACACACACACACACACACACACACAAACGCTAAACAACGCACAAAGCCTATGAGATCATAGGCCACTAACACAGTGTGTCCACTGTTTTGCAGCGATCAATGGCTTTGTCTACGGCAACCTGCCTGACCTGAGCATGTGTGTCGGAAACAAGATCCACTGGCACCTGATTGGCATGGGCAATGAGGTGGACATCCATTCAGTGTTCTTTCATGGCCAGATCCTGACCAACCTTGGTCACCACACTGACGCGGTCAGCTTGTTCCCAGCCACATTCACCAATGTGGAGATGACCGCTGACAACCCTGGTCACTGGCTGCTGAGCTGCCAGGTCAACGACCACCTAATGGGTATGTATGTATTTCACAAGCCAGGGACTGTATCCAATAAGCATCTCAGAGAATAGGCTTCTGATCCATTGTAGGACCAGGTGTTCCCTTGCCATATGCTATTAATAATAAAGATCTAGAAGGTTAAAATGAATCACCTACTCCGAGATTCTTAGGGCCCAGATAGACAGCCAATCAGAGGGTAGTACAACAACTCCCCAACAAGTTACAAGACATGCCACAGAGTGAACATTTTATTTGCCAGAGTCCGAGTTAATGTAACATCCCGCTGGACACAAACCGGTTGAATCAACGCCGTTTCCACATGACTTCAAACAAACAATTCAATGCAATGCAATGACGTTGAATCAACGAGGAAAACGGATTGGATTTGCAAAACGTTCCTCAGTGTAAAGGAATATCCTTTCTTCGCCCAACTCTGAACCGAAATCCAATGACATGGTGACATTTTTGGTTGATTTCACGTTCGTTGACAATTCAGTCAAATGTAAATCAAAAACTAGATGTTAAACTGACGTCTGTGTCCAATAGGATAAAGTGATTGTCTTCCTCTGATTTTCCTCCACCTCAGCGGGCATGCAGGCCCTCTTCGAGGTCAAGAAGTGTTTCCCCGCCGTCCACAAGCCGCGGCCCAACGGGGAGGTGAGGGAGTACTTCATCGCTGCCGAGGAGGTGCTGTGGGACTATGCCCCCTCACAGGTCAACCACGGCACAGGGAAACCTCTGAACACAGACGGGTCAGTAACACCACTGTCGTCTGTGGTTCGGGCGCATTTGGTTTGAGTTGAAAAGGGATTTTTGAGTGCGTAACTATTGCCCATTACCAATTTAAACCTGGTCCCCAAAAAATATAGAAACGGACAGAAGGTTTTGTTTTCTGGTCTTGTATTGGTGCTGATCTGACTGGTACCATGTTCTTTGTCCCTCCTGAATGTCCTCAGTGATTCAGAGACGTTTTTCCAGAGGGGTAACGATCGTATTGGCGGGAAATATAAGAAGGTCCAGTACAAGGAGTACACAGACAACACCTTCACCGTGCAAAAGGAGAGAACACCTGAGGAGTTGCACCTAGGGATTCTGGGTAATGTACTACACACCCCTTGCACTGTCTTCACATTATGCTGCCTTGAAATTAAATCTAAAAAGGGATTACATTTTTAAAAATTCCTATCGATCTACACAACCTACTCCACATTTACAAAGTGAAAGAAAAATGATATAAAACTGTCCAAATGAATAAAAAAACAAAATAGGATGTATTGATTGATTGATCATTCAAATCGACGGGTTCTAGTGGAGCGGGTCGAGAGCTTCAAGTTCCTCAGTGTTGAAATCACTAAGGATCTATCATGGTTGACACACACCAACACAGTCGTGAAGAAGGCACGGCAATGCCTCTTTCCCCTCAGGACGCTGAAAAGATTGAGAATGGGTCCTCAGATCCTCAAAAAGTTATACAGCTGCACCATTGAGAGCATCTTGACTGGCTGCATCACCGCCTGGTATGGTGGCTACTTGGCAAGGCGCTACAGAGGGTAGTGCGTACGGCCCAGTACATCACTGGGGCAGAGCTCCCTGCCATCCAGGATCTATATACCAGGCGGTGTCAGAGGAAGGCCCTAAAAATGGTCAAATACTCCTGCCACCCAAGTCGTAGTCTGTTCTCTCTGCAACCGCACGGCAAGTGGTACCAATGCAGGACCAACAGGACCCTGAACAGCTTCAAACCCCAAGCCATAAGCCTGCTAAATAGTTAGTTAAATAGCTAACCAGACGATCTGCATTGACCGTTTTTGCACTAACTTTTTTAAAACTCATCACATCTGCTGCTGCTACTGTTTATCATCTGTCATTATACTCCTAGTTATATGTGCATACAGTATTACTCCTAGTTATATGTGCATACAGTATTACTCCTAGTTATATGTGCATACAGTATTACTCCTAGTTATATGTGCATACAGTATTACTCCTAGTTATATGTGCATACAGTATTACTCCTAGTTATATGTGCATACAGTATTACTCCTAGTTATATGTGCATACAGTATTACTCCTAGTTATATGTGCATACAGTATTACTCCTAGTTATATGTGCATACAGTATTACTCCTAGTTATATGTGCATACAGTATTACTCCTAGTTATATGTGCATACAGTATTACTCCTAGTTATATGTGCATACAGTATTACTCCTAGTTATATGTACATACAGTATTACTCCTAGTTATATGTACATACAGTATTACTCCTAGTTATATGTACATACAGTATTACTCCTAGTTATATATGTACATACAGTATTACTCCTAGTTATATGTACATCCAGTATTACTCCTAGTTATATGTATCACCTCGTACCCCTGCACTTCGACTCTGTACTGACACCCCATGTAATAGAGCCATTGTGTATTTATTATTACGAATTATTACTTTTCTTTTTCTATTTTCTTTCTCTCTGTATTGTTGGGAAAGGGCATGTAAGGAAGCATTTCACTGTTAGTCCACACCCGTTGTTTACCAAGCATGTGACAAATAATATTTTATTTGATGTCTCCACACCCCTGAGTTAATACTTGGTGGATGCACTGTTGACAGCCATTACGGCTGTGAATCATTTTGAATAATGTTAGAAAAACTCTTAGGGAAACATATATATTCATTGATTTTTTTCAAAATCAAAAGACTGAGGCGGATTTTAACTACTTACCTGGGCTTTGCTCCTTTCATATTTATTTTTATCCTAACAAACTCCCCTGCTGGTGACAAGCATACCCATAACATGATAAATGCCGCAAGCCTGTGTTAAAAATTCCACTCCAAATCATCCATTCTGTGTGCAACAAGGCCGTTAAGAAGTACTGCAAGATAACATGGCAAAGACATTAACGACAGGTTTGGGTCAAATCCAATACAACACAGTGTGAAACTCTTTGTATTTTCAAGTATTAGGGTGGCAGCATCATGTTATGGGTATGCTTGTCATTTGCAAGGACTTGGGAGTTTGTCAGGATCAGAAGAAATATGAAAGGAGCAAAGCCCAGGGACACACCAGAAGGGCTTTCCAAAAGGTGTAAATCAGCCATAGCGGTGCGTGGGTAAAATCACTGAGGAAGCCAAGCCAAGCCAGTAAAAATTCCATATTAAATCTGTTGTGATATTTGCGGTGTTTGCTCTACAACCCATTCATTCACACGCCACCATGATATACAATAAGGCCGTGACAACAAAAAGACAACAGTCACACAGTGGCAGAATCAATTCAACTACACATACTTTTGTTTCATCACAAAACCCGGAGAGCAACATCTGTGGTGAAGTCCACAAAGCAAATATTGCATGTAACAAACAGTTATATGACCTGCAGCGTGGTCACGCAAGTTAATATTTTCAACAGTTTACTGAACAACTACTGATTTACAACCTCAGAGTTACAAGTCAGCACAAAGACAACAGGAGCCCTGACTCCACTATTTCAGCACCATTTCAACTTAAACATCATCAAATCAACAAAGTTTAGTTTAGTACACTGAAAACAAACTTAAAGATACCAAAAACAATTTAGTCCAATCAATTATTGGTATATTATTGATGGACAGAAATATTAATATTTTGTCTGTAATTTTCAAGCAGATTTAAGTCAGTCCTGTGTGTCCTGTGCGTCGCCCCACGGACCTCCCGGTCACGGCCGGCTGCGGCAGGGCTGGGGTCTCTGGTGGCACAGCTAGCAATGCAGTGCCTTAGACCACTGCGCCACCCGGGAGGCCCTGAGCTTGAACAATTTTGACGAAAACAATGGACACTCCTTTAACTTCAGAGTATTTTCTTCAATATATTTTTTTGCTCTATAGAAATTAAAGCACGTTATGTCTCCCCCATTTGCAGGTGTCATTACTTAGTCATTACTAGCACGCAATGACTAAATACACATCAAGCATGTGATTCTACAAACTTGTTGGATGCATTTGCAGTTTGTTTTGGTTGTGCTTTGGATTATGTTGTGCCTAATGCTGTGCCCTCCCAGTAGTTTGTGTTAAATGCTCTACAACAAAGCTTTCTTAGTGTCCAACAAGCTTTCTCTGCCCTTAACCTTGTTCTGAACACCTCCAAAACAAAGGTCATGTGGTTTGGTAAGAAGAATGCCCCTCCTCCCACAGATGTTATTGCTTCCTCTGAGGGTTTAGAGCTTGAGGTAGTCAACTCATACAAGTACTTGGGAGTATGGCTAGATGGTACACTGTCCTTCTCTCAGCACATATCAAAGCTGCAGGCTAAAGTTAAATCTAGACTTGGTTTCCTCTATTGTAATCGCTCCTCTTTCACCGCAGCTGCCAAACTAACCCTGATTCAGATGACCATCCTACCCATGCTAGATTATGGCGAAGTAGTTTATAGATCGGCAGGTAACGGTGCTCTTGAGCGGCTAGATGTTTTTTACCATTCGGCCATCAGATTTGCCACCAATGCTCCTTATAGGACACATCACTGCACTCTATACTCCTCTGTAAACTGGTCATCTCTGTATACCCGTCACAAGACCCACTGGTTGATGCTTATTTATAAAACCCTCTTAGGCCTCACTCCCCCCTATCTGAGATATCTACTGCAGCCCTCATCATTCACATACAACACCCGTTCTGCCAGTCACATTCTGTTTAAATCCCCAAAGCACACACATCCCTGAGTCGCTCGTCTTTTCAGTTTGCTGCAGCTAGCGACTGGAACGAGCTGCAACAAACACTCAAACTGGACAGTTTTATCTCCATCTCTTTATTCAAAGCCTCAATCATGGACCCTCTTAGTGACAGTTGTGGCTACTTTGCATGATGTATTGTTGTCTCTACCTTCTTGCTCTTTGTGCTGTTGTCTGTGCCTAAGAGTGTTTATACTCTGTTCTGTACTGCTACCATGTTGTGTTGTCATGTGTTGCTGCCTTGCTATTTTGTTGTCTTTAGGTAATGTTGTCTCTCTTGTTGTGATGTGTGTTTTGTCCTATATTTTGTGCTTATATTGTGCTTTTTAAATATTTCTTTAATCCCAGGCCCCTGTCCCCGCAGGAGGCCTTTTGGTAGGCCATCATTGCAAATAAGAATTTGTTCTTAACTGACTTGCTTAGTTAGAGGTTCAAGCAAAAAAAAACAACAAAAAAAAAAAATTGTATATATATAAATTATTGGGTAATAATGAATTGTGTCATTTTGGAGTCACTTTTTATTGTAAATAAGAACAGAATATGTCTCTGAACGCTTTCACATTAATGTGGATGCCTCCCTGACTACAGATAATCATGAATTAATCATGAATAATGATGAGAGAGAAAGTTACAGAGGCACAAAGATCATGCCCCGAAAACATGCTAACCTCTCACCAATAACATGGGTGGTTAGCATTTTTGGTGATATTTATGCCTCTAACTCTGTAAATCCAATTGAATCCCTTTTTAGAGGTAGCAATGGATGTGTAGACTTTCACTAGTCACTGTAGTTCATTCATACTACAGGTTGATTATGTTGCTCCGGGAGTAGGAGAACTATCCCCTTAGTCTTGTAGTGGGTCCTCTGTAGATTTAAGCAATGGCACCCCGGAGGTTTGTGGTATATGGCAAATATACCAGAGCTGTGGGCTGTTCTCAGCACAACGCAACGCGGAGTGCCTGGATACAGCCCTTAGCCGTGGTATATTGGCCATATACCACAAACCTCCGAGGTGCCTTACTGCTATTATAAAACTGGTTACCAACGTAATTAGAGCAGTAAAAATACATGTTTTGTCATATCCGTGGTATACAGTCTGATATACCACGGCTGTCAGCCAATCAGCATTCAGGGCTTGAACCACCCAGTTTATAATACATGGTAGATCATGGCAACACCTGGATAGTGTGATCGATACCCGGGACCACCCAAATGTTATTTATTTATTTTTTATGCATGCATACTTTTTGTTACTTTGGATAAAAGCGACTGCTAAATTGCATATTTCTACAAATGTATTAATGACTGAATGGCTGCCGTGTGTGTTGCAGGTCCTGTGATCAGGGCCGAGGAGGAAGACACCATCAAGGTGGTGTTTAAGAACAAGGCCAGCCGTCCTTTCTCCATGCAGCCACATGGCGTGCAGTACAGTGTCGAGCAGTCAGGGACTCTCTACTATAACGAACTGGAAGGTTAGAGGCTGTAATTAATAATCATCACTCCTGTTTTACACGTTAAGTCAACACCCTGATGAAGACAGCTTGTGAAGACAGCTTGTGTCTAATTGTTGGTTATACAATTATTTACACCTGAGCTCCCAGAGTGTGCGACTCCCCTTTTTTTCAAGACAACACCGTTTAACATTATTTTTTTTTAAGTTTCCGTTCAGTGACAAATGTCTCATTACCATCAATTAACGCTCGTAATGCTTTCACAGAATCCTACACTGCCAAAAAACTCAGAGAACTCAAGAAGGAGACGAGTAAGTACGCTCATTTATGCCTATTTTTTATTATTTGTTATAGAACTACAGTATCCAGCAAGGGTCAATTTCATTTCAATGCCAGTCAATTGGAGTTCCAACTTTATTTAATGCTTTTCAACGGGCCCGATTCAATCCGTAGCACTAATGATCGGCGCTACAGCGTGATATAAATGTAAAGGCAGTGTGCCATCGTTCGCGGAGACTGCATTCATTGTAAACGCTGCATATGTCAGCTCAATCGAAAATGACCTTTAAATGGAAATTATGCTACAGCACAGATCTTCAGCACTACGGATTGAATCGAGCCCTTACTTTCTGAATTGACTGGAATTGAAATAGAATTGACCCCAAACCCTGGTATCCAGTTCCTGCAGGTGTTCAGCCACACTGAGGAAGAGGTGGGGACGCGGCCAGCTGGCCAGGGATGTTTTATGTTTGGTCACCAGGATCTTTCTCTCACCAAACTCGGTCCAAATAAAACTAAACAATGTCACTTCATTTGCTCTTGCTAGGTAGTGATGCTAGACATCCACAGTGTAAAGTCTAAAAGTCTATATTCAGTGGTCTGACAGTGGAACCTAGGACATTAGCTACAGTAGTGGCTGGTTAGTTACTGAGTCCTGCTGGCAGTGTGCACACATTTACACCTGCCCAGAATAAGCACAGAACCTATTATGACCGTAGGCCCAATTTTACATTTACATGTTAGTCATTTAGCAGACACTCTTATCCAGAGTGACTTACAGTAAGTGAAGTTAAGATACTGTAGCTGGGTTGGACAGCCACATATCACAGTCATAGTAAGGACATTTTTCCTCAAAAAAGTAGATATCAGCAAAGTCAGAGCTAGTAAGACGAAAAACTAAAAAAGTAAAGCGTTAGTTCACGAAAGGTATTCCTCACCATGTGAAGATATGATAGGGCCGAGTTACTTGGTGTATAGAGGCAATAGGAAAGGGCCTAGAACCCGAGCCTTGGGGAATACCACACATGAGAGGTACGTGGTGCAGACACAGATCCTCTCCACATCATCTGCTAGGAGAGGTCTGCCAAGTAGGATGCAATCCAGGAGTGTGCAGAGCCTGAGACGTTCACTGATGGTTCACGGTGTCAAAGGCAGCAGATCTAGGAGGATGAGAACAGACGAGAGAGAGTCCCTCTGGCAGAGAGCCTCCGTAACACAGAGAAGAGCAGTCTTGACACAGAGAAGGGCAGTATCAGAGAAAGATACCCAGAAAACATGACCCCATTGGCCCTGTGTGGCTATTTGGTGGGCAAGATGGGCACGGGCTAGCCCACACCAAGCCCACAGCAGCCCAATATTGGGCTAGCCCACAACAAGCTCAACACAGGCTAGCTTACACCAATCCCACATCAGCCCAACACGGGATCGCCTACACCAACCTTTCACACAGACTAGCCAACACCACCTCAACATGGGCCAGCCTAATCCAAGCCCAACACGGCTAGCCTACAACTTCCCAGCACAGGCTAGCCCACACCAAGCCCAGCACGGGCTAGCCCACACCAAGCCCAGCACATGCTAGCCCACACCAAGCCCAGCACATGCTAGCCCACACCAAGCCCAGCACATGCTAGCCCACACCAAGCCCAGCACATGCTAGCCCACACCAAGTCCAGCTCAGGCTAGCCCACACCAGGCCCAGCCCAGGCTAGCCCACACCAAGCCCAGCCCAGGCTAGCCCACACCAGGCCCAGCCCACACCAAGCCCAGGCCAGGCTAGCCCACAACAGGCCCAGGCCAGGCTAGCCCACACCAGGCCCAGCCCAGACCAAGCGCAGCACGTGTTAGCCCACACCAGCCCAATAGAGGCTAGCCCACACCAAGTCCAGCTAAAGGCGGGGGCTCATTCAAATATTTTGGGGTGTGGTTAGCACACAGTTCTCACAATCTCGTTTTTTTTACTGTGTGTCTGTGTTCTGATGTGTGATGGCCAATGTTTTTCGATCTTGTACACCGTCAATGATGCAGTCTTTAAAAAGTTCCTAAAGGGGCAATCTGTAGTTACTACCTCAATGTTTGGACTTATAAATGAACACTACTGTAGGTTCTCATTGATTCTTCAAGAACATAACTTATAAATGCCTCATGAGCTTAGTTCAACTGTCACACCCCATCAGAACCCAAAATATAAGATTGTTTTACTCCTTTGTTTGTAAACAAAGTAAATATAAACAAACACTGTATAGCCTCACAACATGGTTAAAACTATAATGTTGATGTCATGGATGGTCAGTCCTTGAATCATAGCTCTGTCCATGAATTTCAGAATGTTCACATTTCTCCAGCCCCATCCCTTGGATTTACTATTGTTTCACTTTGTTATTGTTTCAACTGTTGATTGCCCCTTTAAATAAGTGTATGTCACATCTTGTTAAAAAAAAAAAAACAGTGTACAAAACATTAGGAACATCTGCTGTTTCCATGACACAGACTGACCAAGTGAATCCAGGTGAAAGCTATGATCCCTTATTGATGTCACTTGTTAAATCCACTTCAAATCAGTGGAGATGAAGTGGAGAAGACAGGTTAAAGAAAGATTTTTAAGCCTTGAGACAATTGAGGCATGGATTGTGTATGTGTGCCATTCAGAGGGTGAATGGGCAAGACAAAATATTGAAGTGCCTTTGAACGGGTCTGGTAGTACAGTAGGTGCCAGGCACACACGGTTTGAGTCTGTCAAGAACTGCAACGCTGTGGGGTTTAAAAAGCTCAACAGTTTCCCAAGTGTATCAAGAATGGACCGCCACTCAAAGTACATCCAGACAACATGGGCCAGCATCCCTGTGGAACGCTTTCAACACCTTGTAGAGTCCATGACCTGACGAATTGAGGCTGTTCTGAGGGCAAAAAGAGGGTGCAACTCAATATTAGGAATGTATGTGTATATGCAGTGTATGTGTGTATATGCAGTGTATATGCGTATATGCAGTGTATATGCGTATATGCAGTGTATATGCGTATATGCAGTGTATATGCAGTGTATATGCGTATATGCAGTGTATATGTGTATATGCATGATAGATTTGGTTGTCTTTCTGATACAATATAACACGTTCCTTAAACACCTTGAAGGCTTGTAAAATTATGAAATGTATGCATTGAATTCAATTGTAATAAATATATTATAAATAAATTCCTATTAAAATAGCAAAGGCGCATCGGCCCAATGTAGACAGCCTAGATGGGGCCAATATTTTAGCCCGCATTGGGCCCATGTGGTGGCAATGTGGGCATGTTTTCTGGGACAGCTCAAATCCTGGTCCTTCTGTTTTTGCCGTAACAGACCGTTTATTCAACTAATCACCAAGCCATGTAATCTTTATCTTATTAACCTCTAACCCCTACCCTCCAGGAACTGTAACCCCTCCCCCGGCAGCGCTGGTCAAACCAGGCACCACCCACACCTATGAGTGGGTGGTCCCTAAGGGTGGCGGGCCAGTAGCGGACGATGCAGACTGCATTACATACTTCTACTACTCAGCCGTGGACCCTGTGAAAGACACCAGCTCCGGCCTTGTTGGACCCCTCCTGGTCTGCAAAAAAAAGACCCTCAAAAAAGGGAAACAGGTAAAGAAATGGAATTGAATTGGATTGAATACCTTTATTGTCAGTGTGTTGAAATATTGCATCTGTAATGTGTTCATCAGCTGACTTGGCATTAGAAAAACGTCAAATACAGACAGAGCACTCGCATCAAATATTTTCACGTTTATTTCCCATTTCAGAAAAACGTCAACAAGGAGTTCCACATGCTGGCTACAGTGTTTGATGAGAACCTGAGCTGGTTCCTGGATGACAACATTAACCAGTTTACCAAGGCTCCCAAAACTGTCAACAAGGAGGACGAGGACTTCCAGGAATCTAACAAAATGCACTGTGAGTCTTTTAGGCTTTGTTTACACACGCAGCCCAGTTCTGGTCTTTTACTCAATCAACTATTTGTAAAATAGCTGATCTGATTGGTCAAAATTCCAAATTAGTGGAAATAGATCAGAATTGGGCTGCTTGTGTAAACCCAGCCTTAGAACACTGATCTATCATGGAAACTTGTTAAACTGTGATGCTAATTCAGCTACAAAACATATACATCTTTGGCAAAGTTGTAATTAAACTCATTCCTTCTCAGTTACTTTCAAAAAGCCTATATTGTAATTGGATTTCCCTATGGATAAAAAAAGTAAACAGCAAAACACAGAGCAGTTACCAACAACCTAACACGTTTCAACCTCTCACTGGTCTTCTGTAGGGCACTAACTTTTCCATTTCCTGTTCCCACAGCGATCAATGGCTACATGTATGGGAACCTTCCAGGGCTGACCATGTGTAAGGGGGACAAGGTGTCTTGGCACCTGTCTGGCCTGGGCTCGGAGGCTGATATCCACGGCCTATACTTTGAAGGGAACAGGTTCATCTACAGAGAGACACGCAAAGACGTCATGAACGTGTTCCCTCACATCTCCCACACTGTCATGATGGAGCCAGACAGCATGGGTAAGACACATTATGGATGGAAGGATGCATGAAGGAATGAATGGAAGAAAGGAGGGATGGATGGACTAATGGAGAGATGGATGGATGGAGGGATGCATGAAGGAATGAATGGAAGGAAGGAGGGATGGATGAGTGGGTGGATGAATAGAGGGATGGACAGATGGGTGGATGGACTAATGGAGAGATGGATGGAAGGAGGGGCAGACAGAAAGACAGAATTGTAAATGTTCACTTCTGTTCTAATTGCAAATCAATTAAAATGAATTATAATGACAGACAATGCATTTGTTTACCCCCCCTCCAGGTCAGTTTGAGGTGGTGTGCAAGACGACGGACCATTACCAGGGAGGTATGAGGGCCAACTACACTGTGCAGAAGTGTAGTATGTTCAACAGGCAGTCAGAGATCATGCTCCACTCGAAGACCTACTACATTGCTGCCATGGAGATAGACTGGGACTACTCCCCCAACCGGACCTGGGAACAGGAGATGTACCATGGCCTCACACAGAGGTAATCTAACCGTAGCTTCATGTCCACAACCCCAGCCATAACCCTAACCCCAGCTCAACCCTAACCCCGGCTCAACCCTAACCCCGGCCCAACCCTAACCCCGGCCCAACCCTAACCCCGGCCCAACCCTAACCCCGGCCCAACCTTAACCCCGGCTCAACCCTAACCCCGGCTCAACCCTAACCCCGGCCCAACCCTAACCCCGGCCCAACCCTAACCCCGGCCCAACCCTAACCCCGGCTCAACCCTAACCCCGGCCCAACCTTAACCCCGGCTCAACCCTAACCCCGGCTCAACCCTAACCCCGGCTCAACCCTAACCCCGGCTCAACCCTAACCCCAGCCATAACCCTAACCGCAGCCATAACCCTAACCCCAGCCATAACCCTAACCCCAGCCATAACCCTAACCCCAGCCATAACCCTAACCCCAGCCATAACCCTAACCCCAGCCATAACCCTAACCCCAGCCATAACCCTAACCCCAGCCATAACCCTAGAAACATTTGTGTTCCATGTTTGAGACATGGATCTACAATACATCAGTATCAGTATGTTTTCTTTGTCTCCAGTCCAGGAAATGATTTCATTGATAAACAGGGTAAGTTCATCGGCTCCATGTACAAGAAGGTTGTGTACAGGGAGTTCACCAACAATAAATTCACCAAACAGAAGGAGAGATCAGCAGACATGCAACACCTGGGGATCCTGGGTAAGTTGTAGTATAAAGGGTCTGGTTCTGGGTAAGTTGTAGTATAAAGGGTTTGGCTCTGGGTAAGTGGTAGTATAAAGGGTCTGGTTCTGGGTAAGTTGTAGTATAAAGGGTTTGGTTCTGGGTAAGTTGTAGTATAAAGGGTTTGGTTCTGGGTAAGTTGTAGAATAAAGGGTTTGGTTCTGGGTAAGTTGTAGTATTAAGGGTCTGGTTCTGGGTAAGTTGTAGTAGAAAGGGTCTGGTTCTGGGTAAGTTGTAGAATAAAGGGTCTGGTTCTGGGTAAGTTGTAGTATAAAGGGTTTGGTTCTGGGTAAGTTGTAGTATAAAGGGTTTGGTTCTGGGTAAGTTGTAGAATAAAGGGTTTGGTTCTGGGTAAGTTGTAGTATAAAGGGTCTGGTTCTGGGTAAGTTGTAGTATAAAGGGTATGGTTCTGGGTAAGTTGTAGTAGAAAGGGTCTGGTTCTGGGTAAGTTGTAGAATAAAGGGTTTGGTTCTGGGTAAGTTGTAGTATAAAGGGTGTGGTTCTGGGTAAGTTGTAGTATGAAGGGTTTGGTTCTGGGTAAGTTGTAGAATAAAGGGTTTGGTTCTGGGTAAGTTGTAGTATGAAGGATTTGGTTCTGGGTAAGTTGTAGAATAAAGGGTCTGGTTCTGGGTAAGTTGTAGTATGAAGGGTTTGGTTCTGGGTAAGTTGTAGTATAAAGGGTTTGGTTCTGGGTAAGTTGTAGTATAAAGGGTCTGGTTCTGGGTAAGTTGTACTATAAAGGGTTTGGTTCTGGGTAAGTTGTAGTATAAAGGGTTTGGTTCTGGGTAAGTTGTAGTATGAAGGGTCTGGTTCTGGGTAAGTTGTAGTATAAAGGGTTTGGCGGTACAGTAGGCTTATATGTACATAACATATGGAATTTAATTGCCATTCTTTACTTTCCACGGTCCAAACAATGACTTGACATTATTTTAATTATCAAACTGACCTGTTATGAATCCTGATTGATGACCCCTCTTGTTTCGTTCCCCAGGCCCTATGATCCATGCAGACATTGGTGACAAAGTCAATATAGTCTTCAAGAACATGGCCACAAGAACTTACTCTATTCACGCACACGGGGTGAAGACAGACGTTCCACAAGTCAAAGAAACTAAGCCAGGTAAAATAAACAGCACCCATAATCCATTGCATTTGACCAGCTGGTGTTTTAGACATTGGATTTGACCAGCTAGTGATATAAACATTGGATTTGACCAGCTAGTTTTATAGACATTGGATTTGACCAGCTAGTGATATAGACATTGGATTTGACCAGCTAGTTTTTATAGATATTGGATTTGACCAGCTAGTGATGTAGACATTGGATTTGACCAGCTAGTGATGTAGACATTGGATTTGACCAGCTAGTGATATAGACATTGGATTTGACCAGCTAGTGATATAGACATTGGATTTGACCAGATAGTTTTATAGACATTGGATTTGACCAGCTAGTTTTTATAGACATTGGATTTGACCAGCTAGTGATATAGACATTGGATTTGACCAGCTAGTTTTATAGACATTGGATTTGACCAGCTAGTGATGTAGACATTGGATTTGACCAGCTAGTTTTTATAGACATTGGATTTGACCAGCTAGTTTTATTGACATTGGATTTGTGATAGTGATATGTAGTAGTTTCAATAGCAGAAAGTACTTTGGATCGCAACAAAAACCTATATGTGTCATTGATCTTTTATTACTATGGTTACTCATATATATTTCATGACCCTGTTCTACATAATAACAACTTTGTAGTGAGTGAGAGTTAGTTTCCTAAAGCAGAGTTGTCCCATACAGGTGAGACCCAGACATACACATGGTATGTCCCCAAGACAGCTGGGCCTACAGACAAACAGGAGACATGCAGTGTGGGAGCTTATTACTCCACAGTCGACGTCAACAAGGTAAATGAGATAACACAAACTGAGCCACAAACTCAAACTCTAGATCAGGGTCTTGTTTCCCAAAGCCTTTAGTAGCGTTGAGATCATTGTTAGATTGCAAGAAGGTTCTGTCTTTAGTAGCCAAGGTGTTTCCCCAGACTTACACATAAAAACATCTACGAGTGATCCAGACCACACGTACAGCAGCTAAAGTTTTTTTTACCCATTCCGAGTCACTTTAGTCACAGAAGATATCCGCTAAACATAGAATCAAGATGTCTGACTCGGCCCCCAGTGTCCGGTCTGGAGCGTGAAGTCACGAGCGCCGTTGGTCGGCTACGGCATAGCAACATAGCGTTGCCAAAAGCCCTGTTCTGCCCTGGAAAGCCTATGTAATTACGATTAGCAGAACTGCCAAACAAAAAAACTTTCTAGTCACGGTCACTATGATCTTTAACTATTTCTTGGTGCCATTAAGCCCAAGGGGCCAGGGTTCCAGTCTAAAAACACGGTTTTGACTGCTCCTACAGTTTTGACCTGGTATTGCAGTTTAACTGATGCCCAGCCCAGAAAGACAATTTCAATAGAAGGCCACATAGAGAAGTCAAGACTTGAAATTTCCTAATAAGACAATTTAGTCATCACCTTTATGCACAAAACATCCAAATTACTGTCGCTGAGGCCGATCTTTTTTCAAATCACTTACAGCGGAAGATATTAACATTTTATATTCATCAAAATGTCATGTTTTTGGATGACATGACGACGTTGTCGCTGCTCGCGCTGCACATACTGCTAGCGCGCATGTGATGTTGGTCGCATAAATCGCATACAACCTGGATAGAGAATCGTGTATGTGAAAGTGAATAGATTACTTTGAAAACAACGGTCGTACATCTTGGATCCAGTTATTATCATCAGTAGTGGTTCATGGGTAAAGTCACTGGGGAAGCCAAAACATGTCAAAACAAAAAGCCATATTACAACATACGGTGCCTTTGGAAAATATTCAGACCCCTTCCCTTTTTCCACATTTCATTACGTTACAGCCGTATTTTTTAAAATGTAACCTTAATTTAACTAGGCAAGTCAGTTAAGAACAAATTCTTATTTACAATGGCGGACTACCCCGGCCAAACCCGGACGACGCTGGGCCAATTGTGCGCTGCACTATGGGACTCCCAATCCCGGCCGGAGGTGATACAGCCTGGATTTGAACCAGGGCCTGCCTCTTGAACTGAGATGAAGTGCCTTACACTGCTGTGCTACTCAGGAGCCTTATTATAAAATGGATTAAATTCATGTTTATCCTCATCAATCTACATACAATACCCCATAATGACAAAGCGAAAACAGGTTTTTAGATATGTTTGTAAATGTATTAAAAATAAAAGCAAAAAAAACTACATATTTAAATAAGTATTCAGACCCTTTTCTATGAGACTCGAAATTGAGCTCTGGTGCATCCTGTTTCCATTGATCATCCTTGAAATGTTTCTACAACTTGATTGGAGTCCACCTGTGGTAAATTCAATTGATTGGACATGATTTGGAAAGGCACACACCTGTCTATATAAGGTCCCACAGTTGACAGTGAATGTCAAAAACCAAGCCATGAGGTCAAAGGAATTGTCCCTAGAGCTCCGAGACAGGTTTGTGTCAAGGCATAGATCTGGGGAAGGGTAGCATTGAAGGTCCCCAAGAACACAGTGGCCTCCATCATTCTTAAATGAGAGAAGCCACTCCTCAGTAAAAGGCACATGACAGCCTGCTTGGCGTTATCCAAAAGGCATCTAAAGACTCTCAGACCATGAGAAACAAGATTCTCTGTTCTGATGAAACCAAGATTGAACTCTTTGGCTTGAATACCAAGCGTCACGTCTGGAGGAAACCTGGCACCATCCCTACAGTGAAGCATGGTGGTGGCAGCATCATGCTGTGGGGATGTTTTTCAGCGGCAGGGACTGGGAGATTAGTCACGATCGAGGGAAAGATTAACGGAGCAAAGTACAGAGAGATCCTTGATGAAAACCTGCTCCAGAGTATTCAGGACCTCAGACTGGGGTGAAGGTTCACCTTCCAACAGGACAACGACCCTTAGCACACAGCCCAGAGAATGCAGGAGTGGCTTCGGGACATGTCTCCGAATGCCCTTGAATAGCCCAGCCAGAGCTCGGACACCGATCTAACATCTCTGGAGAGACCTGAAAATAGCTGTGCAGCGATGCTCCCCATCCAACCTGACAGAGCTTGACAGGATATGCAGAGAAGAATGAGAGAAACTCCCCAAATACAGGTGTTCCAAGCTTGCAGCGTCATACCCAAGAAGACTTGAGTCTGTAATCGCTGCTAAAGGATCTTCAACAAAGCACTGAGTAAAGGGTCTGAACACTTATGTAAATGTGACATTTCAGATTTTTTCATTTAATACATTTGTAAAAGTGCTAATAAAAACAGTTTTTGCTTTGTAATTAATGGGTATTGTGATGTCATTATGGGGTATTGTGATGACATTATGGAGTATTGTGATGTCATTATGGATTATTGTGTGTAGATTGATTAAGGGAAAAACGAATTAATCAATTTCAGAATAAGGCTGTAACGTAACAAAATGTGTAAAAATGCAAGGGGTCTGAATACTTTCCCAATGCACTAAATGCAATAAATTCAACCACACCTTTGTTTCATCACAAATCTGGACCTTAACCTTTGTTCTGTGAAGTCCACAAAGCATAATGCATGTAACAAACAGCTACGTGATCTACAGCATGGTCAGGCAAGGTAATGTTTCTGACCTTTCCTAAAACTATTGATTTAGAACCATGGAGAGTTACATCAGGTCTCAAAGAAAACAGGAGCTGCCTCCACTATTCCAGAACCACATTATCAAATCACCTAGGAGTAGTCTCATACAGTGACAACTAAAAGATACCAAAAACAATTTAGTCCAATCAACGTAAGCTAAATATGATGTAGTTTTCAGTAGTTCTGATTTCTCTCTCTCTCTGTGTGTGTGTCTGTGTGTGTCACAGGAGGTTGGTGGCACCTTAGTTGGTGAGGACAGACTCATGGAAGAGGCTGGAACGGAATCAGTGGAATGGTATCAAACACATGGTTTCTATGTGTCACATGGTTTCTATGTGTCACATGGTTTCTATGTGTTTGATGCCATTCCATTGGCTCTGTTCCAGCCATTATTATGAGCCTTTCTCCCCTGAGCAGCCTCCACTGGTGTGTGTGTGTGTGTGTGTGTGTGTGCATAGAAAATACATTTAAATCACCCTACTTGTAGAGAAATGCCAATGCCATCCTCCTCTCTTTCATGTTGATGAAATGGTCTATGACTGTCATACAATACACGCTTTTAGTGTTTGTTGTCCTGGGCAACCTGGCTAAAAAGCTTGCTCGCTAGCCTAACTGCCTTTCATGGGCAACGATGAGCCAGCTAGTTAACATTAGCCTACTATATCTAGCTACATATTGAACTTCCATCCTCTCAGGCCAGGGAAACAATGTATTAATTTATGGTTGGATCAGAATCACCGTTATAATCATTGACCAGTACAGACAATTAAGTAAAACCCCAAGTTCAAATCCCTATCTCCATCCATGACTAACTTAGGAATGGGCCACTTTTAGCTAGCTAGCCACCGGAAGACAACGACAACTAAATGCAATTCAGTTATTTTCTGTCAATATTGTTTTGCTTTTGATGTGAAGCCAAACCCAAACTGATTTCTCTTGACATTTATTTTTTTGGTGCGCCAGGACCATTCACAGTGGCGCTCACTCAGTTTAGCTCAACGCAGATTGGCCATTATTTAATACCTTTTTGAAAGAAAAGGCCAAATGCTCTCTGGCTTGCCTTACATTCAATGCTACGGGCGGCAACAATGTCATACTCTTTTTGACAAGCCAGCATAAAATAGATGGGCTTCACGTGATGAGAAAGATTCAGCTTCTTGCAAATTGAAGAAAACTTATGAAACACAAAAATGTATTTAATTAGTTCCCTTGGCATCCGCTAATACAGACTACTGCTTATTATACTTCAGCCTATTCAGCAATATGGCGAGCTTCAAATTCAAATACTTCAGGCTTCACGCAACATCAGAAGTTGTCCGTAGGAATACCAGAGTTAGAACAATGAGCCAGGTGTTTCACCGGATGTATGAACCCGAAGCATCCAGTTGGCGTTTCCAGGCCAGTAGCTGGCAGAGGGAGAAGAAGGAACGAGATGGATTTTGGCCGACATTCAGCAAAATGTTCTCATCGATTAAACATTTGATCTCAATACAGCTTTCTGTTCCCAAAACTACAATCTGTTATGAACAGAGTGGACAAAGTTTTGTAGACTTTACCCTTTGCCAAAGTAAAACAATTAAAAATTTCTTTTTTAGAAGAGTTCAAAGGCGAATTGAGTTATTTCACAAACGCACTTCAGAAATATGCAAATACTTGCTATAACGCACCAATAGGGTTTCACTAGCTCGTGCTTGGCTCTGTCATACCTCCTTGCTTGTTCTGCGCGCTATGGTTAATTTGCTCCAATTGGAAACGACAGGCTCTGGTCAATTTTTTGGATGATGTCAGCGCTATCACCCTCTACTGATTTTAAAGTCTATGGTCTGACGGTGACCGCCATTAACTTCAAAACTAAGTTGACTACAAATTGAAAGTTGTCAAAGTATTTGCAATTGTTACAAACAAGTGAATGATAAAAAGTATGCTTCAAATGAAAACCGAGATGACAGCATAAAAATATTCATAGGATAGGCTTCATGGGCCTATATAGGCTATTTCAATCATATTTAAATAAAGGTAAAGTTCAATAAATTGAGTTTTATTTTGCTACTAGGCTACTGTCTATTTTGTTTGCCTCAATGTGTTTCATGATGTGTGCAATGATGTACAGTACCTAACCCTCAATAGCCTACTTACAGTCATAGGTGATAATGTCTCTCTAGGTGCTAATCCGTCATCAATATTGTGGAATAATACTAATGTTAAGGTAAAATTTGAATGGAGGAAGCTGATCCGAGAGCAGCGATGTTTTTCTTTCGGTATCAAGACACGGTCTAACGATGAATTTAACTAACGTTATCTCTACGTGCTTGTTCGGGAAACACTTAAAAAGTTGACTCGTAAATAACGGTGCATCTGATAATCGTTAATGCTTAAATGACATCGTACATCCGTAGGTAAATATGTCACTGTTCCAGGCTGACTACACCACTCGCGTTGCAAAATAAATGTAGAAATCTATTTTACTCGTGCGCGCCAACGAGCGTCTGCGTTGCCAAGGGCTAAAATAGAAGTCAGTTCTATTTCTGATGCAGATCGCGCTGCAAGTCCTGCCTCCCCCATCTCCGCATTGGTTTATAGAAGCAGGTACCCACGTGAACGAGGTCAGTGTCAGTAATGCACCTAATTTATGAAAGTTGCCAATCGCAAGAGAAAATAAAAAGCCTGGAAGGAGGAGAGATGACTAGAAACGATTCGGTTGATCATTTTATATGTGGATTAATTGGCGGAGTAGAGGACCTTGTGCATTTCAGGTAAAATAACAACTCAATGTTTATATCCCAGGACAAATTAGCTAGCAACAGCAAGCTAGCTAAATAGGACAAATTAGCTAGCAAGTGCAAGCTAACTAGCTAAATTGCCATAAATCTTTAATGCTTTTCGACCTGTCCCCAAATTAATATAATTGGTTCAGAGTTTGTTTTGATATTTTAACCTGCGTGTCGTGATCGAGTTTGGTATGTGGGGACAAAATCCATCTATGCACGATGGCGCATGCGCACAGCCGGTTTGGGTGACATGTTAGTCTACACCTGTTGTTTGCGAAGCATGTGACAAATACATTTGATTTGACATCGCAACTAGAAAAAGAGGCCCAGTTCTGCGTTTGTCTACATTCCCCCACATTACATATACAATTGAAGTTTTAATGACTGCAAACTAAGTGTTTCAACCACTCCACAAATTTCTTGTTGACAAACTATAATTTTGGCAAGTGGGTTAGGACATCTACTTTATGCATGACAAGTCATTTTTCCAACAATTGTTTACAGACAGATTATTTCAGTTATAATTCACTGTATCACAATTCCAGTGGGTCAGAAGTTTACATACACTAACTTGACTGTGCCTTTAAACAGCTTGGCATATTCCAGAAAATTATGTCATGGCTTTAGAAGCTTCTGATAGACTAATTAACATCATTTGAGTCAATTGGAGGTGTACCTGTGGATGTATTTCAAGGCCTACCTTCAAACTCAGTGCCTCTTTGCTTGACATCATGGGAAAATCAAAAGAAATCAGCCAAAACCTCAGAAAAAAATTGTAGACCTCCACAAGTCTGGTTCATCCTTGGGAGCAATTTCCAAACACCGGAAGGCACCACGTTCATCAGTACAAACAATAGTACGCAAGTATAAACACCATGAGACCACGCAGCCGTCATACTGCTCAGAAAGGAGACGCGTTCTGTCTCCTAGAGATGAACGTACTTTGGTGCAAAAAGTGCAAATCAATCGCAGATCAACAGCAAAGGACCTTGTGAAGATGCTGGAGGAAACAGGTACAAAAGTATCTATATCCACAGTAAAACAAGTCCTATATCGACATAACCTGAAAGGCCGCTCAGCAAGGAAGAAGCCACTGCTCCAAAACTGCCATAAAAAAGACAGACTACGGTTTGCAACTGCACATGGGGACAAAGATCGTACTTTTTGGAGAAATGTCCTCTGGTCTGATGAAACAAAAATAGAACTGTTTGGCCATAATGACCATCGTTATGTTTGGAGGAAAAAGAGGCTTGGACGCCGAGGAACACCATCCCAATCGTGAAGCACGGGGGTGGCAGCATCATGTTGTGGGGGTGCTTTGCTGCAGGAGGGACTGGTGCACTTCACAAAATAGATGGCATCATGAGGACGGAAAATTACGTGGATATATATCAAAGCAATATCTCAAGACATCAGTTAAAGCTTGGTCGCAAATGAGTCTTCCAAATGGACAATGACCCCAAGCATACTTCCAAAGTTGTGGAAAAATGGCTTACGGACAACAAAGTCAAGGTATTGGAGTGGCCATCACCAAGCCCTGACCTCAATCCTATAGAAAATTTGTGGGCAGAACTGAAAAAGCGTGTGCGAGCAAGGAGGCCTACAAACCTGACTCAGTTACACCAGCTCTGTCAGGAGGAATGGGCCAAAATTCACCCAACTCATTGTGGGAAGCTTGTGGAAGGCTACCCGAAACGTTTGACCCAAGTTAAACTATTTAAAGGCAATGCTACCAAATACTAATTGAGTGTATGCAAACTTCTGACCCACTGGGAATGTGATGAAAGGAATAAAACCTGAAATAAACCATTTTCTCAACTATTATTCTGACATTTCACATTCGTAAAATAAAGTGGTGATCCTAACTGACTTAAGACAGGGAATTTTTACTAGGATTAAATGTCAGGAATTGTGAAAAACTGAGTTTAAATGTATTTGACTGAGGTTTATGTAAACTTCCGACTTCACCTGTACACTACATGACCAGAAGTATGTGGACACCTGCTCGTCCAACATCTCATTCCAAAATTATGGGCATTAATATAGAGTTGTTCCCTCCTTTGCTGCAATAACAGCCTCCACTCTTCTGGGAAGGCTTTCCACTAGATGTTGGAACACTGCTGTGGGGACTTGATCCATTCAGCCACAAGAGCATTATTGAGGTTGGGTATTGATGTTGGGCGATTAGGCCTGGCGTTCCAATTCATCCAAAAGGTGTTTCATGGGGTTGAGGTCAGGGCTTTCTGCAGGCCAGTCAAGTTCATCCACACCGATCTCAACAAACCATTTCAGTATGGACCTCGATTTGTGCACAGGGGCATTGTTACACTGAAATAGAAAAGCACAGAATCGTCAAGAATGTCATTGTATGGTGTAGCATTAAGATTTCCCATCACTGGAACTAAGGGGCCTAGCCCAAACCATGACAAACAGCCCCAGACCACTATTCCTCCTCCACCAAACTTTACAGTTCACACTATGCATTGGGGCAGGTAGCGTTCTCCTGGCATCCGCCAAACTCAGATTCATCTCTTGTACTGCCAGATGGTGAAACGTTTCCACTACTCCAGAGACGGCAAGATTTACACCACTCCCTCCAATGCTCGGCGTTGCGTATGCTGATCTTAGGCTTGTGTGCAGCTGCTCAGCCATGGACATTTCATGAAGCTCCCGACGAACATTTCTTGTGCTGATGTTGCTTCCAGAGGCTGTTTGAAACTTGGTAATAAGTATTGCAACCGAGGACAGAGGAGCATCAGCACTCGGCAGTCCCGTTCGGTGAGCTTGTGTGACCTACCACGTCGCGGCTGAGCCGTTGTTGCTCCTAGACCGGGGCTGCCCAACCCCCTTCTTGGAGATCTACCGTCCTGTGGGTTTTCGGTCCAACTTTCTTCCTGGAGATCTACCGTCCTGTGGGTTCAGTCCAACCCTAATTTAACACACCTGGTTCTACTTATTAGCTGCTCAACAAGACCTTAACTAGCTGAATCAGATATGCTAAATTAGGGTAGGACTGAAAACCTACAGGACAGTAGATCTCCAGGAAGAGGGTTGGGCAGTTCTGTTCTAGATGTTTCCACTTCACAATAACAACATTTACAGTTGGCCAGGGCAGCTATACCAGTGCAGAAATGTGACAAACTGACTTGTTGGAAAGGTGGCATCCTATGACAGTGCCACGTTGAAAGTCACTGAGCTCATCAATAAGGCCATTCAACTGCCAATATTTGTCTATGGAGATTGCATGGCTGTATGCTCGATTTTATACACCTGTCAGCAACGGGTGTGGCTGAAATAGCTGAATCCACTAATTTGAAGGGGTGTCCACATACTTTTGTATATATAGTGTACATATAAATACCTACACGTTAAAACACATATTTACATACTATTTGGTCTCTACCCCCCAGGACCTGTACAGCGGTCTAATTGGTCCCTTAGTGATATGTAGGCGGAGCTATGCGAGATCATTTGGACTGAAGAAGGAAGTGGAAGAGTTTGCTCTCCTTTTCATGGTGTTTGATGAGAACGAGTCCTGGTACCTGGACGACAACATCAAAACAAACATCAAGACCCCCACCAGGAACATCAAAGAGGACGAGGACTTCATCGAGAGCAATAAAATGCATGGTGAGTCTGGGGAAAGAAAGGGTGTGTGTTCTTCATCCAGCGTTAATAGGAAAGCCTTTGCTTAATGATTTCTGAACCAGTTATAAAAGAAAGGCCTTATAAAAAGGGATTTATAAAGACTTCATTACTAGGCCTTATTAAAAAGGGATTTATAAAGACTTCATTACTAGGCCTTATAAAAAGGGATTTATAAAGACTTCATTACTAGGCCTTATAAAAAGGGATTTATAAAGACTTCATTACTAGGCCTTATTAAAAAGGGATTTATAAAGACTTCATTACTAGGCCTTATTAAAAAGCTATTGTTTGTTTAAAGTGGGACCAGGGCCTATTCACAAAGCATTTTTTTTTAAAAGTGAGTGATCTAGGATCAGTTTTTGCCTTTTATAGATCAGATCCTAGATCAGCACTCCTACTCTGAGACACTTGATAAATACTGCCCCGGGTAAAAATTGATGTTTTTGTCACTGACATGTCTCTGCTGTAGGCATCAACGGGCAGCTGTATGGAAACCTGCTGGGACTGAACATGGAAGTGGGGGACAAGGTGTACTGGTACCTGATGGGGATGGGCAACGAGATAGACATCCACACTGCCCACTTCCACGGGCACAGCTTTGACTATAAGGTAAGATCCCATTTGACCATATTAAAAAAAAAAAGTCACAAAAAAAACATTAAGTGTACATTTCCTCAAAACCTTTCCTGGAAACTTTCAAAGCAGCATAACTTTCCTCCAATTTAAGTGTATGAAGCTCTAAATCATCAGAACTTTTATTAAAAAACAAAAACAGAACAGAGAGGTCACATTGAAGACCACATTGAATTTTGGACCATAAGCCCAGATGTAGGCGGTCAGTCAAGTATGCATACACTTTTATCTAAAATGTTCTTCAAGGTTGTCTTGGGAACACACAGGATGTGGCTGCATTCAATCTGCGCTACAGCCTTATAGAAATTTAAAGGCAAATGTTCTCGTATTAGCCGGAGACTGCATTCACAGTAAATGCTGCATAGGATGGCTCAAATCAGAAATTACCTTTAAATTCCAAATCACACTATTTAAAAAAAATAAAATAAAATAAAATAAAAACTCTTGAATTGAGCCCTTGATCTTCTAGCCTAGAACTAATACATCTGAATCAACTAAATGGTTACATACATTCTCTGGTCCTGTGTTCCCCAGCTGAGTGGAGGGTCCCACCGTGCAGATGTGTTTGGCCTGTTCCCAGGCACCTTCCAGACGGTGAAGATGAAACCAAAGTACCCTGGCTCCTGGCTGCTGCACTGCCACGTGGCAGACCACATCAAGGCCGGCATGGTAACGGTCTACAAAGTCACTGAGAAGGGTAAGGAGTGTGTAGGTTTGGTTCACTGTGTGTGAAGTGTGGGTTACCGTGTGTGTGTGTGTGTGTGTTTACACTCTATAATTTAGCTGTTACTCCCCACTTGTGAATGTTTATACAACTAACCTCTCTTGTGTTTTTGTGTCTTCAGAAAAGAAGGGCTTTTTTGGATGAACGCGGAGCATTAACACAAACAGCGAATAAAAGCTACGTACATCTCTTCAGTAATTACACATTGACCTCGTATTCCACATGAGGAGCACAGTGACCACTGACAATGCATGAACTAACTAAACGGCTTTAATACAGGGTTTAAGCCTACCTGGTTAAATAAAGGTGAAATAATAAAATAAAATAAAAAAAAGCAATGAGCAATGTCTAATGTCAATGCTCTAAAATACATTTTGAATAAAGAAAATATAAAATCCTTCCTGATGTCGTTTCTGGTGTCGTTTCTGGTGTTGTTTCTGATGTCGTTCCTGATGTCGTTCCTGATGTCGTTTCTGATGTTGTCCACCATTGGCATGAACGACAGTGTCTTAAAAGGTTTACAGAGAACGGCGCGACAAACTAAAAAACATCCCGTCAGCGGCAGTCCTGTGGACGAGAGGTCGAAGGAGAATGGAAAGAATCGCGAAGGCGAACCAAACAGACAAAATAACGGCGCAGTACGACAGTAGTATGGAGAGCAGCATCTCGGTCTTTCTCACGGATGGGCTATTGCAGCAGACGACCACACTGGATTCCACTCCTATCAGCTAAGAACAAGAAGAAGCGGCTCCAGTGGGCATGCGATCACCAGAACTGGACAATAGACGAGTAGAAAAACATTGCCTTGTCCGACAAATCTCTGATGGCAGAGTCAGGATTTAACATAAGCAGCATGAGTCCACGGACCCGTCCTGCCTGGTGTCAACGGTACAGGCTGGAGGCGGTGGTGTACCTCCGTCCAATCTGCAGCAACATGCCTGATTCCATGGTGTCAGCATGGACCAACATCCCTGTGGAACATTTCCGACTTGTAGAATCAATTCCCCAAATAATTCAGGCTGTTCTGGAAGCAAAGGGGAATCCGACCCGGTACTAGATGGGTTTAAATAATAAACTGGCCCGGTGGGTGTACACTTCAATATATTGCTAATGTGTTTGTGAAAGGAGCAGAACCAACATAAAATGTTTTTAGAGAGCGTTTATTAAACACAGTGAACCAAAAAAAAAACAAGAATAAGAAAAAACTGATAAAAGCAAACACTGGGAATAGATTATATACGGGGTTTCATAGTGAGGTTATACCTCTCAGAGAAGCTTCCTTCCACATTAATCAACCACCTTTTCTTATCTCTTCTTCCAATGAACACCAGAAAGAGTAGTCCAGTGTATAACTCAACATCCAGTTCCTAATACTCAGTAATAAAAGGTCTCAGGGGTATCCACAAGTCCACACAGAAGAGGTACTGTACCACTGCAGGGCATGACTAGCGACGTGACAATACTAAACAGTCATAGAAAAATTGAGGTCAGAAAAAGAAGAAAAAGTTTAAAAATGATTCAGGATTTCCTTATTCAAAATCAGAAAATAGTCATATCTCTGCACAGCAAAATTCTCTGTTCATATTAATTTGACTAATAGGACTACAAACGGTGGTTTTTGTATGGGTACCATTTCCATAAGGCTCTACAGTAGTAGCGTTTTGAGAGGCTCACTCCACACTAAGTGGTTGATTGTCCAGCGCCTTCCAGGTTTAGGATCCTCCATAGAAATAGAATCAGTAGAAGGGATATTTCCATTCAAACCAGCGGTCCGTTGCATCAGTTTCTGTACTGGGCGTACCACTTGGAATTTATGCTTAAAATGGACACTAACCTGTTCTACTTAGGCAGAAATGTCAAATTCAACTAATCTGCCATATTGGATGGACCATGAAATAAAACAATGGCTTTTAGAGCTACTGTATGTCTGTTCTACTAGTTGTAATTCTACGGCTCCTCCTCCTCACATCATGAGGTTTCTCTGGCTGCACTCCAGCAGGTGAGGCAGGAAGAAGTGGACCGTCCCGTCGTCAGGCAACAGGTCCAGGAACTCCAGGGGGTTCAGCTCCATGGCAACCACCACCAGCGTTTCTGTTGTCAGGGAAAATGCAGATGTTATGGCCCAACTCTGAATATGAAAAGGGGCAATCTGCAATTCATACATTTTTTGACTTTTAAATTAATTATATTCAATCCAATGATTCTTGAAGAATCTATACTGATCAAAAAACGCAACATGTAACAATTTCAACGATTTTAGTGAGTTACAGTTCATATGAGGAAATCAGTCAATTGAAATAAATTCCTTAGGCCCTAATCTATGGGTTTCACATGACTGGGCAGGGACGCAGCCCTGGGTGGGTATATGCCCACCCACTTGGGAGGCAGGCCCACCCACCGGGAAGCCAGGCACAGCCAATCAGAATGAGTTTCTCCCCACAAAAGGACAGAAATACTCCTCAGTTTCATCAGCTGTCCGGTGTGACTGGTCTCAAACGATCCTACCGGTGAAGAAGCTAGATGTGAAGGTCCTGAGCTGGCGTGGTTACATGTGGTCTGCGGATGTTAGGCCAGTTGGACGTACTGACAAATTAACATTAAATTATCTGGCAACAGCTCTGGTGGACATTCCTGCAGTCGTCATGCCAATTGCACGCTCCCTCAAAACTTGAGACATCTGTGGCATTGTGTTGTGTGACAAAACTTCACATTTTAGAGTGGCCTTTTATTGTCCCCAGCACAAGATGCACCTGTGTAATGATCATGCTGTTCAATCAGCTTCTTGATATGCCACACCTGTCAGGTAGGTGGATTATCTTGAGAAATGCACACTAACAGGGATGTAAACAAATTTGTGTACAACATTTGAGAGAAATAAGCTTTTTTTTGTGTGTATGTCACATTTCTGGGATCTTTCATTTCAGCTCATGAAATACATGTTGCATACAATTTTTTTGTTCGGTGTAAAACATCTATACGCCACATGATCTTAGGTCAACTGTCGTAACCCATCAGAAACCAAAATAGAAGCACTCCACTGTTTGTAAACAATGTAATTGTTCACACACACACACACACACACACACACACACACACACACACACACACACACACACACACACACACACAGTATACCCTCAAAACATGTTTAAAACTATACATTTTGATAGCATGGGTGGTCAGTCCTTGCATCCATAACTCTATAATCACTTGAGACTGGTTATACTTATCCAGCCCCATCCCTAAGCTGTTACCCAAAACAGTTGTGGGGTGACCTTTGTTATTGTTTAAACTGCAAATTGCCCCTTTAACCACAGAAAAGGTGACATTCTGGTGTTAAACCCTATGCTTGAAAACACAGGCTAGAGTCTAACTGGTGAAACTAGACTGACACCGTGATGAGAGTGTACCGTCATTTCTCCCTCAACATGGTTTTCATGGTGCTGCTCTGGGAGCGTGACGAGATGCGTGGCTACAAAATTAGCTTCTTGTGATATGCAGATAGAATGGAAGCGCACCGCCTGCACGTCGACCACCCTTCACAACGGGAGGATATTAGTGCACCGCCCGCCTGCACGTCGACCACGCTTCACAACGGGAGGATATTAGAGCACCGCCTGCACGTCGACCACCCTTCACAACGGGAGGATATTAGAGCACCGCCTGCATGTCGACCACCCTTCACAACGGGAGGATATTAGAGCACCGCCTGCATGTCGACCACCCTTCACAACGGGAGGATATTAGAGCACCGCCTGCACGTCGACCACCCTTCACAACGGGAGGATATTAGAGCACCGCCTGCATGTCGACCACCCTTCACAACGGGAGGATATTAGAGCACCGCCTGCACGTCGACCACCCTTCACAACGGGAGGATATTAGAGCACCGCCTGCACGTCGACCACCCTTCACAACGGGAGGATATTAGAGCACCGCCTGCACGTCGACCACCCTTCACAACGGGAGGATATTCTTGCTACTTCAGCAACAAAATGTGCATGTTTGTTGTAATTAAAATGATTTGAAGTAGTTATGTATATACACATTTAGATTTTTCAACACCTAAAATGCAATACCAAACCTTTCAATGTATGCAGGGTTATTTTTGTTATTTTCCTACTTAGGTTTTTAGGATTATTGCGATTATTTGTGAATTTATATATCTGATATTATGTGTTTATTTCTGTGCAGCTGCATCTTTGCAACGCTGCCGAGGAAAATAAACTGGAAGCGTAAAAACGACACTGCTTCAAGAGAGACTCGCGTCGCAGACGACGTACTGCTTTCCCCGTGCGATACGTTTTACAGAGACGTGGCGATGACGGTGTAGTTAAGGCTGTGAGTGTACCTTTGAGTGCAGCCAGCAGGATGGTGTTCTCTCCCTGTGTTGCTCTGGTTCTCTCACACAGCTCGGGGAACAGCTTCTGCCACCACAGAGCCTGAGCAAAAAAAAACACACAAATCCATTAGAAAGATATGCACTATAGAACCATTGAAATATATATGAAAAAAAAGGGCAATGTTCCCGTGTTCACAGAGACCGAATTCACTATAAAAAGCGGAAATTACCTTAATTTGCGCTATTATGTGGGCCTTCTGCGGTACTGATTGAATCTAGCCCTCTCAGAGCATAGGACTGAGGTTAGAGCTTATGAGGATTTAAGGTTGTGTAAGTACGCATAGGGTAAGATCCACAGTAGGGTTGGAGTTGGGGAGTTGGGGCAACAGTTCCATAGTACCCACCATGTTGTTGTTCTGCAGCTCATGATTAGCATAAGGGATGATGGCCTGAGGACAGCGGTCTAGCAACCTCTCGATGGAGCTCTCGTAGTGACCCAGCTTGGTGGCACAGAGCACGTGCACACTGAGCCCGGCGTTGTCCTCGTCAGGCAGCTGCTCCAACAGGGGCAGGATGGATGACACGTCCAGGGTGGGACCGCACAGCAGGGACTGGATGATTCATTGTTTGTACACCATAGTGGTACATTTACAGTGGGGCAAAAAAGTATTTAGTCAGCCACCAATTGTGCAAGTTCTCCCACTTAAAAAGATGAGAGAGGCCTGTAATTTTCATCATAGATACACTTCAACTATGACAGACAAAATGAGAAGAAAAATCCAGAAAATCACATGTAGGATTTTTAATGAATTTATTTGCAAATTATGGTGGAAAATAAGTATTTGGTCAATAACAAAAGTTTCTCAATACTTTGTTATATACCCTTTGTTGGCAATGACAGAGGTCAAACGTTTTCTGTAAGTCTTCACAAGGTTTTCACACACTGTTGCTGGTATTTTGGCCCATTCCTCCATGCAGATCTCCTCTAGAGCAGTGATGTTTTGGGGCTATTGCTATTTTGACCCCACAGGGTGAGATCTTGCGTGGAGCCCCAGATCAAGGGAGATTATCAGTGGTCTTGTATGTCTTCCATTTCTTAATAATTGCTCCCACAGTTGATTTCTTCAAACCAAGCTGCTTACCTATTGCAGATTCAGTCTTCCCAGCCTGGTGCAGGTCTACAATTTTGTTTCTGGTGTCCTTTGACAGCTCTTTGGTCTTGGCCATAGTGGAGTTTGGAGTGTGACTGTTTGAGGTTGTGGACAGGTGTCTTTTATACTGATAACAAGTTCAAACAGGTGCCATTAATACAGGTAATAAGTGGAGGACAGAAGAGCCTCTTAAAGAAGAAGTTACAGGTCTATGAGAGCCAGAAATCTTGCTTGTTTGTAGGTGACCAAATACTTATTTTCCACCATAATTTGCAAATAAATTCATAAAAAAATCCTACAATGTGATTTTCTGGATTTTCTCTCATTTTGTCTGTCATAGTTGAAGTGTACCTATGATGAAAATTACAGGCCTCTCTCATTTTTTTAAGTGGGAAAACTTGCACAATTGGTGGCTGACTAAATACTTTTTTGCCCCACTGTACATGTAAGGGTTAAAAAAACAACAACTTCATTTTACAAGTTGATGTTGGTTGATTGACTGATTCCATGTCTGACTGATAAATTGATAAATTGATAAATAGCACAGACATGATGCAGAGAGACTGACCTGTAGTTTGTGGAGGTCCTCTGGAATGATGTTGAAGTGAGCTGGAGTCAAGATGCTGACCCAGGGATACAACACACCATAGTGGGAACACCAGTTAATCTGTAACACAGAAACCGTCACCCAGGGTTACAACACACCGTAGTGGGAACACCAGTTAATCTGTAACACAGAAACCGTCACCCAGGGTTACAACACACCGTAGTGGGAACACCAGTTAATCTGTAACACAGAAACAGTCGCCCAGGGTTACAACACACCGTAGTGGGAACACCAGTTCATCTGTAACACAGAAACAGTCGCCCAGGGTTACAACACACCGTAGTGGGAACACCAGTTCATCTGTAACACAGAAACAGTCGCCCAGGGATCTCCACTACCTCCTAGACTCCAGCCTTGGGGGACATCACACCTTAGTGCGAAGAACACGCTACAGGCACACAGAAAAACACACCAGGTCGTCTGCGCTCTTGAGCGGTTTGAATCCGCGGCCGTCTCGGCGTGTGACGCGATCGATGTAGACAGTGGTGAGGCGGAACAGCAGCTCCTGGATGACGGCTTCCTGTGACGAGGCCATCAGCAAGGCTTCCCAGAAGTCAACCAGCAGCTGAGGGCCTCCCTGGGGCCCTGACACATCCCCACACAGCTCCTACAGGAAACACACAATGAACCGCATTACATATGGTCACATTTTGGAATCGAATCCTTGAGGAATGACACACACACACACACACACACACACACACACACACACACACAGTAACCCTGACCTGGAAGAAGAGGTCAGCCTCGTCCAGTTTGACCTTGTCGTTCTCGTGCAGCGCCACCATGGCTGCCACCAGCAGGCCGTCCTGGTTGTCCCTGAGGTGACGAGCCAAGAGAGTAGGTACCACCGTATCCCCTCTGCCGTGCAGCAGCAGCTTGGCTTCCTCGATGAACCCATACACCTGCAGCATCTGGGACGGGGCATAGAGCAGATACACTGTTCACACACACACACTCCTCTTCCCCCACCACCATACACTAACATGATCTGACCTCTGTGTGTCGGTCCATGTGTTGCCTGTAGAGCTGCAGGTCTGCCATGCGCAGGGCCAGGGCAGCCTTGGACAGGGTGAGGGGTACGGAGGGGGCTCCGATGGACTCCAGCCGCTCTAGGTGGGCCAGGCCACAGTCAGGGCTGGCTCTGGCCATGGAAGGACTGGCTATAACATGTGGAAGCTGGGACGGCTCGGCCACACCGAAGATATCCAGCACCTCGTTGGCCGTCTCCTACAACACACACACACAGACACCAACCACTGAATCTCAACAGTATGGCTATTTAATCAGAAAAGCTTCTATTGGAATGGCTGGAGAGGTCTCCAGGGACTGGTGAAAGTTACCTCAGTGAGCAGCTCCAGGGTCTCCTCATAGAGGGAGTGTTTGAGGAAGAAGAGAAAGCCCTTCCCGTAGCCACAGAGGCTGTTAGACAGACCCCTGTTCCTGGAGATCACCTCTGTCAGAGACAGGCCTGACATCTTATAGTAGGGCAGGGCCAGGTGGCAGTCCCGCTTATCAAACCTACACATCGGTGGAAGGGATGGTCGCACTTTACATTCAGTAAACCAACCAACACATCAACCAGTCCACCAACACATCAATCAGTCCACCAACACATCAATCAATCCACCAACACATCAACCAGTCCACCAACACATCAACCAGTCCACCAACACATCAATCAGTCCACCAACAAAGCAATCAGTCCACCAACACATCAACCAGTCCACCAACACATCAACCAGTCCACCAACACATCAACCAGTCCACCAACACATCAACCAGTCCACCAACACATCAACCAGTCCACCAACACATCAACCAGTCCACCAACACATCAACCAGTCCACCAACACATCAACCAGTCCACCAACACATCAACCAGTCCACCAACACATCAACCAGTCCACCAACACATCAACCAGTCCACCAACACATCAACCAGTCCACCAACACATCAACCAGTCCACCAACACATCAACCAGTCCACCAACACATCAATCAGTCCACCAACACATCAACCAGTCCACCAACACATCAATCAATCCACCAACACGTCAATCAATCCACCAACACGTCAACCAGTCCACCAACACGTCAACCAGTCCACCAACACGTCAACCAGTCCACCAACACGTCAACCAGTCCACCAACACGTCAACCAGTCCACCAACACGTCAACCAGTCCACCAACACGTCAACCAGTCCACCAACACATCAACCAGTCCACCAACACATCAACCAGTCCACCAACACATCAACCAGTCCACCAACACATCAACCAGTCCACCAACACATCAACCAGTCCACCAACACATCAACCAGTCCACCAACACATCAACCAGTCCACCAACACATCAACCAGTCCACCAACACATCAACCAGTCCACCAACACATCAACCAGTCCACCAACACATCAACCAGTCCACCAACACATCAATCAATCCACCAACACATCAACCAGTCCACCAACACATCAACCAGTCCACCAACACATCAACCAGTCCACCAACACGTCAACCAGTCCACCAACACATCAACCAGTCCACCAACACATCAACCAGTCCACCAACACATCAACCAGTCCACCAACACATCAACCAGTCCACCAACACATCAACCAGTCCACCAACACATCAACCAGTCCACCAACACATCAACCAGTCCACCAACACATCAATCAGTCCACCAACACATCAACCAGTCCACCAACACATCAACCAGTCCACCAACACATCAACCAGTCCACCAACACATCAATCAGTCCACCAACACATCAACCAGTCCACCAACACATCAATCAATCCACCAACACATCAATCAATCCACCAACACATCAACCAGTCCACCAACACGTCAACCAGTCCACCAACACGTCAACCAGTCCACCAACACGTCAACCAGTCCACCAACACGTCAACCAGTCCACCAACACGTCAACCAGTCCACCAACACGTCAACCAGTCCACCAACACATCAACCAGTCCACCAACACATCAACCAGTCCACCAACACATCAACCAGTCCACCAACACATCAACCAGTCCACCAACACATCAACCAGTCCACCAACACATCAACCAGTCCACCAACACATCAACCAGTCCACCAACACATCAACCAGTCCACCAACACATCAACCAGTCCACCAACACATCAATCAATCCACCAACACATCAATCAATCCACCAACACATCAACCAGTCCACCAACACATCAACCAGTCCACCAACACGTCAACCAGTCCACCAACACATCAACCAGTCCACCAACACATCAACCAGTCCACCAACACATCAACCAGTCCACCAACACATCAACCAGTCCACCAACACATCAACCAGTCCACCAACACATCAACCAGAGTCACCAACACATCAATCAATCCACCAACACATCAATCAATCCACCAACACATCAATCAATCCACCAACACATCAACCAGTCCACCAACACATCAACCAGTCCACCAACACATCAACCAGTCCACCAACACATCAACCAGTCCACCAACACATCAACCAGTCCACCAACACATCAACCAGAGTCACCAACACATCAACCAACACATTAACCAGTCCACCAACACATCAACCAGTCCACCAACACATCAACCAGTCCACCAACACATCAACCAGTCCACCAACACATCAACCAGTCCACCAACACATCAACCAGTCCACCAACACATCAACCAGTCCACCAACACATCAACCAGTCCACCAACACATCAACCAACACATCAACCAGTCCACCAACACATCAACCAGTCCACCAACACATCAACCAGTCCACCAACACATCAATCAGTCCACCAACACATCAACCAGTCTACCAACACATCAATCAATCCACCAACACATCAATCAATCCACCAACACATCAATCAATCCACCAACACATCAATCAGTCCACCAACACATCAATCAGTCCACCAACACATCAACCAGTCCACCAACACATCAACCAGTCCACCAACACATCCACCAACACATCCACCAACACATCAACCAGTCCACCAACACATCAACCAGTCCACCAACACATCAACCAACACATCAACCAGTCCACCAACACATCAACCAGTCCACCAACACATCAACCAGTCCACCAACACATCAATCAGTCCACCAACACATCAATCAATCCACCAACACATCAATCAGTCCACCAACACATCAACCAGTCCACCAACACATCAACCAGTCCACCAACACATCAACCAGTCCACCAACACATCCACCAACACATCCACCAACACATCAACCAGTCCACCAACACATCAACCAGTCCACCAACACATCAACCAACACATCAACCAGTCCACCAACACATCAACCAGTCCACCAACCAACACATCAACCAGTCCACCAACCAACACATCAACCAGTCCACCAACCAACACATCAACCAGTCCACCAACCAACACATCAACCAGTCCACCAACCAACACATCAACCAGTCCACCAACCAACACATCAACCAGTCCACCAACCAACACATCAACCAGTCCACCAACCAACACATCAACCAGTCCACCAACCAACACATCAACCAGTCCACCAACCAACACATCAACCAGTCCACCAACCAACACATCAACCAGTCCACCAACCAACACATCAACCAGTCCACCAACCAACACATCAACCAGTCCACCAACCAACACATCAACCAGTCCACCAACCAACACATCAACCAGTCCACCAACCAACACATCAACCAGTCCACCAACCAACACATCAACCAGTCCACCAACCAACACATCAACCAGTCCACCAACCAACACATCAACCAGTCCACCAACCAACACATCAACCAATCCACCAACACATCAATCAGTCCACCAACACATCAATCAGTCCACCAACACATCAACCAGTCCACCAACACATCAACCAGTCCACCAACACATCAATCAGTCCACCAACACATCAATCAGTCCACCAACACATCAATCAGTCCACCAACACATCAATCAGTCCACCAACACATCAATCAGTCCACCAACACATCAATCAATCCACCAACACATCAACCAGTCCACCAACACATCAACCAGTCCACCAACACATCAATCAGTCCACCAACACATCAATCAGTCCACCAACACATCAACCAGTCCACCAACACATCAATCAATCCACCAACACATCAACCAGTCCACCAACACATCAACCAGTCCACCAACACATCAACCAGTCCACCAACACATCAACCAGTCCACCAACACATCAACCAGAGTCACCAACACATCAACCAACACATTAACCAGTCCACCAACACATCAACCAGTCCACCAACACATCAACCAGTCCACCAACACATCAACCAGTCCACCAACCAGTCCACCAACACATCAACCAGTCCACCAACACATCAACCAGTCCACCAACACATCAACCAACACATCAACCAGTCCACCAACACATCAACCAGTCCACCAACACATCAACCAGTCACCAACACATCAACCAGTCCACCAACACATCAATCAATCCACCAACACATCAATCAATCCACCAACACATCAACCAGTCCACCAACACATCAACCAGTCCACCAACACGTCAACCAGTCCACCAACACATCAACCAGTCCACCAACACATCAACCAGTCCACCAACACATCAACCAGTCCACCAACACATCAACCAGTCCACCAACACATCAACCAGAGTCACCAACACATCAACCAATCCACCAACACATCAATCAATCCACCAACACATCAATCAATCCACCAACACATCAACCAGTCCACCAACACATCAACCAGTCCACCAACACATCAACCAGTCCACCAACACATCAACCAGTCCACCAACACATCAACCAGTCCACCAACACATCAACCAGTCCACCAACACATCAACCAGTCCACCAACACATCAACCAGTCCACCAACACATCAACCAGTCCACCAACACATCAACCAGTCCACCAACACATCAACCAGTCCACCAACACATCAACCAGTCCACCAACACATCAACCAGTCCACCAACACATCAACCAACACATCAACCAGTCCACCAACACATCAACCAGTCCACCAACACATCAACCAGTCCACCAACACATCAATCAGTCCACCAACACATCAACCAGTCTACCAACACATCAATCAATCCACCAACACATCAATCAATCCACCAACACATCAATCAATCCACCAACACATCAATCAGTCCACCAACACATCAATCAGTCCACCAACACATCAACCAGTCCACCAACACATCAACCAGTCCACCAACACATCAACCAGTCCACCAACACATCCACCAACACATCCACCAACACATCAACCAGTCCACCAACACATCAACCAACACATCAACCAGTCCACCAACACATCAACCAGTCCACCAACACATCAACCAACACATCAACCAGTCCACCAACACATCAACCAGTCCACCAACACATCAACCAGTCCACCAACACATCAACCAGTCCACCAACACATCAACCAGTCCACCAACCCATCAACCAGTCCACCAACCAACACATCAACCAGTCCACCAACCAACACATCAACCAGTCCACCAACCAACACATCAACCAGTCCACCAACCAACACATCAACCAGTCCACCAACCAACACATCAACCAGTCCACCAACCAACACATCAACCAGTCCACCAACCAACACATCAACCAGTCCACCAACCAACACATCAACCAGTCCACCAACCAACACATCAACCAGTCCACCAACCAACACATCAACCAGTCCACCAACCAACACATCAACCAGTCCACCAACCAACACATCAACCAGTCCACCAACCAACACATCAACCAGTCCACCAACCAACACATCAACCAGTCCACCAACCAACACATCAACCAGTCCACCAACCAACACATCAATCAGTCCACCAACACATCAATCAGTCCACCAACACATCAATCAGTCCACCAACACATCAACCAGTCCACCAACACATCAACCAGTCCACCAACACATCAATCAGTCCACCAACACATTAATCAGTCCACCAACACATCAATCAGTCCACCAACACATCAATCAGTCCACCAACACATCAATCAATCCACCAACACATCAATCAGTCCACCAACACATCAACCAGTCCACCAACACATCAACCAGTCCACCAACACATCAACCAGTCCACAGACACATCCACCAACACATCCACCAACACATCAACCAGTCCACCAACACATCAACCAGTCCACCAACACATCAACCAACACATCAACCAGTCCACCAACACATCAACCAGTCCACCAACCAACACATCAACCAGTCCACCAACCAACACATCAACCAGTCCACCAACCAACACATCAACCAGTCCACCAACCAACACATCAACCAGTCCACCAACCAACACATCAACCAGTCCACCAACCAACACATCAACCAGTCCACCAACCAACACATCAACCAGTCCACCAACCAACACATCAACCAGTCCACCAACCAACACATCAACCAGTCCACCAACCAACACATCAACCAGTCCACCAACCAACACATCAACCAGTCCACCAACCAACACATCAACCAGTCCACCAACCAACACATCAACCAGTCCACCAACCAACACATCAACCAGTCCACCAACCAACACATCAACCAGTCCACCAACCAACACATCAACCAGTCCACCAACCAACACATCAACCAGTCCACCAACCAACACATCAACCAGTCCACCAACCAACACATCAACCAGTCCACCAACCAACACATCAACCAGTCCACCAACCAACACATCAACCAGTCCACCAACCAACACATCAACCAGTCCACCAACCAACACATCAACCAGTCCACCAACCAACACATCAACCAGTCCACCAACCAACACATCAACCAATCCACCAACACATCAATCAGTCCACCAACACATCAATCAGTCCACCAACACATCAACCAGTCCACCAACACATCAACCAGTCCACCAACACATCAATCAGTCCACCAACACATCAATCAGTCCACCAACACATCAATCAGTCCACCAACACATCAATCAGTCCACCAACACATCAACCAGTCCACCAACACATCAATCAATCCACCAACACATCAACCAGTCCACCAACACATCAACCAGTCCACCAACACATCAACCAGTCCACCAACACATCAACCAGAGTCACCAACACATCAACCAACACATTAACCAGTCCACCAACACATCAACCAGTCCACCAACACATCAACCAGTCCACCAACACATCAACCAGTCCACCAACCAGTCCACCAACACATCAACCAGTCCACCAACACATCAACCAGTCCACCAACACATCAACCAACACATCAACCAGTCCACCAACACATCAACCAGTCCACCAACACATCAACCAGTCACCAACACATCAACCAACACATCAACCAGTCCACCAACACATCAACCAGTCCACCAACACATCAACCAGTCCACCAACACATCAACCAGTCCACCAACACATCAACCAGTCCACCAACACATCAACCAACACATCAACCAGTCCACCAACACATCAACCAGTCCACCAACACATCAACCAGTCCACCAGCACATCAACCAGCACATCAACCAGTCCACCAACACATCAACCAACCAGTCCACCAACACATCAACCAGTCCACCAACACATCAACCAGAGTCATCAACACATCAACCAGTCCACCAACACATCAACCAGTCCACCAACACATCAACCAGTCCACCAACACATCAACCAGTCCACCAACACATCAACCAGTCCACCAACACATCAACCAGTCCATCAACCAGTCCACCAACACATCAACCAGTCCACCAGCATATCAACCAGTCCACCAGCACATCAACCAGCACATCAACCAGTCCACCAACACATCAACCAACCAGTCCACCAACACATCAACCAACCAGTCCACCAACACATCAACCAGTCCACCAACACATCAACCAGTCCACCAACACATCAACCAGAGTCATCAACACATCAACCAGTCCACCAACACATCAACCAGTCCACCAACACATCAACCAGTCCACCAACACATCAACCAGTCCACCAACACATCAACCAGTCCACCAACACATCAACCAGTCCATCAACCAGTCCACCAACACATCAACCAGTCCACCAACACATCAACCAGTCCACCAGCACATCAACCAGCACATCAACCAGCACATCAACCAGTCCACCAACACATCAACCAACCAGTCCACCAACACATCAACCAACCAGTCCACCAACACATCAACCAACCAGTCCACCAACACATCAACCAACCAGTCCACCAACACATCAACCAACCAGTCCACCAACACATCAATCAGTCCACCAACACATCAACCAGTCCACCAACACATCAACCAGCACATCAACCAGCACATCAACCAGTCCACCAACACATCAACCAACCAGTCCACCAACACATCAACCAACCAGTCCACCAACACATCAACCAACCAGTCCACCAACACATCAACCAACCAGTCCACCAACACATCAACCAACCAGTCCACCAACACATCAACCAACCAGTCCACCAACACATCAACCAACATATCAACCAACCAACATATCAACCTTGATGTTAATGTGATCTGACCCCACTGACCTGCTGAAGCAGTCTCCTAACTGGGCGCAGCTCTCCTGGAAGGCCTGCTGCAGCTCCTGTCTGTCTGCGGTGTGGGTTGTATTATATCCCAGGGCCTGGGCTAGGTTCTGACCAGTGGTCTGAGGTCGTTCTACAGGGTTTCCAACCCGGGGGTCCAGGAGCGTGGCTCTCAGGAGGAGGTGGGCTTCACTGAGCAGGTGCAGACGGCTGTGAGACAGAGGGTTGGTCTCCTCATACGTCTTACTGTACTCCACCTAGCCCAGAGAAACGGTTGATTGTTGAACGCCAAGGTTAAACAGTATAAATGATTGTTGAACGCCATGGTTAAACAGTATAAATTATTGTTGAACGCCATGGTTAAACAGTATAAATGATTGTTGAACGCCATGGTTAAACAGTATAAATGACTGTTGAACGCCATGGTTAAACAGTATAAATGATTGTTGAACGCCAAGGTTAAACAGTATAAATGATTGTTGAACGCCATGGTTAAACAGTATACATGATTGTTGAACGCCAAGGTTAAACAGTATAAATGATTGTTGAACGCCATGGTTAAACAGTATAAATGATTGTTGAACGCCATGGTTAAACAGTATAAATGATTGTTGAACGCCATGGTTAAACAGTATAAATGATTGTTGAACGCCATGGTTAAACAGTATAAACGATTGTTGAACGCCATGGTTAAACAGTGTAAATGATTGTTGAACGCCAAGGTTAAACAGTATAAATAATTGTTGAACGCCATGGTTAAACAGTATAAATGATTGTTGAACGCCAAGGTTAAACAGTATAAATGATTGTTGAACGCCATGGTTAAACAGTATAAATGATTGTTGAACGCCATGGTTAAACAGTATAAATGATTGTTGAACGCCAAGGTTAAACAGTATAAATGATTGTTGAACGCCATGGTTAAACAGTATAAATGATTGTTGAACGCCATGGTTAAACAGTATAAATGATTGTTGAACGCCATGGTTAAACAGTATAAATGATTGTTGAACGCCATGGTTAAACAGTATAAATGATTGTTGAACGCCATGGTTAAACAGTATAAATGATTGTTGAACGCCATGGTTAAACAGTATAAATGATTGTTGAACGCCATGGTTCAGCACAACCAACAAAGGTCAAAGAAAAAAATGAATGATAAAATGGAGGTAAGGTGTCATAACATTAAGGCTATTGTTGACATGTTCTCATGGTGCGTTACCATCTCGTTGTAGAGCTGGAGGGGGGGGACGGTGTTGACCACGTACAGGTTCCAGCCGTGACCCATCTCACTGGGATTCTGGGGCTTGGTGAAGGGTGACTTCCTGTTCCTGGGTCAGAGAAGCAGGAAGTACAAGTCAGCTCATCTCTATAATAAAAAATAAAAAAAATGGCCACAGATGGCTGACATTACAGCTTCTATCTAGGTGGTCAGAAACTACAGCTCAGCTGCCATTAATAACATCAAGCACATGAAGGAAACAATAGCCCCTGGGCTGGACCAGAATGCGAAAGCGTGTAGCTCAATTGGGAGTTCGCATGAATGACATAAACCTATGAGCTAAAAAAACCACCAAACATTTAGTTTTAGATCCAGTTTACACGTTAGTCATTTAGTAGACGCTCTTATCCAGAGGGACTTACAGTTAAGTGAAGAGAGCGAGGTGAGACAACCACATAACATTGTCAGGAAAAACAATTCCTAAACAAAGCAGCTATTAGCAAAGTGAGTAGTAGCACTTCTCCCTAGAGATTAGTTTGACTACCTACCAATGCAAACCAATCAACAGAGGATGTTATTGAGGGCAAGGGGTTTTGGGCGTTAATGTGAATCAGACACGTTGCATGCTTTTCTTCACGACTCATGTTAACACACAAGGCCTACTGACCCATGTGCTGAACACTGTGTGTGTGTTCTATCGGCTTCCCTGTCCAGTACAGCCTGTAGCAGCGACAGCTAACAGACCTGATGCTCTTAGCCAGTGAAACACGCGGCAGTGTCAAGCAGTCTCATGTGATAACAAAGCCCCTGTGTGAGAGATTTGGATTTTTAAAAAAGGTCAGCTTGGTGGAGGAATGGTATTTTCTGCACGTTTCCCTACTTCTCGTCTGTGAATGCATGGTCTCACTTCCTGATTCTACATGCAGCGGTCTCCACTGGCCACGCGGCGGTCTCCACTGGCCACGCGGCGGTCTCCACTGGCCACGCGGCGGTCTCCACTGGCCACGCGGCGGTCTCCACTGGCCACGCGGCGGTCTCCACTGGCCACGCGGCGGTCTCCACTGGCCACGCGGCCTTCCAACCTCTGTATCCATCATGCTTTAGTCTAATCAGGCGTACTGGGTTTTCAGACATTAATGCTCACAGTACATCATATATGCCATTTAGCCAACGCTTTTATCCAAACGCGACTTAAGAGTCATCCTTTCATACATTTTACATACTGGTGGTCCCGGGAATCGAACCGCCACGCTCTAACAACTGAGCTACATACAGACCACTACACGAATGACATGATATTATGTCCAGTAGGTGATATCATCACACTGATACGATGTCCTGTTTAGTCCATCAGTTAGTGACGAGACACACAGGGGGATGTTGTTTTAGTAGGGTTGGTGGGGTGGGGGTGGGGGTTTATTCCAGGTGGACTACAGAGGGACACACCATCAAGGAGGTCAAGAGACTTACAGGAAGGAGTGGGCCAGAAAACGCTTCAGAGCCGGCGTGGTGGAAGGCTCTATACCTACTGCTAGGAAAATCCCCCTAAGGGTTTTGTGATCTTTGTATTCTCTACAATAAGAGTTTACAGGTACAATTGAAGGACAGAGAGAAGGGAGATTTCAGATATTTAAAATCCTATAAATTAACAAATGAAATCTTTTAAACACAAATGTGAAGTAATAAAAGTGTATTTTCAGTGCTTAATAAAAGTGTATTTTCAGTGCTTAATAAACGTGTATTTTCAGTGCTTAATAAACGTGTATTTTCAGTGCTTAATAAAAGTGTATTTTCAGTGCTTAATAAAAGTGTATTTTCAGTGCTTAATAAATGAGTGTATTTTCAGTGCTTAATAAAAGTGTATTTTCAGTGCTTAATAAAAGTGTATTTTCAGTGCTTAATAAAAGTGTATTTTCAGTGCTTAATAAATGAGTATTTTCAGTGCTTAATAAATGAGTATTTTCAGTGCTTAATAAAAGTGTATTTTCAGTGCTTAATAAAAGTGTATTTTCAGTGCTTAATAAAAGTGTATTTTCAGTGCTTAATAAAAGTGTATTTTCAGTGCTTAATAAACGTGTATTTTCAGTGCTTAATAAAAGTGTATTTTCAGTGCTTAATAAAAGTGTATTTTCAGTGCTTAATAAATGAGTGTATTTTCAGTGCTTAATAAATGAGTGTATTTTCAGTGCTTAATAAAAGTGTATTTTCAGTGCTTAATAAAAGTGTATTTTCAGTGCTTAATAAAAGTGTATTTTCAGTGCTTAATAAATGAGTATTTTCAGTGCTTAATAAATGAGTATTTTCAGTGCTTAATAAAAGTGTATTTTCAGTGCTTAATAAAAGTGTATTTTCAGTGCTTAATAAAAGTGTATTTTCAGTGCTTAATAAAAGTGTATTTTCAGTGCTTAATAAACGTGTATTTTCAGTGCTTAATAAACGTGTATTTTCAGTGCTTAATAAATGAGTATTTTCAGTGCTTAATAAATGAGTGTGTCTATTGTCTGAATGCTGCTTTACTTGTGCTCCACAGTAAGATGTTCTGACCATGGGTATAGGATTAGATAAGGGCTGGGTCATTTTCTACATTTGATGCTTCGGGAATAACACAAGTTCTTTATATGTTTTTCTGTGTAACCCACGACCCTAGGATGGCAACAAATGAATTCTATGTGGTTTTAAAAATGGGCTTTCCCCCATTCTGATTGTTTTATACTAAACCAAAACTGACAGTAAAGTAGTCCAATTTGTAGAACTGTATTTGTTTATCACTGTATCAATTTTTTTTATTATAGAATATAGATGGTATCAAAATATAATTATAGAGAAAAATCCTTTGCCATACGTGGTTCGACACTGGCATACCTTAAAATACAATATCATCACCCAGCCCTAGATCGGATGTCTTACCATAAATCTATAGCATCACTCAGCCCTAGATCGGATGTCTTACCATAAATCTATAACATTACTCAGCCCTAAATCGGATGTCTTACCATAAATCTATAGCATTACTCAGCCCTAGATCGGATGTCTTACCATAAATCTATAGCATCACCCAGCCCTAGATCGGATGTCTTACCATAAATCTATAGCATCACCCAGCCCTAGATCGGATGTCTTACCATAAATCTATAGCATCACCCAGCCCTAGATTGGATGTCTTACCATAAATCTATAGCATCACCCAGCCCTAGATCGGATGTCTTACCATAAATCTATAGCATCACCCAGCCCTAGATCGGATGTCTTACCATAAATCTATAGCATTACTCAGCCCTAGATCGGATGTCTTACCATAAATCTATAGCATTGCCTACATTTGAATTGGTCCTATTTTGAAGTAGTATTTACTTTGCCGTGAGACAATTGCAAAATTTCTAAATCATGTGTGGCTCTAGCTATGACTACAGTGTCTAAGTGTGTGACCTACATGACTCTGCGTGCGGTCCTCTCTGTGTCCTCCCTGGTCTCCACATCTGCAGTGGTCAGCAGGACGATGTGGTGTCGGTAGTGACACAGAGCCTTCAGACCAATGAACAGCTGAATACGCAGAGCACACAACTCCATGGTGACGGGAGGACAGGCCTGCGCGCGCGCACACACACACACAATGTTTTATTATCTGGTGGTTATTAAGTTGGTGAAATTGTAATTACATTGTTATTAACTCACAATTACACTTTTGTATCTTTGGGATTTATTAAAATAATCATATTGCTGCTACATGTCAAGTAGATATTCATTGAAAACTGTTTCTTGCCGATATTATGGCCTTACTCTGGGAACCTGACGGGAGGAATATGGGCCCTAGGGGCGGTAAGTAGCCACTCACAATGAAGATTCCACTTTAAATAAAAATTGGGCTTCCCAGCATGTGCAGACCAATCACATTTAGGCTCTAAATTACCATTCCTGAGAGACACTGCAGCCCTGCATTACACGGTGCTAGTCAGATTGCACTGTGTCACTGTTGGACAATGCACGCATGCAGACACACACTGCACAAAACAACGACACGCTTGTCACCAGATGCAACTGTGTAAGTGGTGGTTGCCATTATGAGCCCTTTCCAGCTCCACCATCTTTGTGAACGTAACGCAGTGATCTGAGCCAAGCAGACAGCTACCTGTATTTCTGGAGAAGCTGTGATCTAATCTAATAATAACTTCCTGTCTTATTGTGTAGCAGGGCCAATCAGAGCACAACCAACCGAGGCAAAACCAATCACACACACGAGGGGAAGCCTCTGGTCAAAGCATCCTTAAGACCAATAATGAAGATGTCCAAGGCATGGGGGTAGATATGGTGAATATTCCACCAAGCCTGACGGATAACTAAAAGCTTTTCCGGTCCTCAGATCTATAAAGAGCTCCCTAGGGGTCCGGCCGTGGGTCGATCTGTCTTCCATTAGCTAAGGAAAATAGGGTGATCCTCACCTTCATGGTGGTATCGATGTAAGGGTCCTCAGCTCTGGCTGCCACTGCTGCACACCTCACTGAGAAGCACTGGAGAGCATTCCTGAGAAACACAGGTATAAATTAGGGCCCTGGGTTTTGTGAGATTATGTGACATGCCTAGATTTGAACCTTTTTTTAATTAAAATGTTCTTATGTCACATGGTCCAGCAACCATCCCCCAGACAATTGCTTTCATTTTTGGTATACAGGATAAAATCTTGCCATTTCTTTTTTTATTTTACTAGGCAAGTCAGTTAAGAACAAATTCTTATTTTCAATGATGGCCTAGGAACAGTGCGTTAACTGCCTGTTCAGGGGCAGAACGACAGATGATACCCCGGTATATGGAATAATTGTACCTTGTCAGCTCGGGGATTTGAACTTGCAACCTTTCGGTTACTAGTCCAACGCTCTAACCACTAAGCTTCCCTGCCGCTATGTCACATGATTGCGCCAACACTGTAGGGTCGTGCAGTATCCAGATGTTTCTGTACCATATCAGGGTATACAGTATTACCAACCCTCCAAAAAGTATATATTTTTTACTGTATTGAAAATCACACCGTCAGTTAAAAAAAATAATACTGTTTATTCCATATACCGGGGTATCACCGAAGTCAGAGACTAGTCTCATGGACTTCCTTTACCGTCGAGAGGCCCAGCCCAGTACTTACTTTGTGATGATGTGGAGGAAGAGGTCAGTGAGGACGGCCTGCTGGGCCTTCTCTGGATACTGATAGGCTGAGACCATCTGAACCCCGCCCCTCACGCTGTACAAATAGCCCGTCTTGGGCAGCGAGAAGAAACAGAACAAACACGTCGGCTCCACCCCTCTACCCCCCTCCACACATACTTCCTGGTTGCCTGGTTGTCAGGGAGAGGAGAGCAATGGAAGAGAAAGGGATGAGATGTGAAGCAGATGGGAATGTAGAAAATATAGGTGCTCCTACTTTAAGTGTCCCTCATACATATGCATTTACACTACATGTTAATTCCATAGGTAGGGAAAGAGCCAAGTATTTAGAGAGTTGGAACATTGAGGTTTCTACATTATGATGCATTTAACAGGACACTACAACATTCTATGGCAGCCATGTTGGCTACATTGTCTCGCGTCAGATGGCGTCACTCCTCCGCGACACTCATCCCAAAACCGATCGTTCTTGTAGGACGTGAAACTTCAAATTTGAATAATGAGCATCCGCTATTCAAAAAATTAAAGCATAGTCCCTAATTTTGTATATCACTGTGCTCTCATAGGACTCCATGAAATAGGCAGAATAACTAGCTAGCTAAATTACTACACACATTATGACAGTGATTTCATAGTTTGCCATTGTGAAAAAAATGTGGGGAAAAAACGGTGTTCTCCTGTCCAAATTCTGTGCCAGGATGTTGGTCGCCAGTGTAGTGACTTGATCAGCTGTGTAACTGTTGTAGCTAGCTTACTGACACAGTTAGCTAGCTCTTCCTTCACTAACTAGCTAACATAAAAAGCTTGCTTAGCCTGTTTAAATTACCCTGAAGTTGTAGACATGCAGCCCCACAATTAAGTAGTAACTTAACAGAAAATCGGTCCATAGATCAGCATGTTTCTCCGCAATTGTATCGTTGAGGTCAGCTGAGCATAGCAGCTAACTCAGGAGGCTGGTGGAATGACTCGAACAAGTGCTTCATGAAAACTCATAACAATGTGAGCATAATTAGCACTACTAGCTAACTACAGTAGCTTGCTAGCCAGCTTTTGTTGTAAGTTTTAACATTGTGTGTGCAGCACTAGGTAGGTAGATGATTTCAGCTAACGTTAGCAAGCTAATGTTAATGTTGGACAAATTTATGCTAGCTTTCGTGCCCATTGTCAAACTTTAGAGATACTGTTCATTGAAGCAAAATAATCCTCACCAACATAACGTGATTTACATGCAGCGCATTTGGAAAATATCCAGTACCCTTCACTTTTTCCACTTTGTTACGTTAGAACCTTATTCTAAAATCGATTAAATCATTTTTTATTCCTCAATATAAGTACAATATCCCATAATGGCAAAGCGAAAACAGGTTTTTAGAAATTTTAGCAAATGTATTAAAAAAAACAAAAAAAACAGAAATAGCTTATTTACATAAGTATTCAGGCCCTTTGCTATGAGACTCAAAATTGATCTCAGGTGCATCCTGTTTCCATTGATCGTCCTTGAGAAGTTCTTACAACTTGGAGTCCACCTGTGGTAAATTCAATTGATTGGATATGATTTGGAAAGGCACACACCTGTCTATATAAGGTCCCACAGTTGACAGTGCATGTCAAAAACCAAGCCATGAGGTCGAAGGAATTGTCCGTAGAGCTCCGAGACAAGATTGTGTCAAGGCACAGATCTGAGGAAGGGTAGCAAAAGGTGTCTGCAGCATTGAAGGTCCTCAATAACACATTGGCCTCCATCATTCTTAAATGGAAGAAGTTTGGAACCACCAAGACTATCCTAGAGCTGGCCGCCCAACTAAACTGAGCAATAGGGGGAGAGGGCCTTGGTCGGGGAGGTGACCAAGAACCCAATGGTCACTGACAGAGTTCCAGAGTTCCTCTGTGGAGATGAGAGAACCTTCCAGAAGGACAACCATCTCTGCAGCATTCCACCAATCAGGCCTTTATGGTAGAGTGGCCAGACGGAAGCCACTACTCAGTAAAATGCACGACAGCCTGCTTGGAGGTTTCCAAAAGGCACCTAAAGATTCCCAGACCATGAGAAACAAGATTCTCTGGTCTGATGAAACCAATATTGAACCGGTGGCCTGAATGCCAAGCGTCACGCCTGGAGGAAAACTTGGCACCATCTCTACGGTGAAGCATGGTGGTGGCAGAATCATGCTATGTTTTTCAGTGGCAGGGACTGGGAGACTAGTCAGGATCGAGGGTAAGATGAACGGAACAAAGTACAGAGAGATCCTTGATGAAAACCTGCCCCAGAGCACTCGGGGCCTCAGACTGGAAAACGACCCTAAGCACACAGCCAAGACAACACAAGAGTGGCTTCGGGACAAGTCTGAATGTCCAAGTGGCCCAGCCAGAACCCGATAAAAACATCTCTGGAGAGATCTGAAAACACCTGTGTAGCGACGGTCCCCATCCAACCTGACAGAGTTTCAGAGAATCTGCAGAGAAGAATGGGGAGAAACTCCCCAAATACAGGTGTGCCAAGCTTGCAGCGTCATACCCAAGAAGACTCGAGGCTGTAATCGCTGACAAAGGCGCTTCAACAAAGTACTGAGTAAAGAGTCTGAATACTTAAAAATATGTACATTTTAGTTTTATTTGATACCTTTGGTGAAATTTTTTAAAAATAAACATGTTTTTGCTTTGTCATTATTGTGTGTAGATTGAAGGGGGGAAAGAAAGTAATGAATTTTAGAATAAGGCTGTAATGTAAACAAAAAAGTGGGAAAAAAAATGAAAAAAAGAGTCGTTTTAGATTCATTCAGACAGTTTTGACGCAAAAATGGGGTTCAGCAATGTCAATGTCACCTAGGTAATACTGCTAAAAAATATTAGACAGCACAAAATACTTTTGAGCTCTCCCATTACGCGATAGGAGACTGATCGGTGCAGGTGGAACCGGTGTGCTATCTGAAGTAAGACAATGTGTTAGCTCCCCATTAACATTACACGGGGAATACTTCAACAGCGCTATTTAAACTGCATGTCTAGAATGAGAACAATTCAATTCTAAAAGTTGGCCCAACTCTATACGGTTCTTGGGAAGGCACAGTGTAATGAGGTTCTGACTCACTGGTGAACACTGGGTGAAACTGCAGGGAGTGCAGGTGGGTCTCCTCAACACTACAGTCCTGGAAGAAGTCTGGAGCAAAACGCCTGGACAGGGGAGACTCAATATGATGAGACCACACACAGAGACACACACAGAGAGACAGAGACACACACACACACACAGACACACACACACAGAGACACACACACACAGAGACACACACACACACACACACACAGAGACACACACACACACACACACACACACACACACACACACACAGACACACACACACACACACACACACACACAGAGACACACCTGTATAAGATATAGGTGATGATGAGGTTGCCCCTGGCCTCACTCTCCATGCCTGTCCACTCCAGGGAGATCTTGACCCCACAGTCCTTAGCCCTGTCCCCCAGGAGCTCTTGGTGCTTGGGGAAAATGAAGAAGTCATCATGGTCACGGTGACCAGCCAGACCCTCTCTCCTCCCCTCTGGCGAATACAACACAGTGTAAACACAACCTAGTCAGACACAGAACATGCAAATCACACCATGTCCTGTGAAGTAATAGTATGTGGTATCTGAAGCATCGGTTTTCATGTGTAGAGTGTTACCCGTCTCGTTGTCCTGTTCTGCTCCAGTGATCATATCTTGGGGGACCAGACTGTGGTCCTGGGGCTTCTTGTCAGCTGACTTCTGGGTAAAAGCAGCACCAGGAAGTCTCTCCAGTTTGACCACCAGCACCTCCAGCTCTGTCTGCAGGGCAATGTACCCTGCACAGATCGCCACCTGCAGGCAGGGAGGGCATACATATTCTATGAAAAGGTTGCATGACAGAATAACCTTCTCTAAGTTAGGAGTGGCAGGTAGCCTAGCGGTTAGAGAGGTGAGCCAGCAACCGGAGGGCTGCAAGTTCGAATCCCAGGTCCGACAGGGAAAAACTCAAGAAGTGAGCTGGCAACAGGAGGGTATCAAATCCTAGATGCCATTACCTTTGTGCACGAACCCCCCCCCACCTGTATTTGGTATTTTATTAGGATCCCCATTAGCGGTTGTGAAAACCGTAGCTACTCTTCCTGGGGTCCAACACAGAACATGAAACATGACATAATACAGAACATTAATAGACAAGAACTACATACATTTAAAGAGGGCACACATAGCCAACATACACAAACGATCTAGGCTCTATATAAAACTTTAAGCTTTCTTGAATTTGATCTGGATTTGGGGACTGTGAAAAGACCCCTGGTGGCATGTCTGGTGGGGTCAGTGTGTGTGTGTCAGAGTAAGTTAAATTCCAAATGGTTTGCATAGTCAACACATTCATGTTTGTTATAAAAAGAAGAAGTGATGCAGTCAGTCTCTCCTCATCTATCAACCAAGAGAGAATGGCATTCATAGTATTTATATCAGCCCTCTGATGACAATGAAGAGTAAGACGTGCCGCTCTGTTCTGGACCAGCTGCAGCTTAGCTAGGTCTTTTTTTTTTTGCAGCACTTGAATATTGTCCAGACATGTGGTCAACATAAGATCAAATTAGAGACTGCAGGACTTACTTTGTGGTGTGTGGTGTCAAAAAATAAGAACATCTATTACGGACAGAGCTCTCCCCATCTTTACAACCATTAAATCTTAACTCAGCAAAAAAAAGAAAACGTCCCTTTTTCAGGACCGTCTTTCAAAGAGAATTCGTAAAAATCCAAATAACTTCACAGATCTTCAATGTAAAGGGTTTAAACACTGTTTCCCATGCTTGTTCAATAAACCATAAACACTAACAGCTTACAGACGGTAGGCAATTAAGGTCACAGTTATGAAAACTCAGGACACTAAAGAGGCCTTTCTACTTACTCTGAAAAACACCAAAAGAAAGATGCCCAGGGTCCCTGCTCATCTGCGTGAACGTGCCTTAGGCATGCTGCAAGGAGGCATGATGACTGCAGATGTGGCCAGGGTCCCTTGCTCATCTGCGTGAACGCGCCTTAGGCATGCTGCAAGGAGGCATGAGGACTGCAGATGTGCCCAGGGTCCCTGCTCATCTGCGTGAACGTGCCTTAGGCATGCTGCAAGAAGGCATGATGACTGCAGATGTGGCCAGGGTCCCTTGCTCATCTGCGTGAACGCGCCTTAGGCATGCTGCAAGGAGGCATGAGGACTGCAGATGTGGCCAGGGTCCCTGCTCATCTGCGTGAACGTGCCTTAGGCATGCTGCAAGGAGGCATGAGGACTGCACATGTGGCCAGGGCAATACATTGCAATGTCCATACTGTGAGATGCCTAAGACAGCGCTACTGGGAGACATGACGGACAGCTGATCATCCTCGCAGTGGCAGAACAAATGTAACAACACCTGCACAGGATCGGTACATCTGAACATCACACCTGCGGGACAGGTACAGGATGGCAACAACTGCCTGTCTGATCGCCGGATCAGACAGGACTGGCAAAAAGTTATCTTCACTAACGAATCGCAGTTGTCTCACCAGGGGCGATGGACGGATCCATGTTTATCGTCGAATGGAATGAGCGTTACACCGAGGCCTGTACTCTGGAGCGGGATCGATTTGTAGGTGGAGGGTCCGTCATAGTCTGGGGCAGTGAGCCTGCATCATCAAACTGAGCTTGTTGTCATTGCAGGCAATCTCAACGCTGTGCGTTACAGAGAAGACATCCTCCTCCCTCATGTGGTACTCTTCCTGCAGGCTCATCCTTACATGACCCTCCAGCATGACAATGCCACCAGCCATACTGCTGATGAGCGCATCTGGGACCTGTTGGATCAGAGAGTGAGGGCTAGGGCCATTCCCCCCAGGAATGTCCAGGAACTTGCAGGTGCCTTGGCGGAAGAGTGGGGTAACATCTCTCACAGCAAGAACTGAGCAAATATGGTGCAGTCCATGAGGAGGAGATGCACTGCAGTACTTAATGCAGCTGGTGACCACACCAGATACTGACTGTTACTTTTGATTTTGACCCCCCCTTTGTTTAGGGACACATTATTCCATTTCTGTTAGTTACATGTCTGTGGAACTTGTTCAGTTTATGTCTCAGTTGTTGAATCTTGTTTTGTTCATTGAAATATTTACACATGTTAATAAGTTTGCTGAAAATAAATGCAGTTGACAGTGAGAGGACGTTTCTTTTGTGCTGAGTTTATATGGTTTGACTATGACAGTTTACAATCTAAGGGAACACCAAGTAATTTAGTCTCCTCAACTTGTTCAACAGGCACACCATTCATTACCAGATTCAGCTGAGGTCTAGAACATAGGGAATGATTTGTACCAAATACAATGCTCTTAGTTTTAGAGATGTTCAGGACCAGTTTATTACTGGCCACCCATTCCAAAACTGACTGCAACTCCTTGTTAAGGGTTTCAGTGACTTCATGAGGTTGCTGACAAGTACGGTGCACCCGTAAAGTATTTAGACCCCTTGACTTATTCCACATTTGTTACGTTACAGCCTTACTCAAAAATGGATTAAACAGTTCCCCCCCCCCCCCCCCTCATCAATCTACACACCCCATAACCCATAATGACAAATCAAAAACTGTTTAGAGATTTTTGCAAATGTATTAAAAATAAAAAACTGAAATTTCATATAAGTATTCAGACCCTTTCCTCAGTACTTTGTTGAAGCACCTTTGGCAGCGATTACAGCCTCGAGTCTTCTTGGGTATGACGATACAAGTGTGGCACACCTGTATTTGGGGAGTTTCTCCCATTCCGCTCTGCAGATCCTCTCAAGCCCTATCAGGTTGGATAGGGAGCGTCGATGCACAGCTATTTTCAGGTTTCTCCAGAGTCGTTCGATCGGGTTCTAGTCCGGGCTCTGGCTGGGCCACTCAAGGACATTCAGAGAATTGTCCCGAAGTGTGTTCTTGGGGTCCTTCAATGCTGCAGACATTTTTTGGTACCCTTCCCCAGATCTGTGCTTCGACACAATCCTGTCTCAGAGCTCTACGGACAATTCCTTGAACCTCATATGGTTTGGTTTCTGCTCTGACATGCACTGTCAACTGTGGGACCTTATATAGACAGGTTTGAGCCTTTCCAAATCATGTCCAATCAATTGAATTGACCACAGGTGGACACCAATCAATATGTCAAGGATGATCAATGGAAACAGGATGCACCCGAGCTTCAATTTCGCATAGCAAAGGGTCTGAATACCTATGTAAATAAGGTACCTGTTTTTTAATATTTAATACATTTTTTTTTATTTTTTTTTAAGTTCTCGCTTTGTTATTATCAGGTATTGTGTGTATATTGATGAGGCAAAACATGTATTTAATCAATTTCAGAATATGGCTGTTAACAAAATGTTGAAAAAGTCAAGGGGTCTGAATACTTTCTGAATGCACTGTATGTATTTCAGCGTCCACGCAGGGAATAAAAAATAAAGTTTTACTTTCAATATCTGGGTGGTAAAAAGAGACTACGGAAATCCCAACCCCTAACTTACATCCATCCCTACCTGTTGGGGCGACAGTCCCGGGAGGTGGATGATGAGACAGCGCTCAAAGTCCAGGATGGAGAGCTTGTCGTTGAGGGCCTGTCTCTTTAGACTGAACAGCACCAGGCTCTTAGGACACCCCACCAGCAGGTCTCCGGTCACCCCACAGCACGCCACACACAGCGGACGCTCAAACAGTGGAATCTCAATGATCTCCATCTGCTCCTTGGGAGCCCCGCGCATGGACGAGCCGCGCAGGAAATGACCGAGCAGACGCACGCCAACGCGGGTCTTCTCAGCCGCCTGGTAGCGCCAGTTGGTGTAGGCGCGTAGGTAGGGGGCGTTGTTCTTCTCCTCGATGGTCACCAGGTAGTCCCCTGTGGAGGGAGGGGCGGACAAGGGGAGGAGGGTCAGAAACTATTTTATTTGTCACATGCTTCCTAAACAAACAGGTGTAGACTAACAGTGAAATGCTTACTTATGAGGACAATGAGGAGAATGTCATGAGTTATAGGTAGTTTACCAAGCCAATACTAACTTCCTTCATACTGGACACAGAGACATAAAAATGGTATCCACTAGATCATCTGACTCTGGGGGATGTAGACAAAGAGCCTCGTTGTTCATTTGACTATTGGGGATGTAGATAAAGAGCCTTGTTGCTAAAATCACGACATATCCCTTTGACACTAGAGGTCCAAATTAGCCTCGTATTGTTTTGTTGATTGCATTTCAAATAACTCAGTTGAAGTAGGAAGTTTACATACACCTTAGCCAAACACATTTAAACACAGTTTTTCACAATTCCTGACATTTAATCCAAGAGTAGAAATTCCCTGTTTTAGGTCATTTAGGATCACCACTTTATTTTAAGAATGTGACATGTCAGAATAATAGTAGAGAGAATGATTTATTTAAGCTTTTATCTCTTTCATCACCTTCCCAGTGGGTCAGACGTTTACATACACTCAATTAGTATTTGGTAGCACTGCCTTTAAATTGTTTAACTTGGGTCAAACGTTTCAGGTAGCCTTCCACAAGCTTCCCAAGAGACTAAGTTGGGTGAATTTTGGCGGAATGGCTTTTTTATGGCGGTTTGGAGCAGTGGCTTCTTCCTTGCTGAGCAGCCTTTCAGGTTATGTTGATATAGGACTTGTTTTACTGTGGATATAGATACCTTTGTACCCGTTTCCTCCAGCATCTTCACAAGAACCTTTGCTGTTGTTCTGGGATTGATTTGCACTTTTCGCACCAAAGTACATTCATCTCTAGAAGACAGAACGCATCTCCTTCCTGAGCGGTATGACGGCTGTGTGGTCCCATGGTGTTTATACTTGCATACTATTGTTTGTACAGATGAACGTGGTACCTTCAGGCGTTTGGAAATTGCTCCCAAGGATGAACCAGACTTGTGGATGTCTACAATTTCATTTCTGAGGTCTTGGCTGATTTCTTTTGATTTTCCCATGATGTCAAGCAAAGAGGCACCGAGTTTGAAGGTAGGCCTTGAAATACATCCACATGTACACCTCCAATTGACTCAAATTATGTAAATTACCCTAACAGAAGCTTCTGGAGCCATCACGTAATTTTCTGGAATTTTCCAAGCTGTTTAAAGGCACAGTCAAATTAGTGTATGTAAACTTCTGACCCACTGGAATTGTGATACAGACAGATTATTTCACTTATAATTCACTCTAAACAATTGTTGGAAAAATTACTTGTGTCATGCACAAAGTAGATGTCCTAACCGACTTGCCAACACTATAGTTTGTTAACAAGACATTTCTGGAGTGGTTGAAAAACGAGTTTTAATGACTCCAACCTAAGTGTATGTAAACTTCCAACTTCAACTGCAGCTACAGTGGGGAGAACAAGTATTTTATACACTGCCGATTTTGCAGGTTTTCCTACTTACAAAGCATGTAGAGGTCTGTAATTTTTATCATAGGTACACTTCAACTGTGAGAGACGGAATCTAAAACAAAAATCCAGAAGATCACATTGTATGATTTTTAAGTAATTGATTTGCATTTTATTCCATGACATAAGTATTTGATACATCAGAAAAGCAGAACTTAATATTTGGTACAGAAACCTTTGTTTGCAATTACAGAGATCATATGTTTCCTGTAGTTCTTGACCAGGTTTGCACACACTGCAGCAGGGATTTTGGCCCACTTCTCCATACAGACCTTCTCCAGATCCTTCAGGTTTCGGGGCTGTCGCTGGGCAATACAGACTTTCAGCTCCCTCCAAAGATGTTCTATTTGGTTCAGGTCTGAAGACTGGCTAGGCCACTCCAGGACCTTGAGATGCTTCTTACGGAGCCACTCCTTAGTTGCCCTGGCTGTGTGTTTTGGGTCGTTGTCATGCTGGAAGACCCAGCCACAACCCATCTTCAATGCTCTTACTGAGGGAAGGAGGTTGTTGGCCAAGATCTCACGATACATGGCCCCATCCATCCTCCCCTCAATACGATGCAGTCTTCCTGTCCCGTTTGCAGAAAAGCATCCCCAAAGAATGATGTTTCCACCTCCGTGCTTCACGGTTGGGATGGTGTTCATGGGGTTGTACTCATCCTTCTTCCTCCAAACACGGAGAGTGGAGTTTAGACCAAAAAGCTCTATTTTTGTCTCATCAGAACACATGACCTTCTCCCATTCCTCCTCTGGATCATCCAGATGGTCATTGGCAAACTTCAGACGGGCCTGGACATGCGCTGGCTTGAGCAGGGGGACCTTGCGTGCACTGCAGGATTTTAATCCATGACGGCGTAGTGTGTTACTAATGCTTTTCGTTGAGACTGTGGTCCCAGCTCTCTTCAGGTCATCGACCAGGTCCTGCCGTGTAGTTCTGGGCCGATCCCTCACCTTCCTCATGATCATTGATGCCCCACGAGGTGAGGTCTTGCATGGAGCCCCAGATTGAGGGTGATTGACTGTCATCTTGAACTTCTTCCATTTTATAATAATTGCGCCAACAGTTGTTGCCTTCTCACCAAGCTGCTTGCCTATTGTCCTGTAGCCCATCCCAGCCTTGTGCAAGTCTCCAATTTGATCCCTGATGTCCTTACACAGCTCCCTGGTCTTGGCCATTGTGGGGAGGTTGGAGTCTGTTTGATTGAGTGTGTGGACAGGTGTCTTTTATACAGGTAACGAGTTCAAACAGGTGCAGTTAAAACAGGTAATGAGTGGAGAACAGGAGGACTTCTTAAAGAAAAACTAACAGGTCTGTGAGATCCGGAATTCTTACTGGTTGGTAGGTGATCAAATACTTATGTCATGCAATAAAAAGCTAATTAATTACTTAAAAATCATACAATGTGATTTTCTGGATTTTTGTTTTAGATTCCGTCTCTCACAGTTGAAGTGTACCTATGATAAAAATTACAGACCTCTACATGCTTTGTAAGTGGGAAAACCTGCAAAATCGGCAGTGTATCAAATACTTGTTCTCCCCACTGTATGTAGACCAAATCAAAATGTTTCCAGATGTTTCCAATCCCCCCCTCCCCCCATTTTTATTTTCACTGTATTGAAAATCATACCGTTTTATATTTCAAAAACCCCAGTATACGGTATATTGCCCAAGCCTAGTAGCTAGGTTGCGTTGTTCATGTAGGAAATGCTAGTTAGCTACAAAGCTACAGTGTATTGGTTGCAGCAGACCTGTATGCTAGCCAACTAGTCTGCTAACTAATTGCAATGTTGGATAGATAGCTAATCTGTTCCATTTATAGAAAGTATTTCAATTTATCCAATCTTCACACACCGGCACTGTGCAGCATGCAAAAACATTAGCTAGATAGCTAATGTTAGCTCCTCTATAGCCCCCCAACTACCTAGCTAAGTTCCAGCTATTGTCTCGTTATTTTTCAGCCATCTTGTTTAAACACCGAATGACCACATGCTGCCTGCGGTAGATACCTAGATATCCCGGCCTCAGCCATTGCATATCTTGCCAGTACACATGAATGAATGCAGATGAGTCAGTCATGTATCGTTAGCAAGGAGAGACCCTCGTTTTCAATGAATAAATTGGCTTGGTAGCTACATCAGCACACATATTTCCTTAACCGATGCAGACGATGGTTTCATAGCCTGCCATACGTGAGTTACTGAGCTGCGGCTACGAGGTTATCAGAAAGTGTACTAGCTAGCCTACTTGTCTGGAAAGCGGCATAACCTGCATGTCGAAATATAATTTGAGCGTCGTTTTCCTCTGCTAGCCAACCGGCTACCAAGTTTGGACTCGTTACCTGCTTGCTAGTAGAAAATGTTACACACAGAAAATGATTATATCCTGTATGTTATTATTATTATTTGACTTGAGGAGGATGAGAATGACAAACTAAACAGTAGGATTGTAGTTATCATACATACTACAGAAGGCAGTATTGCAGTTCTTTTAAAATAAGTTTATCGTGAGTCCGGAGAACTCAAAATGGACAGTCAGTGCAGGAAGACACTTGGCTGTCACTAGTATATTCGTATGTAGGCCTCCATGTAAGTGTAACCTGTTTTTATAGGCTATGCATTATTATAATCATTTACTTTGTCACGTGCATTTTGAATCGAGCAACAAGGACCGTCATTTAAACGCCCCCCAAAGCTTGTTATGCAAAGGGCCTCAAAGTTAAAAGTGCACTATCCATTACGAGTCAACCATGTGCTTCTTAAAAGCAATGATAATAACAATAGCTTACACGACTGCTATTTGACAAATCCATAAGGCTCTTCAATAAACCATATGTAATGACCAGATTTATCTTTTTCCATAAAAGCACATGGATGTGTGAGAAACAGAAACATGGGGTTTTGTCATATGTAAAAAAAAATGTTGTCCAACGTTAGTAGTAAACTAGTCAAGGATTTATTTAACTAGCCAAGTCAGTTAAGAACAAATTCTTATTTACAATGGACGGCCTACCCTGGCCAAACCCGGACGACGCTGAGCCAATTGTGCGCCGCCTAATGGGACGCCTAAGCACGGCCGGATGAGATACAGCTTGGATTCGAACCAGGGACTGTAGTGACGCCTTTTGCACTGAGATGCATTGCCTTAGACGGGAGGATGCATATTTTTGCAATATTGGCACACAACAAACGTAAACTTTGAATTTGTAAGTTTCAAATATCCCTCTAGTGGCCAGGGTTGACCTAGACCTATTTTAAAGAACTGCCATTGGTTGGTGGATATATAGTCTAAGATCTTTGATAGGCTGATGAAGTACTTGTGACAGGATATAGTCAGTGCCACCTGTTGAGGCTAGCACAGGGCTAACGTGTGCCATGTAATCTGATGGGACCAGCTACAATTTAGTGTTCGGTCACGAGCAAGTAAATTGACTATTTTAATTGGCTGATGCTCATTTTGTACCGGAGAACCTGTTTATTAAATGTACATGTACTTATGTACTTATGTTCACAAGTATGTGTAACAGTATAACTTTAGACCGTTCCCTCGCCCATACCCGGGCGCGAACCAGGGACCCTCTGCACACATCAACAACAGTCACCCACGAAGCATCGTTACTCATCGCTCCACAAAAGCCAGTAAAAAGGCAGGAGAATGCATATCCCATCCCTGCATTGAGGTACGTTTACCGACCCATAACTTGCGCCCGCGCCACTGCCATAATATAATCATGATTGTGTTCCCACGCCAGTGCAGCTTAGTTTAAACAAGCGTAACGGTGGCATCGGAAACTTCTGGCAAAATAATTAATTTGAAGAATTTATCGTCACTGCTAGCTAGCTAGCTAGCCAGCCAGCCAGTTTTATAGGAAAGATCTCATACATTTTTCAAAATTCACTGCCAATATGCCAACATGCACTCCCAGGAATCCCAGTTCCACAATAAATGTTTGTTTTGTTCAATAATGTCCATAATTTATGTCCAAATAGCTACTTTTGTTAACACGTTTTGTAAACAAATCCAAACTCACGAAGCGCGTTCACTAGGAGCAGACAAAATGTCAAAAAGTTCTGTTACAGTCCGTCGAAACATGTTAAACGATGTATAGAATCAATCTTTAGGATGTTTTTAACATAAATCTTCAATAATGTTCCAACCGGAGAATTGCGATGGAACAGAGCTCGCTCTCACATGAACGAGCGTCACGAGCTCAAGGCATTCTGGCAGACCGCTGACTCATTCCCCTCTCATTCGGCCCCACTTCACAGTAGAAGCATCAAACAAGGTTCTAAAGACGGTTGACATCTAGTGGAAGCCGTAGGAAGTGCAACATGACCAATATCCCACTGTGTCTTCAATAGGGAATGAGTTGAAAAACAACCAACCTCAGATTTCCCACTTCCTGGTTGGATTTTTTCTCAGGTTTTTGCCTGCCATATGAGTTCTGTTATACTCACAGACATCATTCAAACAGTTTTAGAAACTTCTGTGATTTCTATCCAAATATACTAATAATATGCATATATTAGCAACTGGAACTGAGTAGTAGGCAGTTTACTCTGGGCACCTCTGGGCATCTTATTCATCCAAGCTACTCAATACTGCCCCCAGCCATAAGAAGTTAACAACTTCCTTCACAATAGCTCTCCTCTGCTCCGCTAAGCACATGAAGTATGAAAGCCCTGATGTCTGCAGAGGCTGCTTCGCAGTAAATACTGTACAGCCACTTCAGAAGTTAGATTGACCATGCAGAGCCTTTAAATATACCATGGCATTGTTGAATACTCATTTCTGATAGGCTTGAAGGGCGTTCTAGAGTGCATTATTTCCCTATAACGCGCAGTATATTTGCACGGTATAATTCAATGTCTATGATTCGTTCTTATATGTTCGAGCTGCTTTTGAAATCAAAAGTTGAATTGAAAACATTACTGGTATTGTTGAATAAAATTTTCATAATAGCAAGCTAAGACTAAAGGCGTCGGCATGCTTCAGTTCGGCTGGCAGCTAGCCACAGTCGGCTAGGCGAACCAAACGAGTGTGCTCGTATACTTCCTCAAAAGACCTTAGCTTGAAAAACAAGGGGAAAAAAGTGGCAATAGTACTGTTTGTCCATTTTGTGATGCCGTAGCCACTCAATAGTCCGAATTAATCTAACCGAAATCTGTCACTCATTTAGAAAAGGCGCATGAAAACTATTAGTCTCGCATTGAAAGACAAAGACTTTACTCAAAAATCCTTACTGTTGACCAATTACCGATGAAGAGGCATAGACCTCAGCGCCGAACTTGTGTGCCAGAACAGCCCCCCCCCAAAAAAAAATCTACCCCAAAACGTCAGAAAATATGCAAAGTTTAGAATAATTTAGGCTGGGAAGCATGGTTTAGTTAGCTAACCCAGTAAATCTGTTTGTTTTGTTACCAAGGCAACTACTGTAGCTATCTAATAAACTTGCTAGCTACACTACATGACCAAAAGTATGTGGACACCTGCTTGTCGAACATCTCATTCCAAAATCATGGGCGTTAATATGGAGCTGGTCCCCCCCCCCCCCTTTTGCTGCTGTAACAGTCTCCACTCTTCTGGGAAGGCTTTCCACTAGATGTTGGAACACTGCTGCGGGGACTTGTTTCCATTCAGCCACGAGCATTACGGAGGTCGGGCACTGATGTTGGGCGATTAGGCCTGGCTCGCAGTCGGCGTTCCAATTCATCCCAAAGGTGTTTGATGGGGTTGAGGTCAGGGCTCTGAACAGGCCAGTGAAGTTCTTCCACACCGATCTCGACAAATAATTTCTGTATGGGTGTCGCTTTGTGCATGGGGTCATGCTGATGTTGCTTCCATAGGCATTGGAAGTCGGTAGTGAGTGTCGCAACCAAGGCTAGACGATTTTTACGTTCTACATGGCTCAGCGGTCCCATTCTGTGAGGTTGTGTGGTCCACCACTGCGGCTGAACCGTTGTTGCTCATAGACATCTTCACTTCACAATAACAGCACATACAGTTGAACGGGCAGCTCTAGCAGGGCAGAAATTTTACAAACTGACTTGTTGGAAAGTGGCATCCTATGACTGTGCCACGTTGAAAGTCACTAAGCTCTTCAGTAAGGTCATTCTACTGCCGGTCTATAGAGATTGCTCGATTTTCTGTGGCTGTATCCAGGCACTCAGGAGACGACACCAGCGAGGGTAAAAAAAACCCACAAAAAACACACCCTGTTTAAAAGAAAAATTGTATATTGACTTTCAATTGAAATAGCAGAATCCACTCATTTGAAGGGGTGTCCACCTACTTTTGGCCATGTAGTGTACTTCAGTGGATGTTGAAAACATTTTTAGCCATGGTATAAATGGGATAATCAACTCCTGGCTCTATCCGTTCTCTGGAAAATAATGCAACTCAAAGGAAGGTTAGGATAATGCCTCTACTGCCATTAATTTTAATTCGACTTGCTTGGATTTCTCCCTGACCAATATGGTTGCCATTTTAACACCATTCTGGAACTTTGAGAGTTCATGACAAATCCCTTCTAGTAATTAGATGCACCTCAATCACTCAGCAGTAAACAACTCAGCAAATAGGGAGAGAAGAAGTGAGAGAAAGAAAATGACACACCTATCTCACTGTGTAGGATGCTCTGCACTGTCCCCATAGTGGCGAAGCGGCAGATGAGAGGACACCCCTCTTCTCCCAGTTGAAAAGCCTCGATCTTGCATCCTCCAGCGGACACCACGAATAGGGCACCCCCGCCACAGCACACTAACCCCGGTTCCTGCTCGGTTGGCACGATTTGCTGGGACGCGAAGGGGTGGCAGTTGTATACGTGAACCATCTTTGCTTGTTTTCGTAAATTACGTCGAGGCAAAACAAAGTATACACCAAGCTAACTACATTGTCCCTGTGCGGGGCTTGTGTTACCAAATATAATGTGGTCTCTATCGCGGTTAGTGAGCTCCAGCCCGAGGCTAGTTTACTTAATCTATATCACATGCCCCACCGTCTTGTGATGAGCAGGCTGAATCCGTTGAACTCGAAAAGTATTTTTTTTGGTACATTTACTTAACTTCCTCTGCCATTCGAAGTCCCCTTTCTGCACAGAAATCATAAAGTAATGTGAAACAGAAAGTCTGAAGAGTTACGCTGTGAAAGTGACAACTAGAAATAACAACCCCACCTCCAGCGTTGATTGGCTGAGTTCCCTGTCAATAGCGTTTGAAAGTCCCGCCTGTCTGCCTGCCTCTGCTTAGTCGGTGGCATTATTTCAACATAAATTGGATAAAAACTGCTGTTAAAACTCCAAAGAAGAAGAAGAAGAAGAAGAAGAAGAAGAAGGCAGGCACCTTCTTCTTCTTCCTCTTATGTTTCTTCTTCTTTGGTGAGTTTTAACAGCAGTTTTTATCCAATTTATGTTGAAATAATGCCACCGACTAGACTGGGATATAAATCCATTATACTTTGATCCACAAAATTGATAATAAAAAAAAAAAGAATTAATACAAATAAAACCCTACATTCATTCATCCTTAAGAGTCTATGAGTGCGTCAATCTAAGTAACATAATAAAAAAATCCACATCAAAATCTGTCAGTTTAAGATTTTGGGGGGCATTGGCTGCGTCTCAAACAGAAAGCATCCGCCTATGTCGGCCTTGGTATCTGTGGTGGAGTGTGGCTAAACTGCAGTGGTGTTTGTCACACCATGAGACATCCCGAAAATCGGTCTTCGCAGTAGCGTCCGAACGGTTTGGCCTTCAAATTAATGTGACCACTCTAGGAAAGAGGAGACTCCCACAAGTGTCACAGGACTTGTCTGAAAGTAACCCATACAAATGAATAGAACTATGGAGATTTTTTTTGTGCCCCAAAAAATATAATGGGTTAAATCCTGCGCTTTCTTACATCTCCTAGATATAGGACAGACTCTTCAAAACCTCATTCCTTATGATTTACTTTTTGACTGTCTTTTTTTGCCATTTATGAATTTGTCATTTAATATGTTTCTATGGGCTGTACTAGTAAAGACCCAATTCAATATTTTATCAAATCATTTTGTAATACTTTTTTAATATTCACCCAAAAGGGGTCCTAAAATGTCAAATGAAATAGGACACCACCACTCAACACGACCTGTAAACTCTTCTAAAGTCAAATCTCGTACCCCCAAATACTTCTCTTTTTCTGTGAGTTTACGTTCCATCTCTGCTGTACACCCTAGCTATGAACGCTAAGAATCCAACCTTACTAAAAAAGCATATATCCCTCACTCACCTAACCCTCTGTGCTGGTACAGATCTACTACTCACGGGTGAATTTACTTACCAAATGCTGGTGTTCAATTTATTTGACAGGCCAAGAAGAGGCACGAAGCCTGAAAAAAAGTTATAACCATTTCGTTAGAACGACAAACACGAACTACATCTCCAACCAGCTGTATATGTCCTACGTTCGACAGCTTGGCGGTCTGCGTTTAAAAAAAATGTACTGGCTGGCAACATTGAATAAAAAAAGCCCCACCGTAATCTAATATAAAACACATCAAGCCATTAGACTGCTGAACACTTGAACTGGACTGCTCTAATTCTCCGCACCATAGCACACGTCACAACTGCGACTACCAGATTCTTATTATACGGCTCAATTTAAACACTTGCCCCCCATCCCCCTCTTCCCCATTACACATGTAAATATTGTACTATAAATTGTGCCTTCCTGTATTATACTGACGCTAAAATATTCCTTCTATTCTACTGCCATTTACTTTAAGTTCGTATTCTTATCTTGTATTATTTCTTATTGTTGTTTCATTATCGAGAAGGAACCTGCAAGTAAGCATTTCTTTGGATGGTGAATACAATGCGCATCCCGTACATGTGACTAATAAAACTAGAAACATCAAACGAACTGTAACTAACAGGTTTTTACCATCCTGTGAGTCCTCAACTCGAGCAGGCTAACAAGGCTCCAGGAGTTGTAGTTCAAATGCATTCTTATTGTCAATCACAACATTCTTATTGGCAGACTCGACAGCCTTGGTTCCTAAAATGATTGCCTCGCCTGGTTTACCAACTACTTCTTTGATAGAGTTCAGTGTCAAATCGGAGGGCCTGTTGTCCGGACCTCTGATAGTCTCTATGGGTGTGCCACAGGGTTCAATTCTCGGGCCGACTCTCTTTTCTGTATACATCAATGATGTTGCTCTTGCTGCTGGTGATTCTCTAATCCACCTCTATGCAGACGACACTATTCTGTATACCTCTGGCCCCTCCTTGGACACTGTGTTAACTAACCTCCAGACGAGCTTCAATGCCATACAACTCTCCTTCCGTGGCCTCCAACTGCTCTTAAACGCAAGTACAACTAAATGCATGCTATTCAATCGATCACTGCCCGCACCTGCTCACTGGTCCAGCATCTCTACTCTGGACGGCTCTGACTTAGAATACATGGACAACTACAAATACCTGGGTGTCTGGTTAGACTGTAAACTCTCCTTCCAGACTCGCATTAAGCATCTCCAATCCAAAATTAAATCTAGAATCGGCTTCCTATATCGCAACAAAGCATCCTTCACTCATGCTGCCAAACATACCCTCGTAAAACTGACCATTCTACCGATCCTCGACTTCGGTGATGTCATCTATAAAATAACCTCAAACACTCTTCTCAACAAACTGGATGCAGTCTATCACAGTGCCATCCGTTTTGTCACCAAAGCCTCATACACTACCCACCATTGCGACCTGTACGCTCTCATTGGTTGGCCCTCGATTCATACTCGTCGCCAAACCCACTGGCTACAGGTTATCTACAAGTCTCTGCTAGGTAAAGCCCCGCCTTATCTCAGCACACTGGTCACCATACCCACTCGTAGCACTCGCTCCAGCAGGTATATCTCACTGGTCACCCCCAAAGCCAATTCCTCCTTTGGTCATCTTTCCTTCCAGTTCTCTGCTGCCCATGACTGGAACGAATTGCAAAAATCTCTGAAGCTGGAGACTCACATCTCCCTCGCTAGCTTTAAGCACCAGCTGTCAGAGCAGTTCACAGATCACTGCACCTATACATAGCCCATCTGTAAACAGCCCATCTACCTATCTACCTCATCCCCATACTGGTATTTATTTATTTTGCTCCTTTGCACCCCAGTATCTCTACCTGCACATTCATCTTCTGCCGATCTACCATTCCAGTGTTTAATTGCTATATTGTAATTACTTCGCCACCATGGCCTATTTATTTCCTTAACTTACCTCATTTGCACTCAGTGTATATAGACTTTTTATTTGTTTTCTTTTGTTCTACTGTATTATTGACTGTATGTTTTGTTTATTCCATGTGTAACTCTGTGTTGTTGTACAGTGCCTTGCGAAAGTATTCGCCCCCCTTGAACTTTGCGACCTTTTGCCACATTTCAGGCTTCAAACATAAAGATATAAAACTGTATTTTTTTGTGAAGAATCAACAACAAGTGGGACACAATCATGAAGTGGAAAGACATTTATTGGATATTTCAAACTTTTTTAACAAATCAAAAACTGAAAAATTGGGCGTGCAAAATTATTCAGCCCCTTTACTTTCAGTGCAGCAAACTCTCTCCAGAAGTTCAGTGAGGATCTCTGAATGATCCAATGTTGACCTAAATGACTAATGATGATAAATACAATCCACCTGTGTGTAATCAAGTCTCCGTATAAATGCACCTGCACTGTGATAGTCTCAGAGGTCCGTTAAAAGCGCAGAGAGCATCATGAAGAACAAGGAACACACCAGGCAGGTCCGAGATACTGTTGTGAAGAAGTTTAAAGCCGGATTTGGATACAAAAGATTTCCCAAGCTTTAAACATCCCAAGGAGCACTGTGCAAGCGATAATATTGAAATGGAAGGAGTATCAGACCACTGCAAATCTACCAAGACCTGGCCGTCCCTCTAAACTTTCAGCTCATACAAGGAGAAGACTGATCAGAGATGCAGCCAAGAGGCCCATGATCACTCTGGATGAACTGCAGAGATCTACAGCTGAGGTGGGAGACTCTGTCCATAGGACAACAATCAGTCGTATATTGCACAAATCTGGCCTTTATGGAAGAGTGGCAAGAAGAAAGCCATTTCTTAAAGATATCCATAAAAAGTGTCGTTTAAAGTTTGCCACAAGCCACCTGGGAGACCCACCAAACATGTGGAAGAAGGTGCTCTGGTCAGATGAAACCAAAATTGAACTTTTTGGCAACAATGCAAAACGTTATGTTTGGCGTGAAAGCAACACAGCTGAACACACCATCCCCACTCTCAAACATGGTGGTGGCAGCATCATGGTTTGGGCGTGCTTTTCTTCAGCAGGGACAGGGAAGATGGTTAAAATTGATGGGAAGATGGATGGAGCCAAATACAGGACCATTCTGGAAGAAAACCTGATGGAGTCTGCAAAAGACCTGAGACTGGGACGGAGATTTGTCTTCCAACAAGACAATGATCCAAAACATAAAGCAAAATCTACAATGGAATGGTTCAAAAATAAACATATCCAGGTGTTAGAATGGCCAAGTCAAAGTCCAGACCTGAATCCAATCGAGAATCTGTGGAAAGAACTGAAAACTGCTGTTCACAAATGCTCTCCATCCAACCTCACTGAGCTCGAGCTGTTTTGCAAGGAGGAATGGGAAAAAAATTCAGTCTCTCTATGTGCAAAACTGATAGAGACATACCCCAAGCGACTTACAGCTATAATCGCAGCAAAAGGTGGCGCTACAAAGTATTAACTTAAGGGGGCTGAATAATTTTGCACGCCCAATTTTTCAGTTTTTGATTTGTTAAAAAAGTTTGAAATATCCAATAAATGTCATTCCACCTCATGATTGTGTCCCACTTGTTGTTGATTCTTCACAAAAAAATACAGTTTTATATCTTTATGTTTGAAGCCTGAAATGTGGCAAAAGGTCGCAAAGTTCAAGGGGGCCGAATACTTTCGCAAGGCACTGTATGTGTTGAATTGCTATGCTTAATCTTGGCCAGGTCGCAGTTGTAAGTGAGAACTTGTTCTCAACTAGCCTACCTGGTTAAATAAAAGTGTCATCAACTAGCCTACCTGGTTAAATAAAGGTGAAATACATTTTTTTTTTAAAGCCGACTTTTGTAACTTCCGCCGATGTGTTTTGCTTCTTGAGCGTCAATTATTTTGATAAATGGCATCGGGTATGAGCAAGTTGATACATAAATATAATAATATATATATATATTAATATACAGTTGATGTCAGAAGTTTACATACACTTAGGTTGGAGTCGTTAAAACTCGTTTTTCAACCACTCCACAAATTTCTTGTTAACAAACTATAGTTTTGGCAAGTCGGTTAGGACATCTACTTTAAGCATGACAAAAGTAATTTTTCCAACAATTGTTTACAGACAGATTATTTCACTTATAATTCAACTGTTTCACAATTACAGTGGGTCAGAAGTTTACATACACTAAGTTGACTGTGCCTTTAAACAGCTTGGAAAATTCCAGAAAATGATGTCATGGCTTCAGAAGCTTCTGATAGACTAATTGACATCATTTGAGTCAATTGGAGGTGTACCTGTGGATGTATTTCAAGGCCTACTTTCAAACTCAGTGCCTCTTTGCTTGACATCATGGGAAAATCAAAAGAAATCAGCCAAAACCTCCACAAGTCTGGTTCATCCTTGGGAGCAATTTCCAAATGCCTGAAGGTACCACGTTCATCTGTACAAACAATAGTACACAAGTATAAACACCATAGGACCACGCAGCCATCATACCACTCAGGAAGGAGACGTGTTCTGTCTCCTAGAGATGAAAGTACTTTGGTGCGAAAAGTGCAAATCAATCCCAGAACAACAGCAAAGGACCTTGTGAAGATGCTGGAGGACACCGGTACAAAAGTATCTATATCCACAGTAAAACAGTAAAACGAGTCCTATATCGACATAACCTGAAAGGCCGCTCAGCAAGGAAGAAGCCACTGCTCCAAACCGCCATAAAAAAGCCAGACTACGGTTTGCAACTGCACATTGGGACAAAGATCATTATTTTTGGAGAAATGTCCTCTGGTCTGATGACACAAAAATATAACTGTTTGGCCATAATGACCATCGTTATGTTTGGAGGAAAAACGGAGAGGCTTGCAAGCCGAAGAACACCATCCCAACCGTGAAGCACGGTGGTAGCAGCATCATGTTGTGGGGGTGCTCTCCTGCAGGAGGGGCTGGTGCACTTCACAAAATAGATGGCATCATGAGGTTGAATATAAGCTTGAAGCTCATTTAAAAACAGTACGGGACTTGAACCAGGAAGTAGGCAGGACGTTCATAGCATATTGGTCAATGTTGACGCATAGCTCCCTTCACCACAACATCCCATCTGCTGTACTACACTGGCAGGTTCTGATATATTTTTGAGAGTAATTTGGTTAACATCATGCTTTTGAAACACACACAGTTGCTCTTCACATCAGATGAAAACATTTTTAATGGTAAATTCAATTGGCTACAATCACACAATACATTATTATAACCACTGAAAATATTCTGTATACATTGTAGGCTAAACTATACATTTATTGCTCTGATAAATGTACTAACTATCATAGTTATTATCATACAGTACAATGTTGTGGAATTCTTTACGTATGTGATCTTGAGATAGCAGCAACGACAACAACAAAAAGGTGAACATTGTCCAGCTAGGGTAAAATAGGGGAAGTGTTTTGAGTCATCGTTCTTTCAGTTTTCCTTTGTTACCAAAGTAGCTTTGTATCTCAGGAAAGTGTCAATAAGCTGTTATTGCAGTAGCGGAAGATGTTAATCAATCAAATTGGAAACCTATCCAGTCCCAGGTTAGTTTTCCTCTTGGCTCAAATCAATCCTCTTGGCTGGACAGTTGCTTGCTGCTGCTGAGGCTCTTGGAGGCGGTGGCACATGAGGGGGAGGTAGAACCACCACTATACCCAATGAGCCCTTCAGTCTAGGGGAAGCCTGATTGGAGTTGGGGGGGGGGTGGTGGTGGTGCTCATAGGGATGCAAGTGTGTGTGCGCGTGTTTTATGGTCCTCATCTTCACTCTGATGCCCACTGTCTCCTCTGACATGGGCCTCCTCCGCTGCCTTGGCAGCCTGAGAGATGGACATAATAATGATAACTTTATTTGTAAAATCCAATTGAAATGGTATGCCCACTCCCAGATCAACCCCTTTCCCCCAGACCTAGACATAGTCTTGGGCTTGAGTTTAGACCACAATTTAGTCAGATCTGGATGGAACAAAAGCCTACATTGCATAGGTCTCCTCTGCTCAGTTATTGAGGTTACTATGACTACTATGCTGGTCTCTCAGTTACTGAGGTTACTATGACTACTATGTTGGTCTCTCAGTTACTGAGGTTACTATGACTACTATGTTGGTCTCTCAGTTACTGAGGTTACTATGACTACAATGCTGGTCTCTCAGTTACTGAGGTTTATATGACTACTATGTTGGTCTCTCAGTTACTGAGGTTACTATGTGGCATGGCAGTGATGGCACTGTTGTGGAAGATTCCTACCTCTGGTTCAAAGATTTCACACTTCACCTCGATGGGGAGTTTGGTCTGAAACGTGCCATCATCCAGAGTGGTGTGAGAGCCTGTGCAGAAGGCCTTGTGCTAGGCGACAGAAAACGGAATTGGATTGCTCAAATAGAGAAACACGATATGATGCTAGTGATCTCACTGAGACTGATGTGGTTCTACAGTAGTCTGCTTTCCTCTGCTGAATAGCTGTCAGCTTGCCACATACAAATCATGATTTTTGTTCCCTTTTCCCTATTTCAAAACATGTGATAGACAGTGTGTAGATGTAGCGTGGTACTGTACTCACTGCAAATTCACAGTCCATCATTTTACACTGGGTCAAATCGACGTCAGGAGTGTCCTTAGCACAGACCGTCTCTCTGATGGTGAACTCTACAAAATAGGCCGGACCCACCACCCACTGTGAAGACGAAGCAGTATACTTTGAACTTGAAATCTACTGAAGAAAAATATAAACGCAACAGATAAAGTGTTGGTCCCATATTTCATGAGCTGAAATAAAACATCCCAGAAATATTCCATATGCTCAAAACGCTTATTTAGCTAAAATTTTGTACACAAATTTGTTTTTGTTTTCAGATTTATCCTTTGCCAAGATAATCCATCTACCTGACAGGTGTGGCATATCAAGAAGCTGATTAAGCTGCATGATCATTACACAGGTGCACCTTGTGCTGGGGACAATAAAACGCCACTCTATTCTGTGCAATTTTATCACACAACACAATGCCACAGATGTCTCAAATTGGCATACTGGCTGCAGGAATGTCCACCAGGACTGTTGCCAGAGAATGTAATGCTCATTTCTCTACCATAAGCCGTCTCCAATGTCGTTTTAGAGAATTTGGCAGTATGTTCAACCGGCCTCACAACCGCAGACCACGTGTAACCACGCCAGCCAAGGACCTCCACATCCGGCTTCTTCACCTGTAGGATTGTCTGAGACCAGCCACCCAGGCAGCTGACTGAACTGTTGGTTTGCACAACCAAATAATTTTTGCACAAACTGCCAGAAACCGTCTCAGGGAAGCTCATCTGCATGCTCATCGTCCTCACTAGGGTCTTGACCTGACTGCAGTTTGGCGTCGTAACCGACTTCAGGCATGCTGGAGAAGTGTGCTCTTCCCGGATGAATCCCGGTTTCAACTGTACCGGGCAGATGGCAGACAACGTGTATGGCGTCGTGTGGGTGAGCGGTTAACTAATGTCAACATTGTGAAAAGAGATCCCTATGGTGGTGGTGGGGTTATGGTATGGGCAGGCATAAGCTATGGACAACGAGCGCAGTTGCATTTTATCGATGGCAGTTTGATTGCCATCGAGGTCCATTGTCGTGCCATTCATCCGTCACCATCACCTCATGTTTCAGCATGATAATGCACGGCCCCATGTCACAAGGATCTGTACACAAATCCTGGAAGTTAAATGTCCCAGTTCTTCCCTGGCCTGCAAAGTCACCATACATGTCACCCATTGAGCATGTTTGGGATGCTCTGGATCGACGTGTGTTCCAATTCCCGCCAATATCCAGCAACTTCGCACAGCCATTGAAGAGGAGTGGAACAACATTCCACAGGTCACAATCAACAGCCTGATCAACTCCATGCGAAGGAGATGTGTCACGCTGCATGAGGTAAATGATGGTCACACCAGATACTGGCTTGTTTTGATCCAAGCCCCTACCTTTTTTCTAAGGTTTCTGTGACCAACAGATTCCCAGTCATGTGAAATCCATAAATTAGGGCCTAATGCATTGATTTCAATTGACTGATTTCCTTTACATGAACTGTAACTCAGTAAAATCTTTGAAATTGTTTCATGTTGCGTTTTATATTTTTGTTCAGTGTAGTTTTATACAACATCAAGTTTTTAATTGTGAACGACACATCTATTCCCTTCAAATGACTCTTCTGATTTTTGTTTCTCCGTCTCATGATGGTGGATTACATTCTACTCCTCTCCAATAGCAAAACATTTCATATCTGACATACAGTTGAAGTCGGAAGTTTACATACACTTAAGTTGGAGTCATTAAAACTCGTTTTTCAACCACTCCACAAATTTCTTGTTAACAAACTATAGTTTTGACAAGTGGGTTAGGACATCTACTTTGTGCATGACATAAGTAATTTTTCAACTCACTGTATCACAATTCCAGTGGGTCAGAAATTTGACTGTGCCTTTAAACAGCTTGGAAAATTCCAGAAAATGATGTCATGGCTTTAGAAGCTTCTGATAGGCTAATTGACATCAATCATTTGAGTCAAATGGATGTGTACCTGTGGATGTATTTCAAGGCCTACCTTCAAACTCAGTGCCTCTTTGCTTGACATCATGGGAAAGAAATCAGCCAAGACCTTTTGTAGACCTCCACAAGTCTGGTTCATCCTTGGGAGCAATTTACAAACGCCTGAGGGCACCACATTCATCTGTACAAACAATAGTACGCAAGTACAAACACCATGGGACCATGCAGCCGTCACACTGCTCAGGAAGGAGATGTGTTCTGTCTCCTAGAGATGAATGTACTTTGGTGCGAAAAGTGCAAATCAATCCCAGAACAACAGCAAAGGACCTTGTGAAGATGCTGGAGGAAACAGGTACAAAAGTATCAATATCCACAGTAAAACGAGTCCTATATCGACATAACCTGAAAGGCCGCTCAGCAAGGAGAAGCCACTGCTCCAAAACCGCCATAAAAAAGCCAGACTACGGTTTGCAACTGCACATGGGGACAAAGATCGTGCTTTTTTGAGAAATGACCATAATGACCATTGTTATGTTTGGAGGAAAAAGGGGGAGGCTTGCAAGCTGAAGAACACCATCCCAACCGTGAAGCTCGGGGGTGGCAGCATCATGTTGTCGGGTGTGCTTTGATGCAGGAGGGACTTCACAAAATAGGTGGAATCATGAGGACGGAAAATGATGTGGTTATATCTCAAGACATCAGTCAGGAAGTTAAAGCTTGGTCGCAAATGGGTCTTACAAATGGACAATGACCCCAAGCATACTCCCAAAGTTGTGGCAAAATGGCCTAAGGATAATAAAGTCGAGGTATTGGAGTGGCCATCACAAAGCCCTGACCTCAATCCTATAGAAAATATGTGGGCAGAACTGAAAAAGTGTGTGCGTGCAAGGAGGCCTACAAACCTGACTCAGTTACACCAGCTCTGTCAGGAGGAATGGGACAAAATTCACCCAACTTATTGTGGGAAGCTTGTGGAAGGCTACCCGAAATGTTTGACCCAAGTTAAACCATTTAAAGGCAATGCTACCAAATTCAAATTGAGTGTATGTACATTTCTGAACCATTGGGAATGTGATGAAAGAAATACAAGCTGAAATTAATATTTCTCTCTACCATTATTCTGACATTTCACATTCTTAAAATAAAGTGGTGATCCTAACTGACCTAAGACAGAGCATTTTTACCAGGACTATCAGGAATTGTGAAAAACTGAGTTTAAATGTATTTGGCTAAGGTGTATGTACACTTCAAACTTCAGCTGTAGGTCTACAACAGGACGGTCTCACAGACCTGCATTCTAGCTCCTGTTACGTTGAGGAGGGTGAAGTAGTTTGGCAGACGATTCATTCTATTGTATTTCTGGAGGATCAGATTGGTCGTCTCCGCTAGGATGGGGTCATCCAGCTGCACTACTGTTGGACAGTCTGGGCACGTGTTGACGATGACCGTGACAGGCACTGAACACAAGGTCAAAGGTTAGGGGTTACAGTTCACTACAGGTCATCGCTACACGTTGGTGAAACCAAAGGTTCAATGCACCAGTAAGTCATTGAACTGAAAGGTTTTTGTGGTTACAGTAGCTACTGTATATTGTTCCTGACCTCATGACCTGACCAGTGAGCCCTACTGAGTCTATATAAACAGACTCTACCTTGTTGGATGGCACATTTATAGCTGCGCAGTTCCACACTCTTCCCAACAGAGATAGATGCCATACAATGCCCATACACCTGTGGAGTGGTAAGAGTTGTTTAATTCACAGATCCCCACTCCCTATAAGCCTAACTTCCCACTCCCTATAAGCCTAACTCCCCACTCCCTATAAGCCTAACTCCCCACTCCCTATAAGCCTAACTCCCCACTCCCTATAAGCCTAACTCCCCACTCCCTATAAGCCTAACTCCCCACTCCCTATAAGCCTAACTCCCCACTCCCTATAAGCCTAACTCCCCACTCCCTATAAGCCTAACTCCCCACTCCCTATAAGCCTAACTCCCCACTCCCTATAAGCCTAACTTCCCACTCCCTATAAGCCTAACTCCCCACTCCCTATAAGCCTAACTCCCCACTCCCTATAAGCCTAACTCCCCACTCCCTATAAGCCTAACTCCCCACTCCCTATAAGCCTAACTCCCCACTCCCTATAAGCCTAACTCCCCACTCCCTATAAGCCTAACTCCCCACTCCCTATAAGCCTAACTCCCCACTCCCTATAAGCCTAACTCCCCACTCCCTATAAACCCATACATCCATATATGGTAGACTGCTTACTGGTACGTTAGCTACATCCTTTACTTCACATTTCTTCCACGGCTTTTTGCTGATCACATGACACTTTGTCTCCAGCACGTCTATGGTCAGGTTGAACAGCACGCCTGCTCCTTCCTGGGGAGAGAGGTGGAGGTAGGGAGGCAGTTGCTCCACTAAAGGAGTGGAAAGCTCAACAATGCGTGCAATAGCAATTTAACAGCTCAAATACTCTCATTACTGACCAATTTACATGTATTTACTTTAGGGGGTATAGAGGATTTCGCAAACACTTTAGAACTTACCTCTCTTGGACACTAGAGGGCAGTATCAATTACTAATAGAGAACCATACAAGCTGTTGTGATTTGTAAAAACAGAAATTATACAACTGTACACAGCACCTTTACTCACCTTTTATCTTTTCTGTAAAATGTGTGCTCAAAAGACAGGAAAATAAAACCTCTTGCATTGTTTCATTAACTATAAAAACACTTTTATTAGACAGGGAAGAGTAGTACAGTTCAATACAGTAGCTAGTTGACTAGCCTCACCCCTGTCTACTGGCTGACATCATAGACTCTGTTGAGGCTGAGGATGAATCCTTCGGTGAGGTCAGAATTTATCTGGTCCAGGCCTTCCTCTGGACCTCTGGGCCCTGGCACCCCACCACGGGGGTCACCGAGGAGGGGCTACCCCCATGCCAACACACACACACAGGGCCACCAGCCACACACAGACTCACATCCTTACTGTACACAGCACCCCGTGTTAGCCTGGTCGCTAATGCTAATGAGGAAACGAGGCTAAAGAAGCTTGGGCTGCGTCCCGGGGGGCGTACTATACGCAGACTGAGAGGGGTAGGAGGAGAGGTAGTCCAAGGCCCCTACTGGGACTCAGCTAGTCAACTTTGCCCTCTTCCCCAGAGCACATGCAAATACAGCTTTATCTGCAGTTGACCAATTACTTTTCGTACATTTAAACATTGAGTGAGGGGTTTGGGCTCGGTGTGGAAATAGACAAATATTTGCCCTCACTCAATGGGGGGGGGGGGGGGGGCAGTAGCCTCGAGCTGCCTGTTGGGAAATCTGCAGGAATACTACCTACCGCCATTGTGACCTTAAGCAAAGAAACCTATGTACTCAACAGCCCCATGCTCTGCCACAGCCCATGCTCTGCCACAGCCCATGCTCTGCCACAGTCCCCCTGCTCTGCCACAGTCCCCCTGCTCTGCCACAGTCCCCATGCTCTGCCACAGTCCCATGCTCTGCCACAGCCCCATGCTCTGCCACAGTCCCATGCTCTGCTACAGTCCCATGCTCTGCTACAGTCCCATGCTCTGCCACAGTCCCATGCTCTGCCACAGTCCCATGCTCTGCCACAGTCCCATGCTCTGCCACAGTCCCATGCTCTGCCACAGTCCCCTGCTCTGCCACAGTCCCATGCTCTGCCACAGTCCCATGCTCTGCCAGTCTTTTAATGAAACATATAGCCTGGGTGCCAGTCCTTTTAATGAAACATGTAGCCTGGGTGCCAGTCTTTTAATGAAACATATAGCCTGGGTGCCAGTCCTTTTAATGAAACATGTAGCCTGGGTGCCAGTCTTTTAATGAAACATATAGCCTGGGTGCCAGTCTTTTAATGAAACATATAGCCTGGGTGCCAGTCTTTTAATGAAACATATAGCCTGGGTGCCAGTCTTTTAATGAAACATGTAGCCCGGGTGCCAGTCTTTTTCTGTTTAAGTAGTGAACTTGTCATTGACAAACAATGCCATGCAGTGATTTATCTTTTGTTTACTGGCTGTTAAATGCAGAAAAGGCTTAATGGCAGAGGGATGTTCCCTGAACAGCACAGTGTAATTGCTCTGCTCTGGTGCAGTTTCAGCAAGGCTGTCTAAATTTCGAAGCTGCATCCTGTCCATATCAAAGGTTTATGAAGTGGATTAGGCATGTCCATCACATGTACTATCTTCATCACTCCTATGCTCATCTTCATACAAAACCACTCAAATCAAATCAAATCAAATCAAATCAAATGTTATTTGTCACATACACATGGTTAGCAGATGTTAATGCGAGTGTAGCGAAATGCTTGTGCTTCTAGTTCCGACAATGCAGTAATAACAAGTAATCTAACTAACAATTCCAAAACTACTGTCTTGTACACAGTGTAAGGGGATAAAGAATATGTACATAAGGATATATGAATGAGTGATGGTACAGAGCAGCATAGGCAAGATACAGTAGATGGTATCGAGTACAGTATGTACAAATGAGATGAGTATGTAAACAAAGTGGCATAGTTTAAAGTGGCTAGTGATACATGTATTACATAAGGATACAGTCGATGATATAGCCCACCTCTACGTCACTGTCTCAAACCCACCTCTACGTCACTGTCTCAAACCCACCTCAACAACGCTGTCTCAAACCCACCTCAACAACACTGTCTCAAACCCACCTCGACAACACTGTCTCAAACCCACCTCAACAACACTGTCTAAAACCCACCTCAACAACGCTGTCTCAAACCCACCTCAACAACGCTGTCTCAAACCCACCTCAACAACGCTGTCTCAAACCCACCTCAACAACACTGTCTCAAACCCACCCAAACAACGCTGTCTCAAACCCACCTCAACATCACTGTCTCAAACCTACCTCAACAACACTGTCTCAAACCCACCTCAACAGCACTGTCTCAAACCCACCACAACATCACTGTCTCAAACCAACCTCAACAACACTGTCTCAAACCCACCTCAACATCACTGTCTCAAACCCACCTCAACAGCACTGTCTCAAACCCACCACAACATCACTGTCTCAAACCAACCTCAACAACACTGTCTCAAACCCACCTCAACATCACTGTCTCAAACCCACCACAACATCACTGTCTCAAACCCACCTCAACAACACTGTCTCAAACCCACCTCAACAACACTGTCTCAAACCCACCTCAACATCACTGTCTCAAACCCACCTCAACAACACTGTCTCAAACCCACCTCAACAACGCTGTCTCAAACCCACCTCAACAACACTGTCTCAAACCCACCTCAACATCACTGTCTCAAACCCACCTCAACAACGCTGTCTCAAACCCACCTCAACAACGCTGTCTCAAACCCACCTCAACAACACTGCCTCAAACCCACCTCAACAACATTGTCTCAAACCCACCTCAACAACACTGTCTCAAACCCACCTCAACAACACTGTCTCAAACCCACCTCAACAACACTGTCTCAAACCCACCTCAACAACACTGTCTCAACCCCACCTCAACAACGCTGTCTCAAACCCACCTCAACAACACTGTCTCAAACCCACCACAACATCACTGTCTCAAACCAACCTCAACAACACTGTCTCAAACCCACCTCAACATCACTGTCTCAAACCCACCACAACATCACTGTCTCAAACCCACCTCAACAACACTGTCTCAAACCCACCTCAACAACACTGTCTCAAACCCACCTCAACATCACTGTCTCAAACCCACCTCAACAACACTGTCTCAAACCCACCTCAACAACGCTGTCTCAAACCCACCTCAACAACACTGTCTCAAACCCACCTCAACATCACTGTCTCAAACCCACCTCAACAACGCTGTCTCAAACCCACCTCAACAACGCTGTCTCAAACCCACCTCAACAACACTGCCTCAAACCCACCTCAACAACATTGTCTCAAACCCACCTCAACAACACTGTCTCAAACCCACCTCAACAACACTGTCTCAAACCCACCTCAACAACACTGTCTCAAACCCACCTCAACAACACTGTCTCAACCCCACCTCAACAACGCTGTCTCAAACCCACCTCAACAACACTGTCTCAAACCCACCTCAACATCACTGTCTCAAACCCACCTCAACAACACTGTCTCAAACCCACCTCAACAACACTGTCTCAAACCCACCTCAACAACACTGTCTCAAACCCACCTCAACAATACTGTCTCAAACCCACCTCAACAACACTGTCTCAAACCTACCTCAACATCACTGTCTCAAACCCACCTGAACAACACTGTCTCAAACCCACCTGAACAACACTGTCTCAAACCTACCTCAACAACACTGTCTCAAACCCACCTCAACAACACTGTCTCAAACCCACCTCAACAACACTGTCTCAAACCTACCTCAACAACACTGTCTCAAACCCACCTCAACAACACTGTCTCAAACCCACCTCAACAACACTGTCTCAAACCCACCTCAACAACACTGTCTCAAACCCACCTCAACAACACTGTCTCAAACCCACCTCAACAACACTGTCTCAACCCCACCTCAACAACACTGTCTCAAACCTACCTCAACAACGCTGTCTCAAACCCACCTCAACAACGCTGTCTCAAACCCACCTCAACAACACTGTCTCAAACCCACCTCAACAACACTGTCTCAAACCCACCTCAACAACGCTGTCTCAAACCCACCTCAACAACACTGTCTCAAACCTACCTCAACATCACTGTCTCAAACCCACCTGAACAACACTGTCTCAAACCCACCTGAACAACACTGTCTCAAACCCACCTCAACAACACTGTCTCAAACCCACCTCAACAACACTGTCTCAAACCCACCTCAACAACACTGTCTCAAACCCACCTCAACAACGCTGTCTCAAACCCACCTCAACAACACTGTCTCAAACCTACCTCAACATCACTGTCTCAAACCCACCTGAACAACACTGTCTCAAACCCACCTGAACAACACTGTCTCAAACCTACCTCAACAACACTGTCTCAAACCCACCTCAACAACACTGTCTCAAACCCACCTCAACAACACTGTCTCAAACCTACCTCAACAACACTGTCTCAAACCCACCTCAACAACACTGTCTCAAACCCACCTCAACAACACTGTCTCAAACCCACCTCAACAACACTGTCTCAAACCCACCTCAACAACACTGTCTCAAACCCACCTCAACAACACTGTCTCAAACCTACCTCAACAACACTGTCTCAAACCCACCTCAACAACACTGTCTCAAACCCACCTCAACATCACTGTCTCAAACCCTGAATGGGCCTTTGTACCTCCACCATCGTCGGCTGTCACTCACAGACATATCACCCCTTTTGGGTGTATTGGTACAGCTGTGATGTAATCAGGGTGGTTGTTATGGTGATGGCTCTAGATGTGTCTCCGATCCTCCTGTTGCTCTTCTCTGACGTGCCATGGTGAAGATAACAGGTCTTATCTATACAGATACACATGCAGTGGCTTGGACCAGATTACTGTTTTCTTTTCACAGTCACATCTGACGCAATGTTTTCCTGCCATTGGGAGAACAGTAATGTGTATCTTCAGGTCAGAGTTTCACAACCTTTAAAAAGACAAGTTTAACCTGCACCCACTTATACCACCCCAACCCACTTCTAGGTACTTTAGCCAGGGGTATGCGTTTTGCCTTGTTCTAGGCAATACAAGCATTACTATCCTTATGTAGGTATTGCATAGCCTACTGTACATCTTGTTGAATGAGATAGGCGATGCTCTGCTGCCAACATAGTCAGAACTATTTACGTACATGGGCTCTGATTACTGTAGCACCATTATATGTTACTTCAGTATCCTTTTCCCCCCGGGCACTGTCACTATGTTACTGTCACTATGTTACTGTCACTATGTTACTGGTTACTGACACTATGTTACTGCTATGTTACTGTCACTATGTTACTGTCACTATGCTACTGTCACTATGTTACTGTCACTATGTTACTGTCACTATGTTACTGGTTACTGACACTATGTTACTGTCACTATGTTACTGTCACTATGTTACTGTCACTATGTTACTGTCACTATGTTACTGTCACTATGTTACTGGTTACTGACACTATGTTACTGTCACTATGTTACTGTCACTATGTTACTGTCACTATGTTACTGGTTACTGACACCATGTTACTGTCACTATGTTACTGTCCCTATGTTACTGGTTACTGACACTATGTTACTGTCACTATGTTACTGTCACTATGTTACTGTCACTATGCTACTGTCACTATGTTACTGTCACTATGTTACTGTCACTATGTTACTGTCACTATGCTACTGTCACTATGTTACTGTCACTATGTTACTGTCACTATGTTACTGTCACTATGCTACTGTCACTATGTTACTGTCACTATGTTACTGTCACTATGTTACTGGTTACTGACACTATGTTACTGTCACTATGTTACTGTCACTATGTTACTGTCACTATGCTACTGTCACTATGTTACTGTCACTATGTTACTGTCACTATGTTACTGTCACTATGCTACTGTCACTATGTTACTGTCACTATGTTACTGTCACTGTGCTACTGTCACTATGTTACTGTCACTATGTTACTCTCACTATGTTACTGTCACTATGTTACTGTCACTATGTTACTGGTTACTGTCACTATGTTACTGTCACTATGTTACTGTCACTATGTTACTGTCACTATGTTACTGTTACTATGCTACTGTCACTATGTTACTGTCACTATGTTACTGTCACTATGCTACTGTCACTATGTTACTGTCACTATGTTACTCTCACTATGTTACTGTCACTATGTTACTGTCACTATGTTACTGTCACTATGTTACTGGTTACTGTCACTATGTTACTGTCACTATGTTACTGTCACTATGTTACTGTCACTATGTTACTGTCACTATGTTACTGGTTACTGACACTATGTAACTGCTATGTTACTGTCACTATGTTACTGTCACTATGCTACTGTCACTATGTTACTGTCACTATGTTACTGTCACTATGTTACTGGTTACTGACACTATGTTACTGTCACTATGTTACTGTCACTATGTTACTGTCACTATGTTACTGTCACTATGTTACTGGTTACTGACACTATGTTACTGTCACTATGTTACTGTCACTATGTTACTGTCACTATGTTACTGGTTACTGACACCATGTTACTGTCACTATGTTACTGTCCCTATGTTACTGGTTACTGACACTATGTTACTGTCACTATGTTACTGTCACTATGTTACTGGTTACTGACACTATGTTACTGTCACTATGTTACTGTCACTATGTTACTGTCACTATGCTACTGTCACTATGTTACTGTCACTATGTTACTGTCACTATGTTACTGTCACTATGCTACTGTCACTATGTTACTGTCACTATGTTACTGTCACTATGTTACTGTCACTATGCTACTGTCACTATGTTACTGTCACTATGTTACTGTCACTATGTTACTGGTTACTGACACTATGTTACTGTCACTATGTTACTGTCACTATGTTACTGTCACTATGCTACTGTCACTATGTTACTGTCACTATGTTACTGTCACTATGTTACTGTCACTATGCTACTGTCACTATGTTACTGTCACTATGTTACTGTCACTGTGCTACTGTCACTATGTTACTGTCACTATGTTACTCTCACTATGTTACTGTCACTATGTTACTGTCACTATGTTACTGTCACTATGTTACTGGTTATTGTCACTATGTTACTGTCACTATGTTACTGTCACTATGTTACTGTCACTATGTTACTGTTACTATGCTACTGTCACTATGTTACTGTCACTATGTTACTGTCACTATGCTACTGTCACTATGTTACTGTCACTATGTTACTCTCACTATGTTACTGTCACTATGTTACTGTCACTATGTTACTGTCACTATGTTACTGGTTACTGTCACTATGTTACTGTCACTATGTTACTGTCACTATGTTACTGTCACTATGTTACTGTTACTATGCTACTGTCACTATGCTACTGTCACTATGTTACTGTCACTATGCTACTGTCACTATGTTACTGTCACTATGTTACTGGTTACTCTCACTATGTTACTGTCACTATGTTACTGTCACTATGCTACTGTCACTATGTTACTGTCACTATGTTACTGTCACTATGTTACTGTCACTATGTTACTGTCACTATGTTTTTATGAATGCGGGGTTTCATGTAGAGGTCAGGTTTATAGAAAAATTTATCCTCAATACTGTTGCGTCTGGATGTGGATTCGTATTGTTAGGTATAAAGCTTGTTTTCTTTTAATCTTGTATTCTTTGAAGAAAAATAGGAGTCTATTGATGCATTAGTGATGTTTATTTTATTTGTTTGTTTTATTTGTTTGAGGCTAAGAACAACACCCACCTCAAAAACTATCTTCCGTCAGGGCAAAGATAGAGTATTAGAAACATACAAAACAATGCTGTCAATCCCTTTCTTTCTGAGGAACACAGTCAGGTCTCAAACATAATGCTTACAGACAGACAGAGAGAGAGAGAGAGAGGCAAAGAGAGGCAGACAGACCGAGAAAGAGAGAGAGGCAGACAGACAGAGAAAGAGAGAGAGGCAGACAGACAGACAGACAGACAGAGAGAGAGAGAGAGAAAGAGGCAGAAAGACAGAGAGGCAGACAGGTGAATGTGAAAATGGTTTAGAGGTAGCTAAATATCTGACATGCAGAAACCTGTCCCTGTGAATTCCAAAGAACAACATCATAACTAGCTTTGTGCTCTTGTTTGTTCTTCTTGCCAGTGTCAGTGGGTCATTAGTAGGTATTGAGAATAATCAGTTCTGTGTTTCAGCTCCATGGAGACAAGGGACTGGTTACGCAGCTGCTTTGAAGAGGGGGTCCTCAGCAAAGAGCTCCTTCACAAAGTTGTCCTCATCCTTGACCTCAGCAGGGCACTGAGCAGACACAGTGGTGGGGAAGGGCAGGATGGTGGGCTGGCTCATCCCAGGGATCTTTGGGTCTTGGACCATGGGCAGAGTGGCGCCCTTCTCACCCACAGGCTGTTCAGGGAAGGAGGGCAGGGTCATGGGCAGGCCCAGGGCGGGGAGGACGGTCACGGTTCCCTGGGGAGGGTGGCGGGACTCGGTCCCGTGTGGGTGCTCGTGGTGATGGTGGTGGTGCTCGTGCTCGTGCAGGTGAGCGTGCTTGTGGTCGTGATCCAAGGATAGCTCATGGTCATGCTCGTGAGTGTGGCCCTCGCCGTCGTGCTTGTAGTTGTGATGCTGGTGCGGTCCGGTGTCAGTGCTGTGGTTATGGGCCTTGGCGTGGTGGGCGTGAGCGTGGTCGTGACCGTGACCGTGGTCATGAGAGTGGTCGTGACCGCCAGCAGCTCCATCACCATGAGAGTGACCATGGGCACCATCTTTATGATCATGGGCGTGGGCGCCGTCGTGTTTGTGGTCTTTGGTGTGGTCGTGAGCGTGGTCGTGAGCGTGGTCGTGAGCGCCGGAGGCATTATGGGTGTGGTCTTTGCCGTGTTTTCCAGACTGAAGGGTGTGGCTGTGGTCTGTCTCTCCTCCCAACAGGTGAGCTGCCTTCTCCTTCTTTGAGTTCTGCAGGACAACAACCAACCAGGGGATCATTCACAGCATCATCAATCAATCAATACACATGATCAGTAACCTCATTAGTAATTTAACACCGAAAGACATAAACCCAGATGAAGACCTAATGACTGAAATGGTGGTTTGAACCATTAAACACACTGTGGAGCATACAAGAACACTGTGGAGCATACAAGAACACTGTGGAGCATACAAGAACACTGTGGAGCATACAAGAACACTGTGGAGCATACAAGAACACTGTGGAGCATACAAGAACACTGTGGAGCATACAAGAACACTGTGGAGCATACAAGAACACTGTGGAGCATACAAGAACACTGTGGAGCATACAAGAACACTGTGGAGCATACAAGAACACTGTGGAGCATACAAGAACACTGTGGAGCATACAAGAACACTGTGGAGCATACAAGAACACTGTGGAGCATACAAGAACACTGTGGTGCATACAAGAACACTGTGGAGCATACAAGAACACTGTGGTGCATACAAGGACACTGTGGAGCATACAAGAACACTGTGGAGCATACAAGAACACTGTGGTGCATACAAGAATGTCAGCTACTAGAGTTTTCCTCTATGCACCTGAAATTACGTTTCAACCCTTGTTTCAAATGGAGAGTGGAGAGTGGAGAGAGGAGAGTGGAGAGTGGAGAGTGGAGAGAGGAGAGAGGAGAGTGGAGAGAGGAGAGTGGAGAGAGGAGAGTGGAGAGAGGAGAGAGGAGAGAGGAGAGAGGAGAGAGGAGAGTGGAGAGAGGAGAGTGGAGAGTGGAGAGAGGAGAGTGGAGAGTGGAGAGTGCCTGACCTCATTCTCAAAGACCTCACAGTTGACCGTGACAAACTCCTGGCCTCCCATGTCGTGAGAGTGGGAGCCCTTGCAGTGTCCTTTGTGCTGTAGAGAAGAGACAGGGATAAATTAAAATGCTGGTTCTTACATAGTTATTACATAGTTATTACATAGTTATTACATAGTTATTACACCGTTATTACAGTTTTTACAACGTTAAACACTATCTAGGCTATAATTCAGATGTAATAATGCTGCTACTACATAGTTTATGCTGTTTGACAAAAATATCAATGGTCCTGTCATTCACTTACTGCAAACTCGCAGGCCATCAGAGGACACATGGAGGCTGTGGAAGGGTCGGTGGTGTTGGCACAAGTCGTCTCCTGGATGGTGAACTCTGCAAAGTAGAAGGTTGCCATGCCCATCTGGAATACCAAGCAACAGAGGTCAGTGAGTAACGACAACAAGATAATTACACCGCAATATGAAACCAGTTCATTTGCTGCTGTGAGGTAGATTCATTGTTTTGTTGAATTGTTATGTTATGTTGTGGTGTTGGTTTTGTATTATGCTATAGTGGAATGTGTTGTGTAGTGTTGTGTTCTGACCGATGTCCGTGCACGGGTGATGTTGAGGATGGCGAAGTGATTGGCCAAGCCGCTGTCCTTGTTGAACTTCTCCATGGACAGGGTGGCCGTCTTCAGGATCTCCGGGTGGTCCTTGGGCATGGCAGAGGGACAGTCCGGGCACTGCTTAGCCACTTTCGCCGCAGCCGCTGGGACAGGACATACAAATAGGTACACTGTTTATAAAAAGGCACTTTCATTGGTCAAACATGGAGCATGGTTCAAACCCCCGAGCTGACAAGGTACAAATCTGTCGTTCTGCCCCTGAACAGGCAGTTAACCCACTGTTCCTAGGCCGTCATTGTAAATAAGAATTTGTTCTTAACTGACTTGCCTAGTTAAATAAAGGTAAAAAATACAAAATAAATTAGCAGATGCTTTGAAACGCAGGCATTTATATTTAACATGTATTCAGTACATGTAAAACACTGATGTATCGGGCACCACGCTCCCACAGAGTCATCAGAACCACATGACAAACGCCGTGACATCACCCAACTACTACACGGTGGATGGATGTTGTTTAGTGGGAAGCGCTGTAATGAATGTTTTGGAGAGGACCAAGCCGTGGACTGTTACCTGGTCTGACCACACAGTTGTAGTTGTACAGACGAACCACTCTATGGACTCTGTTCATGTAGATAACAGCCTTGCATTGACCGTAGACCTGTGAGTAAATACGTACAAGACAACAAAAAAACTGATTAAACAACGAGGGACGATTTTGATCCAAGGCCCTGGCTAAAGTCAATATTCAGACATACAGTAATCCTACAGACATTATGTTTGTCTGTGTGTGTGTGTGTGTGTGTGTTTGGTGTGTGTGTGTGTGTGTGTGTGTGTGTGTGTGTGTGTGTGTGTGTGTGTGTGTGTGTGTGTGTGTGTGTTTGGTGTGTGTGTGTGTGTGTTTGGTGTGTGTGTGTGTGTTTTGTATATGTGTGTGTGTTTGGTGTGTGTGGGTGTGTGTTTTGTATATGTGTGTCGGGTTCTTACCGGTGTGTTTTCAGCCTTGGGGACCTCACAGTCCTTTGCGTTTTTCTTGCTGACCACATGGCAGTCAGTCTCCAGCACATCCATGGTCAGGTAGAACACAACCCCTGTTTCCCCCTGAAACAGAGATAGAAATACAGACCAATCAGCACACTGGAGTCAACATTCATTCCCATGTGGCTGGTACTGAAAAACAAAGACAAGGGGATTGAAAGAATACTTCTGTATTTCCTTTTTTTTTTTTACATCTACAATCGTCTTTGAAGTCACCATCTATCTATAACTTCAAATTCTAGTCAAATCCCCCTGCTCTTAGAAAAGGCCTTGCTGACAATGTATGAATCTGTCTCATCTGTCTTAACGGTTTTCACTACCTATAAAACAGAGAATATCTCAGACGACATTGTATTTTATGATACTTTTTAGACCTCAATTTCTGTTATCTCCATTTAAACACTGCGTGAAAATCTGATAACCGGACAATGTATTGAAACACATTGAATTTACAAACAGAGTATGTTACAGGACTCTTCTTTAGGACGGTAGCTAAATCATGTCCCCCTCTTTTTAACTTAGCGTAGTACCACGCATTGTAGAGTTACAGTGGAAAAAATAGAAGCAACAGAACTCACATGCTCCATCTGGTTGACGTTACTGAGGCGGTGGAGACCGAACACGTAGCCCTCTGTGCGGTCCTTGTTGATCTTGTCGAGGGCCTGTCCTGCTGCTCCCAGGGCCACGGCGTCCTGGCACGACCCGGGCTTCATGCCGGCTTCCAGGGGGGCGGCATGAACATACACACACGCCAGCAACAACAAGGCACACTGCTTCATCATGATGGAGGACCGATGGGCCGCTGGCTGTCTCACACACGCTGAACGGGCTGGTGAGGTGAGGTGAGGAGAGATGGTTCAGTAGGGCTGCTATATATACAGCTCCATGTACCCCCTCCACCCCCACACACACCCTCCCTCTTCACAACACTGTTCTGGGTCCCACCCCCGATCCAGGTAAACATGACCCCTAACCCCCCCCCCCACGATGCCCCTCTGTGATCCTATCAAGGAATGTGGCCCCTATCAGTCCCATTGTAATCTACCCAGAAACTCGCAGCCCTGTCAGAAGCTATAGGTAACAGTGACCAGGAATGTCTTATCATGCTCTTTTAAGTGTTAAGTATCAAAAAACATGAACAGATTTTTGGTTTCACCAGCAGGAATGTCCTTGGAATTGTCCCTTTTCAGGGTGTTACTCAGTTTTGGGGAAGCTACTCTGACCAAGCTACCAATTACAGTACTTCATACTTGGAAGAAGATAAGCTACACTATAGCTACCCTATAGCTAAAAAATATTATTTACTTAACTAAAGTTACTTTGAAAAAGTAGTTCACTACATCCTTCCTTTTCCCAAACTACTTAGTGAAAAATGATCCTCGTAGAAATCTTGTCATGATGTGTGTTTTGTCCTATATTTTCATTAAATTTATTTTTATTTTTAATCCCAGCCCCCATCCCCGCAGGAGGCCTTTTGGTAGGCCGCCATTGTAAATAAGAATTTGTTCTTAATTAACTGACTTAGTTAAATGAAGGTTAAATAAAGGTTAAATGAATAAATATATATTTTTTAAAGCTACGACCTTTGTCTTTCACTGGGAATAGTTTATTTATGTAGGAGTAAAAAACACTTTCCAACCCATATGATCTATTACATAATATAGTATAATAAACAATATACAAATATGACGTTGTCACAGTGAATTCATGACATGTGAATGAATAAGCCTGTCCATACGTTATAACATGTCTATATATAGTTATATTCAGCTTTAGGAGCATCTTCCCACACGGACCTTATGTAGGGCTGCATTAAACCAGCTAAACCAGCATTAAACCAGCTAAACCAGCATTAAACCAGCTAAACCAGCATTAAACCAGCTAAACCAGCATTAAACCAGCATTAAACCAGCAGTAAACCAGCTAAACCAGCATTAAACCAGCATTAAACCAGCATTAAACCAGCATTAAACCAGCATTAAACCAGCATTAAACCAGCATTAAACCAGCATTAAACCAGCATTAAACCAGCATTAAACCAGCATTAAACCAGCAGTAAACCAGCTAAACCAGCATTAAACCAGCATTAAACCAGCATTAAACCAGCATTAAACCAGCATTAAACCAGCATTAAACCAGCAGTAAACCAGCTAAACCAGCATTAAACCAGCATTAAACCAGCATTAAACCAGCATTAAACCAGCATTAAACCAGCATTAAACCAGCATTAAACCAGCTAAACCAGCATTAAACCAGCATTAAACCAGCATTAAACCAGCTAAACCAGCATTAAACCAGCATTAAACCAGCATTAAACCAGCATTAAACCAGCTAAACCAGCATTAAACCAGCATTAAACCAGCATTAAACCAGCAGTAAACCAGCATTAAACCAGCTAAACCAGCATTAAACCAGCATTAAACCAGCTAAACCAGCATTAAACCAGCTAAACCAGCATTAAACCAGCTAAACCAGCATTAAACCAGCTAAACCAGTATTAAACCAGCTTTAGTCCCCAAATTACATTCACTCTACTATTAAATGCTGTACTTAAACATCAGAGAAGATAAACTATAGAGTCTGTGTTGTGGTCCTCCCAGTTCACTTTCACGGCTGGGCCACATACCCAATGCCATACTCGATGCAGAGATACAAACACAACTCAAACCCTGTGCAGATTTCATGTGGCTGGGCCACATACCCAATGCCATACTCGATGCAGAGATACGAACACAACTCAAACCCTGTGCAGATTTCATGTGGCTGGCAAAATTCTGGCGCATATTCACCAAAGAAATTGACCGGATCACTCTTGTCAAGAAGTTGATCAACGTTGGTCACCGCCTTTCAAAGTGTGTTGCAATGACAACATGTTGACTGCATGACCTTTACAAAAAAATCACGTGATTAATGGTCATGAAATTTCGACTGCAGTCGGACCGGACATTTCTGCTGTTGCTCCTCGCCAACTGAAAAGTCGGAACCAAAGCATTGTGGTGGAGACAACCTTCTTCAGTTTGTTTTGGAAGCAAAAGGCACTACACATGCTCATAAATGGTTGATGTCACCACCTATAATTGGTTATTAACTTATTAACAATGCATGTTTACTGTTTTGGGTGGATGATTATTCAGAGCTGAAAATACATCTGTATTCTTACAATATATTTACATAGCCCTACATGTGATCCAAATGTATAACATAAATAAATAAAATATCCTACTTGCGACAATATAGCTAATGTATTTATCTAGATGTTACTGTTATAGCCTGTAATGTATCTAGTCTGTAATATTGTTATCACCAAACACATTCTAATGTGTCGATTTGTTTATTAAGTGTGAATCAAATGCAACATTGTATGCTAGTTACTGTAGGGATTTATACACTGGCAACTTTATAGGCTTTATCTGTGTCTGGTAAACTGGCCCTTAATGAGCAAGTACCCCAGACAGTGGGGCTGCAGGTAGCCTAGTGGTTAGAGTGTTGGGACTAGTAACCGTAAGGTTGCTGGATCAAACTCCCGAGCTGACAAGGTAAAAATCTGTCGCTCTACCCCTGAACAAGGCAGTTAACCCACTGTTACCCTGTAGGCCGTCATTGTAAATAAGTCAGTTAACTTGCCTAGTTACTTATAAAAATAAAATACACCAGTTGTGGGGGTCAATAGCATATTACTGCTTGGCATACCAGTTTACCCAGTAACTGATGTAGTCTAATCCTGTTCATATTGTTTACCCAGTAACTGATGTAGTCTAATCCTGTTCATATTGTTTACCCAGTAACTGATGTAGTCTAATCCTGTTCATATTGTTTACCCAGTAATTTATGTGAACTGATGTAGTCTAATCCTGTTCATATTATTTACCCAGTAACTGATGTAGTCTAATCCTGTTCATATTGTTTACCCAGTAACTGATGTAATCTAATCCTGTTCATATTGTTTACCCAGTAACTGATGTAGTCTAATCCTGATCATATTGTTTACCCAGTAACTGATGTAGTCTAATCCTGTTCATATTGTTTACCCAGTAACTGATGTAGTCTAATCCTAATCATATTGTTTACCCAGTAACTGATGTAGTCTAATCCTGATCATATTGTTTACCCAGTAATTTATGTGAACTGATGTAGTCTAATCCTGTTCATATTGTTTACCCAGTAACTGATGTAGTCTAATCCTAATCATATTGTTTACCCAGTAATTTATGTGAACTGATGTAGTCTAATCCTGTTCGTATTGTTTACCCAGTAATTTATGTGAACTGATGTAGTCTAATCCTGTTCATATTGTTTACCCAGTAACTGATGTAGTCTAATCCTGTTCATATTGTTTACCCAGTAACTGATTTAGTCTAATCCTGTTCATATTGTTTACCCAGAAATTGATGTAGTCTAATCCTGTTCATATTGTTTACCCAGTAACTGATGTAGTCAATTCCTGTTCATATTGTTTACCCAGTAACTGATGTAGTCTAATCCTGTTCATATTGTTTACCCAGTAACTGATGTAGTCTAATCCTGTTCATATTGTTTACCCAGTAACTGATGTAGTCTAATCCTGTTCCTATTGTTTACCCAGTAATTTATGTGAACTGATGTAGTCTAATCCTGTTCATATTATTTACCCAGTAACTGATGTAGTCTAATCCTGTTCATATTGTTTACCCAGTAACTGATGTAATCTAATCCTGTTCATATTGTTTACCCAGTAATTTATGTGAACTGATGTAGTCTAATCCTGTTCATATTGTTTACCCAGTAACTGATGTAGTCTAATCCTGTTCATATTGTTTACCCAGTAACTGATGTAGTCTAATCCTGTTCATATTGTTTACCCAGTAACTGATGTAGTCTAATCCTGTTCATATTGTTTACCCAGTAATGTATGTGAACTGATGTAGTCTAATCCTGTTCATATTGTTTACCCAGTAACTGATGTAGTCTAATCCTGTTCATATTGTTTACCCAGTAACTGATGTAGTCTAATCCTGTTCATATTGTTTACCCAGTAACTGATGTAGTCTAATCCTGTTCATATTGTTTACCCAGTAATTTATGTGAACTGATGTAGTCTAATCCTGTTCATATTGTTTACCCAGTAACTGATGTAGTCTAATCCTGTTCATATAGTTTACCCAGTAACTGATGTAGTCTAATCCTGTTCATATTGTTTACCCAGTAACTGATATAGTCTAATCCTGTTCATATTGTTTACCCAGTAATTTCTGTGAACTGATGTAGTCTAATCCTGTTCATATTGTTTACCCAGTAACTGATGTAGTCTAATCCTGTTCATATTGTTTACCCAGTAACTGATGTAGTCTAATCCTGATCATATTGTTTACCCAGTAATTTATGTGAACTGATGTAGTCTAATCCTGTTCATATTGTTTACCCTGTAACTGATGTAGTCTAATCCTGTTCATATTGTTTACCCAGTAACTGATGTAGTCTAATCCTGTTCATATTGTTTACCCAGTAATTGATGTAATCTAATCCTGATCATGTTGTTTACCCAGTAACTGATGTAGTCTAATCCTGTTCATATTGTTTACCCAGGACGTGAACTGATGTAGTCTAATCCTTTTCTGTACAGTGAGTGTTGTGTCCTTCATGTGATTGATTCACATGCATTTACATGCTTAATGTCAATAGCAACATAAAAGTTGAGAATTTAAGCAATATACTGCAGACTCTTGTGATGTTAACATGCAATCAATGACCATACAGTAAGAATATTTGTGGACTCCATTTAATCACATCTGGTACAATTCCATGTTGTACAATCACAAATAATGAGTAAGGTACAAGGGCATGAGGTAATGACAAACAACAGAGCATATCCTATATGCTGCAAAAAAAAACACCGTATTCTCATTCGAGTAGCCTATGCACTCACTACCTGGTTATATTTTGAGAAAATACCATACAAGTCTTGTGAATGTTAGAAAGAGCTTGGGCTGGTTTCGAATTTCGTCGGGCCGTGTTCAGCTTCGTGTTGGAGAAGTGGAATTTTGATAGCATTAATTTAATCGGCAAAAACAAAGGTGAATGACATGTCTAATACCATTGTCGTGTTTCTTAGAAACAGCAGAAGTTGTCCGACTTTCGCCGCAGGTGCACATGTACCTTCCTCAACTTTACTCATCGATTTCTGCCTACAGTCGGCTACTTTCGGTTTAGCACTCAAACGGGCCCATTGTAATTTCTGTGTCAAGAGAAGGCTGTGTTTTACGTCACCGGGGTGTGGGTTTCAACGTGCAAGTGGACTGTCCGATGCGCGTCCACTTTTATCTGATAACTCTCTGCCTGGGACCTCAATCATATCTCTTTAACCGTCATCACTATGGTGGGTTTATACTTTAATATTAGTACATCATTTTGCTTGATTTTTTTAACGATAACTGGCTATCAGGTGGCTGGACCAGTTTTCCCAAAAATCAACGATACGTAACGTCAAGATTTGCTTGCGAGCCAACCAACAACGTTAATGAATGCTGCCATCAAGCCAATCTACTACATTTAGGCTACAGAATGAAGTATATTAAATAGATCACGACTAGATTTAATCTAATTTCACTGAGATTGGTTTAGTCTACGTGCAACAATAGCTGTATACTGTCAATCACTGAAATCTGTTATTTGCTTTTTAGATTAACAAAATCAGATTAACTGAGCCTTTCCCCCTCCTTTTTCAGTGACTGATCATGTGAACTGCTGATTGTATTATAAATGTTTCACAGTCGGCTAGGATATTTCATTTTTACTGTTGTTCTAAACCATCTAAAAGTTGATGAAACTCTTCTAGAACATTTATTTGGTATCAGCGCTGCTGGCTTCATAAAAAAAAAAAACTGTTAATCTGGTGGATTTTGTAGGTCCTTGGTCTTATTTATTTGTTGGACCTTGGGCCTATCCATGAGGCCAACTTTACCATGTTATCCTGGAGGTCCATTTACACACCCAGTCTCATTGTACAGTCCCTTACTTTGCAGAATGATATCTCTTAACTCAACCTGGTCTCAGAGCGTGTTGTATCACTCTGTATGTAAATCAGAGACACTCCATTTAGAATGGTATGTATTATTTTGTGGCTCTCCATCACCCATTTCATATGATATGTCACGAATTACAATTCGTATTATATGTTACAAATGTCCAAAACGTACAATATGTTACTAATTTGCAAAATGTTTGATATGTACGAATTCTAGCTAGGTGGCTAACAATAGCTAGATCTCTAATGTTGGCTAGGCTAGGGGTTAGGGTTATAGTTAGGGTTAAGTTTAACAGTTAGGTTAAATGGTTAAGGTTAGGGGAAGGGTTAGCTAAAGGGTTAATGTTAGGGGAAGGGTTAGCTAACATGATAAGTAGTTGAAAAGTTGTTAAGTAGCTAAAAATGTTAACGTTGTCGTTGATGATATTCGACCTTGCTAGACGTTCGCGTTATCAGCCCACCCATCCGTCCTCCTTTCGTTTTTGCCTTAAGTAACCCTCATTCTTACGTAACCCATACCAAATATAACTTATAACTAAATTGAGATTCTCGTACAGGAACATATGGAATGCTCAGAGACCATGTTGCTCAACTTTAAACAATGCGAAATTCAAATTTGTTTAGCTTCTTTCTATTCTGTGTCTGCATGAAATAGTAAACAACGTGAATTCAGTGATGACATTTGTTTACTTCAAATCAAATCACATTTTATTTGTCACATACACATGGTTAGCAGATGTTAATGCGAGTGTAGCGAAATGCTTGTGCTTCTAGTTCCGACCGTTCAGTAATATGTAAAGAGTAATCTAACAATTTCACAACAACTACCTTGTACACACAAGTGTAATGGAATGAATAAGAATATGTACATAAAAATATATGAGCGATGGCCGAACGGCATAGGCAAAGCAAGATGCAGTAGATGGTATAGAGTACAGTATATACATATGAGATGAGTAATGTGGCGTATGTATTACATAAAGATGCAGTAGATGGTATAGAGTACAGTATATACATATGAGATGAGTAATGTGGGGTATGTATTACATAAAGATGCAGTAGATGGTATAGAGTACAGTATATACATATGAGATGAGTAATGTATGTAAACATTATATAAAGTGGCATTGTTTATAGTGGCTAGTAATACATTTATTACATCCAATTTTTAATTATTAAAGTGGCTAGAGATGAGTCCGAATGTTGGCAGCAGCCACTCAATGTTAGTGATGGCTGTTTAACAGTCTGATGGCCTCATCTTTGTTGCTCCCTGATGAAACAGTAATCCATTACAAGACAACAACAAAAAACTACAAGAAAGACGGTCATTTAATGTGAGAAGCTCCGAGATGTGTGTCATAGAAATACTGTAGATACTGTGAACAACAGACCATAGAGATAGATAGAGGACTCATCTTTGTATCTGTGCTATTATATTGTCTGTGACAGCATGGGCAGCGCCATTGAGGCTATCTCCATTTTGAAGTAGTCCATTCTCTTCTTCACAATTGGCTGATCCCTACTGATGACCTGTTTGGACATGACTCCAACAGGGTCACCGGGAGGGATCAGAAAATGAAGTTGGAAGTCCCACCCAGTTGAGTACATTCAAGTTGTGGAAGCCTTCAATGGTGCAGCCCATGCTAAGACTGCCTCATTGGCCACTAGAGGGCTCTATCATTCTCTATGTGTAGTGCACATGTGGCATTAGCCAACCTATAAAGTGTATTGAATAGAATTCACCATCTGGATTGAAGCGAGTGCTCTGCTCGTTCTCGACACAGTGTGCAACCGAATGCGCGCTGAAATCTACACACTCTGTGGTTTTTAGCACCGCCCACTGGGCGAAATGGCATGAAAAGAGTGTGGGTGTGTTCGAGAGCTGACTGTATCAAATCAAATTGTATTAGTTACATGCGCCGAATACAACAGGTGAAATGCAGTTTTAAGAAAATACATTTTTTTTAAAAAAGGTAATGTAAATAGGCCGGGTAGCCATTTGTTCAGGAGTCTTATGGCTTGGGGGTAGAAGCTATAGGAGATCGTGAACCGAAATCTGGTTAAAAAAAACATGGCCCACCTTGTCTGACACGGATTCAATCTCCTCGCTGCCCGGATATACTCCAGATTACGATGGTCAGTCCAGATGAGGAAAGGGCCCCCTCAAGCCAATGTCTCCACACCTTCAGAGCTGTTACCACAGCTAACAACTCCCGGTGTACTATTAAAAGGTTTTTATCTTTCAGTAGTAGATTTTTAGTATGGTAACCTTTTTGTAGGAGTGACCATTAAACCTAAAATTCCCTTTGTTTACTCACTTCCTAGTGCCTAGAGAGCCCCAGGTAGGCAGAATCTCCTCAGAAAGCTATCAGACAGACTCTGATGCAGAGGAGAGCAGGGAGGAGGAAGAGGGGTTAAAGAGTAGCAACAGGACCAGTGAAGGACTGACAGAAGAGATTGAACAAGCAAGTAATAAGGGAAAGGAAGAGTATGGACAGATTCGAAATGAGGAAGATGAGGTTTTAGATGATCCAGCACTGTGGCCAGAGAAAGTACAAGACCATGAAAGATAAGCTATTGTTCGCAGACTAGCCAACAGGTGTGGTGAGGAGTCAGAACTGTATAAAAATCATGCCCCCAGTGTCACGACTGCCACCGAAGGTGGCTCCCCTGCCTGTTCGGGCGGCGCTCGACGGTCGTCATCGCCGGTCTACTAGCTGCCACCGATCTCCACGTCAGCCGTCTCCTCAAGTTTCATTTTTGTGAAGAAAAATGAGGGAGGTCTGCGTCCGTGCATTGATTATCGAGGTCTCAATTCCATCACAGTAGCGTTTAGTTACCCGCTTGCTCTCATCGTCACGGAGGTAGAATCATTTCACAGAGTGTGTTTTTTCACAAAACTGGACCTTAGGAGTGCGTATAATCTGGTGTGTATCCGGGAGGGAGATGTGTGGAAGACGGCGTTTAGTACCACATCTGGCCATTATGAGTACCTCCTCATGCCGTATGGGTTGAAAAATGCTCCAGCCGTCTTTAAATCTTTCTTAGACGAGATTCTCAGAGACCTGCACGGGCAGGGTATGGTGCACGGGCAGGGTGTGGTGCACGGGCAGGGTGTGGTGGTGTATATCGATGATATACTGATCTATTCTGCCACACACATGTGTCTCTGGTGAGTAAAGTACCTGGGTGACTGCTGGAGCATGACCTGTATGTCAAGGCTGAGAAATGTGTGTTCTCCAAACAAGCCCTTTCCTTCCTGGGTTATCGCATTTCCACCTCTGGGGTGGCGATGGAGTGTGACCGCGTTACGGTCGTGCGTAATTGGCCGCCTCCGACCACGGTTAAGGAGGTGCAGCGGTTTTTAGGGTTTGCCCTAAATTGCTCCGGGGGTTTTGGTCAGGTGGCTGCTCCCGTTACCTCACTGCTGAAGGGGGGAGGGGGGGGGGGGAGGCTGGCGCGTTTGCAGTGGTCAGCGGAGACGGACAGATCCTTCAGTCATCTGAAGGAGCTGTTCACCGACGCTCCCGTGCTGGCTCATCCGGATCCCTCGTTCATAATGGAGGTGGATGCGTCCGAGGCTGGGGGTTGGAGCCGTGCTGTCACAGCACTCGGGGACTCCCCCGAAGCTCCGCCCCTGCGCTTTCTTTTCGAGGAAGCTCAGTCCGGCGGAGCGGAACTATGACCTGGGGGACCGGGAGTTGTTAGCTGTGGTAAAAGCTCTGAAGGTGTGGAGACATTGGCTTGAGGGGGCCAAGCACCCTTTCCTCATCTGGACTGACCATCGTAATCTGGAGTATATCCGGGCAGCGAGGAGATTGAATCCGCGTCAGACAAGGTGGGCCATGTTTTTTTTACCAGATTTCGGTTCACGATCTCCTATAGGCCAGGCTCCCTTAATACTAAGGCCGACTCGTTTTCCCGTCTCTATGACACCAAGGAGCGTCCTTCGATCCTACTCCCATCCTTCCAACTTCATGTATGGTAGCACCGGTGGTATGGTAGGTGGACGCGGAAATCGAGCCGGCGTTACGGTTGGAACCTGCACCTCCTCAGTGTCCAGCGGGTGTTCAGTACGTGCCGCTTGGTGTTCGTGATCCTTTGATTCGATGGGCCCATACGCTACCCTCTTCGGGTCATCCTGGTATTGAGAGGACAGTGCAGGGTCTTAGGGGGAGGTAATGGTGGCCCACTTTGGCCAAGGACGTGAGGTTTTATGTCTCCTCCTGCTCGGTGTGTGCTCAGAGCAAGGCTCTGCCTAGAGGGAAGTTACAGCCCCTCCCCGTTCCACAACGGCCGTGGTCTCATTTGTCGGTGGATTTTCTCACCGACCTTCCCCCGTCTCAGGGGAACACCACGATCCTGGTGGTTGTGGATCGGTTTGCTAAGACTGTCTCATCCCGTTGCCCGGTCTCCCTACAGCCCTACAGACTGCTGCGGCCCTGTTAACCCACGTCTTCCGGCACTACGGGGTGCCTGAGGACATCGTTTCTGATCGGGGTCCCCAGTTCACTTCCAGAGTTTGGAGGGTGTTTATGGAGCATCTGGGGGTCTCGATCAGCCTGACCTCGGGTTTCACCCCGAGAGTAATGGGCAGGTGGAGAGAGTTAACCAGGATGTGGGTAGGTGTCTGTGGTGGTATTGCCAGGACCGGCCAGGAGAATGGGCGAGGTACGTCCCATGGGCGGAGATGGCTCAGAATTCACACCGCCACTCCTCCACTAACATGTCACCTTTCCATTGCGTGTTGGGTTACCAGCTGGTCCTGGCCCCATGGCATCAGAGCCAGACCGAAGCTCCTGCGGTGGAGGAGTGGGTGCAGCGCTCGAAGGAGACCTGCCTGTTCGGGCGGCGCTCGGCGGTCGTCGTCGCCGGTCTACTAGCTGCCACCGATCCCCTTTTCCTTTTCTGTTTGTTATGTCTTATTGGTTGCATCTGTTTCTTGTTTGAGTTTTGGTTTTGGTTCAGGACTATTTAAGCCTGTTAGGCCTGCCTGCTTTTGTGCGGGCTTGTTTTCTGTCAGTCTAGGTTGGTTGCGTGTTGTGTTCCTTGTCTGTTTGTGCCCAGTTTTGGGTTGGACACTTGTTTTTCGCCTGTTGTTTTTGGCGTTAATTGTGGATACCGCAATAAAGTTCGGTTTCCCCCCATTATCCTCTGCTCTCTGCGCTTGACTCCGCCCCCACCACTCCTGGCTGTGTGACACCCAGACTCAGGAGGCAAGCCATTCCCCAACTACTTACAGTACAGTAAGTCAGCAAACTGGAAGAGAAAAGGTGCAGAGAGACTGGCTTCTTTATAGTAAGAGTGTAAAGGCATTATATTACATTCCATGTCTTCTTTTGTCTCATGATTAAATTAAAGCATCACCCAGTTCTCTGAATATTAATGATGGATATAAGATATCCATCAGGTATAGACAGTCAGCTGCAGAAACAAATCCAGTCAGAAATGTATAAAAACAGAGCACTTCTAGAAAGGATTTTGGATGTGATACTGTACTGGGGGGAGGGGGGGGATCACTCAATCTTGATGATGTACATAATGGACATTACCTAGGCTTACTGGAACTGTTGTCAAATTATGATCTGCTGTTACGTGAGCACTTACAGACAAGTCAGGGACAAAAAGAAAGGAGCACGACTGACTCATTACCTCAGCCCTGAGAGCCAAAACGACTTCATAGGAATATGTGGTCAAAGGGAAAACAATACTTAATGAAAGAATGTGATTCAACTCCAGACATATGTGATTCATATGTGATTATATGTGATTCAACTCCAGACATATGTGATTCATATGTGGTTATATGTGATTCAACTCCAGACATATGTGATTCATATGTGATTATATGTGATTCAACTCCAGACATATGTGATTCATATGTGGTTATATGTGATTCAACTCCAGACATATGTGATTCATATGTGATTATATGTGATTCAACTCCAGACATATGTGATTCATATGAGATTATATGTGATTCAACTCCAGACATATGTGATTCATATGTGGTTATATGTGATTCAACTCCAGACATATGTGATTCATATGAGATTATATGTGATTCAACTCCAGACATATGTGATTCATATGTGGTTATATGTGATTCAACTCCAGACATATGTGATTCATATGTGGTTATATGTGATTCAACTCCAGACATTTCCCGTACTGAGCCAAATGTATTATTGGTGAGATGTGTACACAAAGATAAAGTTCAGGGAACAGGTGAATGGGAAATAATTGAACGTTTTCTTGAATTTAAAAAGACAGGCAGTGAAATTTCTGCACTGATTTTGAGTGCATTGGAAGGGTATTGACATAGCAGGTTGCCCTGGTCAAGGCTAAGTTAATGGTGCAAATATGTCAGGGAAAGCGAAGGGAGTTCAAACACACATACTGTAAAAGAATCCACTGGCCACATACTCACCTTGTGCCTCCCATACTCACCTTGTGCCTCCCATACTCACCTTGTGCCTCCCATACTCACATTGTGCCTCCCATACTCACCTTGTGCCTCCCATACTCACCTTGTGCCTCCCATACTCACCTTGTGCCTCCCATACTCACCTTGTGCCTCCCATACTCACCTTGTGCCTCCCATACTCACATTGTGCCTCCCATACTCACCTTGTGCCTCCCATACTCACCTTGTGCCTCCCATACTCACCTTGTGCCTCCCATACTCACCTTGTGCCTCTCATACTCACCTTGTGCCTCCCATACTCACCTTGTGCCTCCCATACTCACCTTGTGCCTCCCATACTCACCTTGTGCCTCTCATACTCACCTTGTGCCTCCCATATTCACCTTGTGCCTCCCATACTCACCTTGTGCCTCCCATACTCACCTTGTGCCTCCCATACTCACCTTGTTTCTCCCATACTCACCTTGTGCCTCACATACTCACCCTGTGCCTCCCATACTCACCTTGTGCCTCCCATACTCACATTGTGCCTCCCATACGCACCTTGTGCCTCCCATACTCACCTTGTTTCTCCCATACTCACCTTGTGCCTCACATACTCACCCTGTGCCTCCCATACTCACCTTGTGCCTCTCATACTCACCTTGTGCCTCCCATACTCACCTTGTGCCTCCCATACTCACCTTGTGCCTCCCATACTCACCTTGTGCCTCACATACTCACCTTGTGCCTCCATAACTCTTAATCTTGTGGGTGTACATGCAGCTCAGTCGTCCCCAGAAGTGTCAACCTTTTATGGCTGTGTGAATCGTCTTTACAATCTGTTCAGTGCCAGCCCAGAGTGATGGGCCATTCTCAAGGAGAAGACTGGCTGCTGTCTTAACCGCCTTTCAGACACGCGATGGAGTGTGTCGTATTGCTGAGGTCAGACCGGTGGCAACTCCTTTACCGTCTATCATCGAGGCCCTAGACATGCTTCTTGCTACCCTGTAGCCTGACAAACGCAGCCACATCAGAGACAAAAGGTCTGAAAAGCTACTTCATGTCTTTCAGGACAGTCTTCCCGCTCACTTTCTGGGTAAAAGTTTGGCAGCGTATTGAGAATAGAAGCCTAACTCTTCAGTCAGGAAACATTTCTCTGGACATGGAAGCAGCTCACATTAAGACACAACAGGAAGAAATACAGGCTCTGCGTAATCAATGGGACGCTGTTCTGGCAGAAGCCTCCACGGTGGCAAATGAAATGGGTGTAACTACTCAGTGTCTCAGTGAACAGAGGAACCGCCAGACAGAAAAGAAAACGTTTCCCTGACGAGACTGAAGATGACATAGCAGATGAACAAGAAGTCAGACACTGGATTTCACAACACAGTGTTTTATGTGGCTCTAGAAAGTATAGTCAGTCAGTCGGACATGCGGTTCCACACGATTGCAGATATATGCAAGGAGTTTTCACCAATACTTACATTTAGGAAAATGACAAAACCAAATTAGTTTATCTTGCCAGAAATTGAGAGACAAGTACTGCAAAGATCTCACAGATGGATTTGAAAATGAAATGTGACATATAAAGACGATATATGGAGCCACTTATTCAGATGGTCTTTCTCCTGCAGAGATCCTAAATGCCATCCACAAGATGCAGCTACAGAGCTTTTTTGGGAGAAGTGTGCGTTGCACTGCGACTCTTCTGTACAATGCCTGTAACAGTTGATGGAGGTGAACGTGCCTTCAGTAAGCTGAAACTTATAAAGAACTATCTAAGATCTACGATGTGCCAAGACAGGTTGAACAGCCTTGCCATCCTTTCAATGGAAAACCAGTTAGCTAGAAAATGAAACTGATAAAGACATTATAAATGAGTTTGTTCACAAGAAGGTTCGACGCTGGGTTCTTGGTGCAGTGTAACCTCTGAGATTTGTTTATAGGGAACAAACAAACAAAGGACAAATGCCTTAACCTGTTCTGCCCAAGCCTGCCTGGGGATGGGCAAAATACTGTCAGAGTATCTTCTGCTATGGTTTATCTCCTGTTGAACTTACTCAGGAATGCCCACCTAATGTCTTGACACTACAGTTGCAGTTTCACAGATGCGTGTTCTGTGTAGGTACCACATTTATGCCTGCATAGTTCAGGATTTTTTTATTTATTTTGGGTATGTGATTTAGGCATATATTTAGGAATTATGCATAGGGCAGAACAGGGTTAGCCTTGTTTATAAGAATTGGTAATAATTATTTAATCTGAAACATGGATCATTAGTAATTTATTCATTAAAACTAACTACACAATATGTAGTTGTGTAGTTATTTACAATAAAGCATCATAAAAATCTTATGACACAGACAGCTTCTGTTAACATTAGGAACCACAAGTTTTTGCAATACCTGTTAGTGTAGGCAAAGGATGAAGGTGGAAACTAGAATCTGCACAATTGTAGTATAGAGCAGCAGAAGCTAATAGTTAGCACATTTAATAACACATATTGATCAGTACGTTATTTTAATCTGAAACATTCTAATTTCTATGTTAGGGGACCGGTAGTTTTTTTTTCATAAGGCCCCAAAATTCTGGCAACGCCCCTTCCAGGCAGTGATGCAACCCGTCAGGATGCTCTCGACGTTGCAGCTGTAAAAAAGTATCTGAGGACCCATGATAAATCTTTTCAGTTTCCTGAGGGGGAATAGGTGTTGTTGTGCCCTCTTCACGACTGTCTTGGTGTGCTTGGACCATGTTAGTTTGTTGGTGATGTGGACACCAAGGAACTTGAAGCTCTCAATCTGCTCCACTACAGCCCCGTCGATGAGAATTTGGGGCGTCCTCGGTCCTCCTTTTCCTGTAGTCTACAATCATCTTCTTTCTCTTGATCATGTTGAGGGAGAGGTTGTTGCTCTTGCACCACACTGTGAGGTCTCTGACCTCTTCCCTATAGGCTGTCTCATCGTTGTCGGTGATCAGGCCTACCACTGTTATGTCATCAGCGAACTTAATGATGGTGTTGAGTCGTGCCTGGCCGTGCAGTCATGAGGAACCTGTACAGGGCCTTTTGGGGGCCCTAAACAAGATTTGGTTGGGGGCACCCCACCACCTCATGGGAAGAACATTTTAGTGCCCCCCCCTCATGACAACGGAGAGAAACATTTACATTTTAAAGTGAATTTCCTACAATTCCACACGTTTTGCCATAGGGCGGAGAGACATTTTTTTTTTTATGTTATGAAAAATGTCATGCAATTTTCAGTTTTAAAGCTAATTTTCTGTAATTCTACACATTTTGCCATGACTTATGCCATGTTAATGATATCTGAGTGAGAGTGTGTAGTCTGTTCTAACTGTTCTACTGTTCTAACTCTCAACAGGTCATCCCTACTGCCTCTGATCTGGAGGACTCACTAAACAGAGAACATCCCTGGTCATCTCTATTGACACTGATCTGGAGGACTCACTAAACAGAGAACATCCCTGGTCATCCCTACTGCCTCTGATCTGGCGGACTCACTAAACAGAGAACATCCCTGGTCATCCCTACTGCCTCTGATCTGAAGGACTCACTAAACAGAGAACCACCCTGGTCATCCCTACTGCCTCTGATCTGGTGGACTCACTAAACAGAGAACATCCCTGGTCATCCCTACTGCCTCTGATCTGGTGGACTCACTAAACAGAGAACATCCCTGGTCATCTCTACTGTCTCTGATCTGGTGGACTGACTAAACAGAGAACCACCCTGGTCATCTCTACTGCCTCTGATCTGGAGGACTCACTAAACAGAGAACATCCCTGGTCATCCCTACTGCCTCTGATCTGATGGACTCACTAAACAGAGAACATCCCTGGTCATCCCTACTGCCTCTGATCTGGAGGACTCACTAAACAGAGAACATCCCTGGTCATCTCTACTGCCTCTGATCTGAAGGACTCACTAAACAGAGAACCACCCTGGTCATCTCTACTGCCTCTGATCTGGAGGACTCACTAAACAGAGAACATCCCTGGTCATCCCTACTGCCTCTGATCTGATGGACTCACTAAACAGAGAACATCCTTGGTCATCCCTACTGCCTCTGATCTGGTGGGCTCACTAAACAGAGAACATCCCTGGTTATCCCCACTGCTTCTGATCTGGTGGTCTGACTAAACAGAGAACATCCCTGGTCATCCCTACTGCCTCTGATCTGGTGGACTCACTAAACAGAGAACATCCCTGGTCATCCCTACTGCCTCTGATCTGGTGGACTCACTAAACAGAGAACATCCCTGGTCATCTCTACTGTCTCTGATCTGGTGGACTGACTAAACAGAGAACATCCCTGGTCATCCCTACTGCCTCTGATCTGGTGGACTCACTAAACAGAGAACATCCCTGGTTATCCCTACTGCCTATGATCTGGTGGACTCACTAAACACACATGTTTAGTTTGTCAATTATGTCTGAGTGTTGGAGTGTGTCCCTGGCTATCCGTAAAAAAAAATAAATGTTGCCATCTGGTTTGTTTAATATAAAGGAATTTGAAATGATTTATACTTTTACTTTTGATACTTAAGTATATTTTAGCAATTACATTTACTCTCGATACTTACATATATTTAAAAAAAAAAACTTTTAGACTTTTACTCAAGTAGTATTTTACTGGGTGAATTTCACTTTTACTCGAGTCATTTTCATTTAAGGTTTCTTTACTTTTACTACAGTATGACAATCGGGTACTTTTCCCACCATTTGCATATACGAGAGGGTCAAAACCGCAATGTATCATGGGTAAATTGTGACTGATTGACTGATCTACAAATAATGAGTTGTTACTTATGATGCAAGGTGATTCGTAGATCACTCAGTCGTTTTGATGCTCGCCAACATGGCCAGTTTTTATTCACGGCACTTTGATACAAAGTGATTTTCGTAGTAGATTAGAAAAGCTAACCCTAACCCTTTTCATAACCTTAACCTCAGTAATAAACTGCTACGTTAATTCTCCTAACCTGCTAGGAAATATCCACTTTGGTATCGCCGTGAAGAGTGTTTCCCCTACCAGCAGGAAAATAAGTGACAAAATGGATTGTAATGATGCAACCGACCACTTGGTGGAGCCAGAGACACGTTTAACAGAGAAGCCTCTGTTCTAGAACTGCCTAGTTTGTTGTTGTCTGACAAAATGGTGAGAAATTAATAAAATAAGGAATGCAAGCATATTATCAGGCACTGTAAGCGTCATTGGTTTAAACACCAAAACTATGTTTCAGGTGAGAATTTGGCAGGTCTGAAAACCAAAAATAAAATAAATGATTGCCTAATTCACCCATATTTTATTTTTGCAAAAAAGGTAGTGTGTAGTTCCACAGCTGCATGGCAACAAAAAGTAAATAACTACTGACAAAAAATGACCAAGGTTTAAATTTAGTTCAACTACCACCAAGCTACTGCAAAGCCATGTACAACTACATGTACAACATGTAGTTCACTACTCCCCAACACTGATATGTCTTTCAGTTGTTAAATAAAGACGTTTTTTTCAGAGGTTCTTTATCTTGCTATGATGAAAGTGGATCCATCCATCGAAAACAAGAGGATTAACATGCTTTGCAGGCATCAACTCGATTGATTATAGAGACACGGGAGTGGCTTAACTTCTCCATGTCATGTTAGCATAGTGCTTACCCCCACGAACAAGGCCGTGTGCCGTGTGTCATTGTACTGAGCCGTTACATTGACCCACAGTGGTTAAGCTAACTATGACCTTAATGGACTTAGTATAACAGCTTCTTAGTGTGTGTGTGTGTGTGTGTGTGTGTGCCTGTGTGTGTGTGTGTGTGTGTGTGTGTGTGTGTGTGTGTGTGCCTGTGTGTGTGTGTGCCTGTGTGTGTGTGTGTGTGTGTGTGTGTGTGCCTGTGTGTGTGTGTGTGTGTGCCTGTGTGTGTGTGTGTGTGTGTGTGTGTGTGTGTGCCTGTGTGTGCTTGTGTGTGTGTGTGTGTGTTTGCCTGTCCTCTAGTTTGTCATGAGTATCTCAGTACATTAGTATCATTAAGTACAGTACATTAGTATCATTAAGTACAGTACATTAGTATCATTAAGTACAGTACATTAGTATCATTAAGTAGTTTATTCATTTAAAAAATAATAATGTAATCCAAGAATGTCACAGCTGATTTTAACAGAGAGAATCCGTAGATGAAGTAGAAGCCAGAAAAGACAACAGGTCATTTAATTTGCAGTACAGTTCACAGTTACTGTTCTTATTATTGCCATTATTTCAACCATGATGGCAAAACTACTTCTGAATATGTGTACGGCAACATGATTTCAGCCATCCACCATTTAGAAGTGTAATCGGAATGCTGAGATTATGCCTTGGCATGTGGGGGAGGAGCCTTGCCCAGAACGTGTGTCGGGTGGGCTGGTAGAGAGTGCCCTGGGGGTGGCCCGTGGCCATGGGGACGAGGGTGTGGGTGGGGGTGACGAGGGGGTGGGAAGGGGCAAAGAGGGTGGATAGAGGGGGGGATTTTTACAAAGCCGTGACAGTGGGGGAAGGGGAACTCTCCATGGGGACCAGGGGGTGGGTTATGGGGACCAGGGGGTGGGTTATGGGGACCAGGGGGTGGACCTTGGTCGCCTGGAGGTGGGCCACCAGGGCGTCCTGGCAAGCCTGGTAGTGGGCCTGGTTTGCCTGGCTTGTGTACCCAGGGAGGGAGGTGATGTTTGATGCCAGGATGAATGTGGTGTCCGGAGCGGTGTGGTGGGTGTCCACACTCCCTTCCAGGGGTACGGGGAGAACTGGCGTTCTGCCATGGAAACAACAAAAGGAACCATGTTTGAATTGACAGACTTTCGAGGAGGGCTGGCACCATATTTTGTAATGTATTTTCGGGATGTATTTATGTGTGTTAAAAGTGGCTTACAAGAGCTTCATAGATCTCACAGTTGACATCCACCTGGCCATTCCCCAGCAGTGTGGATTTACAGAGCCCATGGCGCTAGAGAGAGAGACAGCAGACACAGACCAAGGTCAGAGACAGAGGCCAAGGTCAGAGACAGAGTCCGGAGACAGAGACCGAGACCGGAGACCGGAGACAGGAGACAGAGACCAAAGTCAGAGACAGAGACCAAAGTCAGAGACAGAGTCCGGAGACAGAGACCAAAGTCAGAGACAGAGTCCGGAGACAGAGACCAAAGTCAGAGACAGAGTCCGGAGACAGAGACCAAAGTCAGAGACAGAGACCAAAGTCAGAGACAGAGTCCGGAGACCGAGACAGAGACCGGAGACAGAGACCAAAGTCAGAGACAGAGACCGGAGACCGAGACAGAGACCGGAGACAGAGACCAAAGTCAGAGACAGAGACCGGAGACAGAGACAGAGACCGGAGACAGAGACAGAGACCAAAGTCAGAGACAGAGACCGGAGACAGAGACTGGAGACAGAGACCGGAGACAGAGACCAAAGTCAGAGTCAGAGACCGGAGACCGAGACAGACAGAGACAGAGACCGGAGACAGGAGACAGGAGACCAGAGTATGATGATGGTAATAGTGAGGAGTGAGTATGATGATGGTAATACATGAGGAGTGAGTATGATGATGGTAATAGTGAGGAGTGAGTATGATGATGGTAATAGTGAGGAGTGAGTATGATGATGGTAATACATGAGGAGTGAGTATGATGATGGTATTAGTGAGGAGTGAGTATGATGATGGTAATAGTGAGGAGTGAGTATGATGATGGTAATAGTGAGGAGTGAGTATGATGATGGTAATAGTGAGGAGTGAGTATGATGATGGTAATAGTGAGGAGTGAGTATGATGATGGTAATACATGAGGAGTGAGTATGATGATGGTAATAGTGAGGAGTGAGTATGGTGATGGTAATAGTGAGGAGTGAGTATGATGATGGTAATACATGAGGAGTGAGTATGGTGATGGTAATACGTGAGGAGTGAGTATGATGATGGTAATAGTGAGGAGTGAGTATGGTGATGGTAATAGTGAGGAGTGAGAATGATGATGGTAATACATGAGGAGTGAGTATGATGATGGTAATACATGAGGAGTGAGTATGGTGATGGTAATACATGAGGAGTGAGTATGGTGATGGTAATAGTGAGGAGTGAGTATGATGATGGTAATAGTGAGGAGTGAGAATGATGATGGTAATACATGAGGAGTGAGTATGATGATGGTAATAGTGAGGAGTGAGTATGATGATGGTAATAGTGAGGAGTGAGTATGATGATGGTAATAGTGAGGAGTGAGTATGATGATGGTAATAGTGAGGAGTGAGTATGATGATGGTAATAGTGAGGAGTGAGTATGATGATGGTAATAGTGAGGAGTGAGTATGATGATGGTAATACATGAGGAGTGAGTATGATGATGGTAATAGTGAGGAGTGAGTATGGTGATGGTAATACATGAGGAGTGAGTATGATGATGGTAATAGTGAGGAGTGAGTATGATGATGGTAATACATGAGGAGTGAGTATGATGATGGTAATAGTGAGGAGTGAGTATGATGATGGTAATAGTGAGGAGTGAGTATGGTGATGGTAATACGTGAGGAGTGAGTATGATGATGGTAATAGTGAGGAGTGAGTATGGTGATGGTAATACATGAGGAGTGAGTATGATGATGGTAATAGTGAGGAGTGAGTATGGTGATGGTAATACATGAGGAGTGAGTATGATGATGGTAATAGTGAGGAGTGAGTATGGTGATGGTAATAGTGAGGAGTGAGTATGATGATGGTAATAGTGAGGAGTGAGTATGGTGATGGTAATAGTGAGGAGTGAGTATGGTGATGGTAATACATGAGGAGTGAGTATGGTGATGGTAATAGTGAGGAGTGAGTATGATGATGGTAATAGTGAGGAGTGAGTATGATGATGGTAATAGTGAGGAGTGAGTATGATGATGGTAATACATGAGGAGTGAGTATGGTGATGGTAATAGTGAGGAGTGAGTATGATGATGGTAATAGTGAGGAGTGAGTATGATGATGGTAATAGTGAGGAGTGAGTATGATGATGGTAATACATGAGGAGTGAGTATGATGATGGTAATAGTGAGGAGTGAGTATGATGATGGTAATAGTGAGGAGTGAGTATGATGATGGTAATACATGAGGAGTGAGTATGATGATGGTAATACATGAGGAGTGAGTATGATGATGGTAATAGTGAGGAGTGAGTATGATGATGGTAATACATGAGGAGTGAGTATGATGATGGTAATAGTGAGGAGTGAGTATGATGATGGTAATAGTGAGGAGTGGAGTATGGTGATGGTAATACGTGAGGAGTGAGTATGATGATGGTAATAGTGAGGAGTGAGTATGGTGATGGTAATACATGAGGAGTGAGTATGATGATGGTAATAGTGAGGAGTGAGTATGGTGATGGTAATACATGAGGAGTGAGTATGATGATGGTAATAGTGAGGAGTGAGTATGGTGATGGTAATAGTGAGGAGTGAGTATGGTGATGGTAATACATGAGGAGTGAGTATGGTGATGGTAATAGTGAGGAGTGAGTATGATGATGGTAATAGTGAGGAGTGAGTATGATGATGGTAATAGTGAGGAGTGAGTATGATGATGGTAATAGTGAGGAGTGAGTATGATGATGGTAATAGTGAGGAGTGAGTATGATGATGGTAATACGTGAGGAGTGAGTATGATGATGGTAATAGTGAGGAGTGAGTATGATGATGGTAATAGTGAGGAGTGAGTATGATGATGGTAATACATGAGGAGTGAGTATGATGATGGTAATAGTGAGGAGTGAGTATGATGATGGTAATAGTGAGGAGTGAGTATGATGATGGTAATAGTGAGGAGTGAGTATGATGATGGTAATAGTGAGGAGTGAGTATGGTGATGGTAATACATGAGGAGTGAGTATGATGATGGTAATAGTGAGGAGTGAGTATGATGATGGTAATAGTGAGGAGTGAGTATGATGATGGTAATAGTGAGGAGTGAGTATGATGATGGTAATAGTGAGGAGTGAGTATGATGATGGTAATAGTGAGGAGTGAGTATGATGATGGTAATAGTGAGGAGTGAGTATGATGATGGTAATACGTGAGGAGTGAGTATGATGATGGTAATAGTGAGGAGTGAGTATGATGATGGTAATACATGAGGAGTGAGTATGATGAGGAGGAGGTAGCTAGTTGCCTTACAGCTTCATCGGGGCACAGGGGCTTGCAGGCCTGTGTATCTATCCTGCTCTTGGCATTACACTCAGTCTCCACGATGGCCAACTCAGCGTAGTAGTTCATTCCAGTCATCATCATGTACTAGGAAAGGGAGAGAGACATGACTCACAGATGTAGGATCTTCATTTGATCACTTTATTGCGGGAGAACTGTATTGCAGGAGAATTTGAAATGTGTCATTTCCACTTTGAAATTTCAGACTTAATTTTCCTACAACAATGTCCATTCATTATAATCTACATAATAATTAACATTTTCTGTTGCAGCCGGATTACTTTCCTGCTGTAGCAAACTGGCTCAAATTAGGATCCTACACCTGTACAGGTTTAGACAGACAGGGGAGACCTACTTAATTTCCCAAACAAACACTCCAAACAGCACATGACACTGTTGGCAGTGGTAGAATTCCTCGAACACTCTAAGCAGTGTGTTACACCCTTTCAGCCTTATCCCTGAAACAGTGACCAGTTTTGACTAGATATAGGACAACAAACGTGTTTTTAGATTGTGTACCCAGAGAAGTACAGAGAGAGAATCCTAATACATCACCACACCCCAGATGTTATCCTCCCCACTTCCATCAGTTTGAAGTAGGAGGTGTAGTTGTGGTCCATGTTGAACTGCCTGAGGCCTGCCTTCACACTCTCTAGGCCCTCGGGGCTATGAAGGGGCAGCAGGATGGGGCAGTCCGGACACATTCTGACCATCTTCTCAGCAGAAACTTTATCAAATCAAATCAATCAAATTTAAAAAATGCACACAACCATTTTTTTGGGGAGGTAGACTTACTCACTGTACTGCGTTTTTAAAAAAAGGACACATGTACTGTGTGTTTTGGTGGCGTGTGCTGCAGTAGACGAGGGTAACGTTAGATACCTGGTTCAGTGTTGCAGGAGTGTTTAGAGACCTCTGCCATGCCTTCTGTGATGCTCAGGGTCACATTGCAGTGGGCATTCACTTGCTGCATGAGGGAAACACAACATATATTTCTGCTTATTCATCAATTTGTACAGGTGTCTCTCTCTCTACAGGACTGGCATGTATCACTACAGGTGTCTCTCTCTCTACAGGACTGGCATGAATCACTACAGGTGTCTCTCTCTACAGGACTGGCATGTATCACTACAGGTGTCTTTCTCTACAGGACTGGCGTGTATCACTACAGGTGTCTCTCTCTACAGGACTGGCATGTATCACTAATATTATTAAATGTCTGGTTGGCCATTGTTGTGTAGTGGCTTACCGTTTCATAATCTTGACGGATGTCACACTCTTCAAAAGATTTTGGGTTGATGATGTGACAGGTTGTTTCCTGGAGGTCTAGTTCCAGGTGCAATTTACAGTCAGATTGCCCCTGAGATGGAGAGGAGAGATGGAGAGGAGAGATGGAGAGATGGAGAGGAGAGATAGAGAGGGTAGAGGAGAGATGGAGAGGAGAGATGGAGAGGAGCGAGGGTAGATGAGAGATGGAGAGGAGAGAGGGTAGAGGAGAGATGGAGAGGAGAGAGGGTAGAGGAGAGATGGAGAGGAGAGAGGGTAGAGGAGAGAGGGTAGAGGAGAGATGGAGAGGAGAGAGGGTAGAGGAGAGATGGAGAGGAGAGATGGAGAGGAGAGATGGAGAGGAGAGAGGGTAGAGGAGAGATGGAGAGGAGAGATGGAGAGGAGAGAGGGTAGAGGAGAGATGGAGAGGAGAGAGGGTAGAGGAGAGACGGAGAGGAGAGAGGGTAGAGGAGAGATGGAGAGGAGAAATGGTAGAGGAGAGATGGAGAGGAGAGAGAGTAGAGGAGAGATGGAGAGGAGAGATGGAGATAGGTGAGATGGAGAAAAGTGAGGGTAATGGAGAGATAGAGAGGAGAGAGGGTAGAGGAGAGATGGAGAGGAGAGATGGAGATAGGTGAGATGGAGAGAAGTGAGGGTAATGGAGAGATAGAGAGGGGAGATGGAGAGGAGAGAGGGTAGAGGAGAGATGGAGAGGAGCGAGGGTAGATGAGAGATGGAGAGGAGAGAGGGTAGAGGAGAGATGGAGAGGAGAGAGGGTAGAGGAGAGATGGAGAGGAGAGAGGGTAGAGGAGAGAGGGTAGAGGAGAGATGGAGAGGAGAGAGGGTAGAGGAGAGATGGAGAGGAGAGATGGAGAGGAGAGATGGAGAGGAGAGAGGGTAGAGGAGAGATGGAGAGGAGAGATGGAGAGGAGAGAGGGTAGAGGAGAGATGGAGAGGAGAGAGGGTAGAGGAGAGACGGAGAGGAGAGAGGGTAGAGGAGAGATGGAGAGGAGAAATGGTAGAGGAGAGATGGAGAGGAGAGAGAGTAGAGGAGAGATGGAGAGGAGAGATGGAGATAGGTGAGATGGAGAGAAGTGAGGGTAATGGAGAGATAGAGAGGAGAGAGGGTAGAGGAGAGATGGAGAGGAGAGATGGAGATAGGTGAGATGGAGAGAAGTGAGGGTAATGGAGAGATAGAGAGGGGAGATGGAGAGGAGAGAGGGTAGAGGAGAGATGGAGAGGAGAGATGGAGAGAAGCGAGGGTAGAGGAGAGATGGAGAGGAGAGATGGAGAGGAGAGAGGGTAGAGGAGAGATGGAGAGGAGAGATGGAGAGGAGAGATGGAGAGGAGAGAGGGTAGAGGAGAGAGGGTAGAGGAGAGATGAAGAGGAGCAAGGGTAGAGGAGAGATGGAGAGGAGAGATGGAGAGAGGGTAGAGGAGAGATGGAGAGAGGATAGAGGAAAGATGGAGAGGAGAGATGGAGCGAGGGTAGAGGAGAGATGGAGCGAGGGTAGAGGAGAGATGGAGATAGGTGAGATGGAGAGAGGATAGAGGAGAGATGGAGAGGAGAGATGGAGCGAAGGTAGAGGAGAGATGGAGCGAGGGTAGAGGAGAGATGGAGATAGGTGAGATGGAGAGAGGAGAGAGGAGAGATGGAGAGGAGAGATGGAGCGAGGGTAGAGGAGAGATGGAGAGGAGAGATGGAGCGAGGGTAGAGGAGAGATGGCGATAGGTGAGATGGAGAGAGGATAGAGGAGAGATGGAGAGGAGAGATGGAGCGAGGGTAGAGGAGAGATGGAGCGAGGGTAGAGGAGAGATGGAGATAGGTGAGATGGAGAGAGGATAGAGGAGAAATGGAGAGGAGAGATGGAGCGAGGGTAGAGGAGAGATGGAGCGAGGGTAGAGGAGAGATGGAGATAGGTGAGATGGAGAGAGGATAGAGGAGAGATGGAGAGGAGAGATGGAGCGAGGGTAGAGGAGAGATGGGGAGAGGATAGAGGAAAGATGGAGAGGAGAGATGGAGCGAGGGTAGAGGAGAGATGGAGCGAGGGTAGAGGAGAGATGGAGAAAGGTGAGATGGAGAGAGGATAGAGGAGAGATGGAGAGGAGAGATGGAGCGAGGGTAGAGGAGAGATGGAGAGGAGAGATGGAGCGAGGGTAGAGGAGAGATGGCGATAGGTGAGATGGAGAGAGGATAGAGGAGAGATGGAGATAGGTGAGATGGAGAGAGGATAGAGGAGAGGTGGAGAGGAGAGATGGAGCAAGGGTAGAGGAGAGATGGAGATAGGTGAGATGGAGAGAGGATAGAGGAGAGATGGAGAGGAGAGATGGAGCGAAGGTAGAGGAGAGATGGAGCGAGGGTAGAGGAGAGATGGAGATAGGTGAGATGGAGAGAGGATAGAGGAGAGATGGAGAGGAGAGATGGAGCGAGGGTAGAGGAGAGATGGAGAGGAGAGATGGAGCGAGGGTAGAGGAGAGATGGCGATAGGTGAGATGGAGAGAGGATAGAGGAGAGATGGAGAGGAGAGATGGAGCGAGGGTAGAGGAGAGATGGAGCGAGGGTAGAGGAGAGATGGAGATAGGTGAGATGGAGAGAGGATAGAGGAGAAATGGAGAGGAGAGATGGAGCGAGGGTAGAGGAGAGATGGAGCGAGGGTAGAGGAGAGATGGAGATAGGTGAGATGGAGAGAGGATAGAGGAGAGATGGAGAGGAGAGATGGAGCGAGGGTAGAGGAGAGGTGGGGAGAGGATAGAGGAAAGATGGAGAGGAGAGATGGAGCGAGGGTAGAGGAGAGATGGAGCGAGGGTAGAGGAGAGATGGAGAAAGGTGAGATGGAGAGAGGATAGAGGAGAGATGGAGAGGAGAGATGGAGCGAGGGTAGAGGAGAGATGGAGAGGAGAGATGGAGCGAGGGTAGAGGAGAGATGGCGATAGGTGAGATGGAGAGAGGATAGAGGAGAGATGGAGATAGGTGAGATGGAGAGAGGATAGAGGAGAGGTGGAGAGGAGAGATGGAGCAAGGGTAGAGGAGAGATGGAGATAGGTGAGATGGAGAGAGGATAGAAGAGAGATGGAGAGGAGAGATGGAGCGAGGGTAGAGGAGCGATGGAGAGGAGAGATGGAGCGAGGGTAGAGGAGAGATGGCGATAGGTGAGATGGAGAAAGGATAGAGGAGAGATGGAGATAGGTGAGATGGAGAGAGGATATAGGAGAGATGGAGATAGGTGAGATGGAGAGAGGAGAGATGGAGCGAGGGTAGAGGAGAGATGGTGATAGGTGAGATGGATAGAGGAGAGATGGAGCGAGGGTAGAGGAGAGATGGAGATAGGTGAGATGGAGAGAGGATAGAGGAGAGATGAAGAGGGTAGAGGAGAGATGAAGAGTGGGTAGAGGAGAGATGGTGATAGGTGAGATGGAGAGAAGATAGAGGAGAGATGAAGAGAGGGTAGAGGAGAGATAGAGATAGGTGATATGGAGAGAGGAGAGATGGAGCGAGGGTAGAGGAGAGATGGAGCGAGGGTAGAGGAGAGATGGAGATAGGTGAGATGGAGAGAAGATAGAGGAGAGATGAAGAGAGGGTAGAGGAGAGATGGAGCGAGGGTAGAGGAGAGATGGAGATAGGTGAGATGGAGAGAGGATAGAGGAGAGATGAAGAGGGTAGAGGAGAGATGAAGAGTGGGTAGAGGAGAGATGGTGATAGGTGAGATGGAGAGAAGATAGAGGAGAGATGAAGAGCGATTTTTTATTTTTTTATTTCACTTTATTTAACCAGGTAGGCTAGTTGAGAACAAGTTCTCATTTGCAACTGAGACCTGGCCAAGATAAATCATAGCAGTTCGACACATACAGAGTTACACATGGAATGAACAAAACATACAGTCAATAATACAGTAGAAAAAAAGAAAACAAAGTCTATATACAGTGAGTGCAAATTAGGTCAAATAAGGGAGTTAATTAAGGCAATAAATAGGCCATGGTGGCGAAGTAATTACAATATGGCAATTGAACACGGGAATGGTAGATGTGCAAAAGATGGATGTGCAAGTAGAGATACTGTGGTGCAAAAGGAGCAAAATAAATAAATACAGGAGAGATGGAGAGAGGAGAGATGGAGAGAGGGTAGAGGTGAGATGGAGAGAGGAGAGATGGAGAGATGGAGAGAGGGTAGAGGAGAGATGGAGATAGGATAGAGGAGAGATGGAGAGAGGGTAGAGGAGAGATGGAAGGAGGAGAGATGGAGAGAGGGTATAGGAGAGATGGAGATAGGATAGAGGAGAGATGGAGAGAGGGTAGAGGAGAGATGAAGAGAGGGTAGAGGAGAGATGGAGAGAGGGTAGAGGAGAGATGAAGAGAGGGTAGAGGAGAGATGGAGACAGGGTAGAGGAGAGATGGAGAGAGGGTAGAGCAGAGATGGAGAGAGTACAGAGGGTAGTGGAGAGATGGAGAGAGAATAGAGGAGAGATGAAGAGAGGGTAGAGGAGAGATGGAGAGAAGGTAGAGAGATGGACAGAGGGTAGAGGATAGATGGAGAGAGAATAGAGGAGAGATGAAGAGAGGGTAGAGGAGAGATGAAGAGAGGGTAGAGGAGAGAAGGTAGAGAGATGCAGAGAGGGTAGAGGAGAGATGAAGAGAGGGTAGAGGAGAGATGGAGAGAAGGTAGAGGAGAGATGGAGAGAGGGTAGAGGAGAGATGAAGAGAGGGTAGAGGAGAGAAGGTAGATAGATGAAAAGAGGGTAGAGGAGAGATGGAGAGAAGGTAGAGGAGAGATGGAGAGAAGGTAGAAGAGAGATGGAGAGAGGGTAGAGGAGAGATGGAGAGAGGGTAGAGGAGAGATGGAGAGAGGGTAGAGGAGAGATGAAGAGATGATAGAGGAGAGATGGAGAGAAGGTAGAGGAGAGATGGAGAGAGGGTAGAGGAGAGATGGAGAGAAGGTAGAGGAGAGATGGAGAGAGGGTAGAGAGATGGAAAGAAGGTAGAAGAGAGATGGAGAGAGGGTAGATGAGAGATGGAGAGAAGGTAGAGGAGAGATGGAGAGAGGGTAGAGGAGAGATGGAGAGAGGGTAGAGGAGAGATGGAGAGAGGGTAGAGGAGAGATGGAGAGAAGGTAGAAGAGAGATGGAGAGAGGGTAGAGGAGAGATGGAGAGAGGGTAGAGGAGAGATGAAGAGAGGGTAGATGAGAGATGGAGAGAAGGTAGAAGAGAGATGGAGAGAGGGTAGAGGAGAGATGGAGAGAGGGTAGAGGAGAGATGGAGAGAAGGTAGAAGAGAGATGGAGAGAAGGTAGAAGAGAGATGGAAAGAGGGTAGAGGAGAGATGGAGAGGGGGTAGAGGAGAGATGGAGAGAAGGTAGAAGAGAGATGGAGAGAGGGTAGAGGAGAGATGGAGAGAAGGTAGAGGAGAGATGGAGAGAAGGTAGAGGAGAGATGGAGAGAGAATAGAGGAGAGATGAAGAGAGGGTAGAGGAGAGATGATAGAGGAGAGATGGAGAGAGGGTAGAGGAGAGATGATAGAGGAGAGATGGAGAGAGGGTAGATGAGAGCTGGAGAGAGGGTAGAGGAGAGATGGAGAGATAGTAGAGGAGAGATGGAGAGAGGGTAGAGAGATGGAAAGAAGGTAGAAGAGAGATGGAGAGAGGGTAGATGAGAGATGGAGAGAAGGTAGAGGAGAGATGGAGAGAGGGTAGAGGAGAGATGGAGAGAGGGTAGAGGAGAGATGGAGAGAGGGTAGAGGAGAGATGGAGAGAAGGTAGAAGAGAGATGGAGAGAGGGTAGAGGAGAGATGGAGAGAGGGTAGAGGAGAGATGAAGAGAGGGTAGAAGAGAGATGGAGAGAAGGTAGAAGAGAGATGGAGAGAGGGTAGAGGAGAGATGGAGAGAGGGTAGAGGAGAGATGGAGAGAAGGTAGAAGAGAGATGGAGAGAAGGTAGAAGAGAGATGGAAAGAAGAGAGATGGAGAGGGGGTAGAGGAGAGATGGAGAGAAGGTAGAAGAGAGATGGAGAGAGGGTAGAGGAGAGATGGAGAGAAGGTAGAGGAGAGATGGAGAGAAGGTAGAGGAGAGATGGAGAGAGAATAGAGGAGAGATGAAGAGAGGGTAGAGGAGAGATGATAGAGGAGAGATGGAGAGAGGGTAGAGGAGAGATGATAGAGGAGAGATGGAGAGAGGGTAGATGAGAGCTGGAGAGAGGGTAGAGGAGAGATGGAGAGATAGTAGAGGAGAGATGGAGAGAGGGTAGAGGAGAGATGAAGAGAAGGTAGAGGAGAGACAGCCCCCCCATCAACCCCTGACCCCTGCACCCCTTTCCAGCCCCCCCCTATCAACCCCTACACCCCTTTACAGCCCCCCCTATCAACCCCTGACACCCAAACCCGTTTACAACCCCCCCATCAACCCCTGACCCCTACACCCCTTTACAGCCCCCCCATCAACCCCTGACCCCTACACCCCTTTACAGCCCCCCTATCAACCCCTAACCCCTTTACAGCCCCCCCATCAACCCCTGACCCCTACACCCCTTTACAGCCCCCCTATCAACCCCTAACCCCTTTACAGCCCCCCCATCAACCCCTGACCCCTACACCCCTTTACAGCCCCCCCCCCCCATCAACCCCTGACCCCTACACCCCTTTACAGCCCCCCCCCCCGTCAAACCCTGACCCCTACACCCTTTTACAGCCCCCCCCCTGTCAACCCCTGACCCCTACACCCCTTTACAGCCCCCCCCCCATCAACCCCTGACCCCTACACCCCTTTACAGCCCCCCCCCCCCCCCTGTCAACCCCTGACCCCTACACCCCTTTACAGCCCCCCCCCTCCTCCTGCACCCCTACACCCCTTTACAGCCCCCTCCTCCTGCACCCACCTTCTCCACTGTGCTGAAGGTTATGTTACTGAGCTGGAACTTGTATCCATGGAAATGTTTGTTGTTGATGCTGAGCATGGCCAACCTCGCCCCTGGCTCTTTTTCCTTCTCATCGCAGCTCCAGTGGCGTCCACTGGTGTCCCGCGTTGGCACACTGGCACAGTTCAGTGCCCACACTGTCAGGACAGAGAGAATAACCAGTCCCCTCATAGTAGCACACGCTGAATAAAGGGGCCCGGCAGCCTGGGGCACTTATTTATACAAACTACGGCCTGTAGGGTTAACTGGAGGGAGATAACAAGAGGCTCAGACTGCTTTCTGCACGCTGCCAAAGTCAATGTAAACAGAGGACAACAGGTTTCTGGGCAAGTTTGTGTCATTGACAGTGTTGCGAAATTGATCACTCAAAATGCTGGGAATGTGGTTTTGTTTTACATATTTAATTTGATCACTTTTGTCATTTTTCGTCAAACTTCTAATGTGTTTTTTTTTTATTAAGGGTTTAAGGATGGTTGTATATTAGATTAATTAATTATTATTATTATTAATTCAACAACAATGTGAACTTTGTACTCTAGGCTTTTTTTGTGTGTGTGTGTGAGCTTTGTAGTGACCGAATAGAGGGTGAGCCATCTATCCTACGGTTAGAGTGAATGTTATACAATACAGACAGTATATTTGTGTCTCTGACTGATGTGGTGGTTAGCCCGAGAGAGTTCATCCAGGAAATGATTAACTTGAGAGAAAACGACATGTGAGTCCACGGTGGGGCGTCTGAAATCATTAGATCACTTCAATCCTCCAATCACCACCAGCGATAAACTAATCTCTCTGCTACACGTCCAGTAGTTATTTGCGGAGATGTGCTTTGATCTTTGATCTTTCAACGTTCTGTGGGACACAGAGGACTGTGTCCGGAGTGTCACTGACAGGAATCAATAAAATACAACAGAGAATGTCAAAATGTGCCCCTCTGGTTGGGGGGGGGGGGGATCTGTGTGTGTGTTGGTCCCATACACATATTTAGCAGATGCTATTGCGGGTGTAGTGAAATGTGTGTGTGTGTGTGTGTGTGTGTGTGTGTGTGTGTGTGTGTGTGTGTGTGTGTGTGTGTGTGTCAAATCAAATTTTTATTGGTCACATCCTGTACACATATTTAGCAGATGTTATTGTGGGTGTAGCGAATTGCTTGTGTGTGTGTGGGTGTAGCGAATTGCTTTTGTGTGTGTGTGTGTGTGTGTGTGTGTGTGTGTGTGTGTGTGTGTGTGTGTGTGTGTGTGTGTGTGTGTGTGTGTGTGTGTGTGTGTACATTTTACTTTTGAATATGGAGACATATAATGTTGTGTGGTTCAGAGCTGCCGGACTTAAAAAACCTTATTTCTGCTTTTCCTGCTGGCTTTTCTTCTCATTCTCAAAGACTAGATATCTTCATCTGATTTGCATTCCCTAGATAAAAGAGACAGAAGCTTTTCTGATTGTCTTCTATGGGTCTCTTTCTCAAAGGTAGTGCACTCTAAAGAGAATAGGGAGGACACATTATCAAAAGTGTTTGTGTGAAATTAAGCTTCTGAATCCCAGGCTTCATCTAAGTAGAGATGTTGTAAACGGTCTGCTAAATATGTTTTAGATTTCCATGAGTTTCCCCCTCTCCTGTTCCTCCCGTAGATTCCACACTGACTTCACTGAGCCTGATGGAGCAGTGATTTAGGCAGCTCTGAACCAGGGATTCAGACAGATTCAGAAAGCTCGGACTGGGGATGTAATCGAGGAAAAAGCACTGCCTGTTTGGGTGATTGAAAGAATTCTGCTCAATGTGATGTTTCTGGAGTCACACGCCGATCAGAGTTACAAAGCTGTTAGCCTTTGAGTGTAAGAAGTTAGTATGCTGAGGGAGGGGAATGGGGAATACTGAGGAATGGGGAATACTGAGGAATGGAGAATACTGAGGAATAGGGAATATTGAGGAATGGGGAATACTGAGGAATGGAGAATACTGAGGAATGGGGAATACTGAGGAATGGGGAATACCGAGGAATGGGGAACACAGAGGAATAGGGAATACTGAGGAATGGAGAATACTGAGGAATAGGGAATACTGAGGAATGGGAAATACTGAGGAATGGGGAATACTGAGGAATAGGGAATACTGAGGAATAGGGAATACTGAGGAATGGGGAATACTGAGGAATGGGGAACACTGAGGAATGGGGAATACTGAGGAATGGGAAACACAGAGGAATGGGGAACACCGAGGAATGGGGAATACTGAGGAATGGGGAACACAGAGGAATGGGGAATACAGAGGAATGGGGAACACCGAGGAATGGGGAATACTGAGGAATGGGGAATACTGAGTAATGGGGAATACTGAGGAATGGGGAACACTGAGGAATGGAGAATACTGAGGAATGGGGAATACTGAGGAATGGAGAATACTGAGGAATAGGGAATACTGAGGAATGGAGAATACTGAGAAATGGAGAATACTGAGGAATGGGGAATACTGAGGAATGGGGAATACTGAGGAATGGGGAACACTGAGGAATGGGGAACACTGAGGAATGGGGAACACTGAGGAATGGGGAACACTGAGGAATGGGGAATACCGAGGAATGGGGAACACTGAGGAATGGGGAACACCGAGGAATGGGGAATACCGAGGAATGGGGAACACTGAGGAATGGGGAATACCGAGGAATGGGGGATATTGAGGAATAGGGAATATTGAGGGATGGGGAATACTGAGTGATGAGGAATGGGGAACACTGAGGGCTGGAGAATAGAGAATACTGAGGGGTGAGGAATAGGGAATACTGAGGGGTGAGGAATAGGGAATACTGAGGGGTGAGGAGTGGGGAATACTGAGGAATGGGGAACACTGAGGAATGGGGAATACAGAGGAATGGGGAACACCGAGGAATGGGGAATACTGAGGAATGGGGAATACTGAGTAATGGGGAATACTGAGGAATGGGGAACACTGAGGAATGGAGAATACTGAGGAATGGGGAATACTGAGGAATGGAGAATACTGAGGAATAGGGAATACTGAGGAATGGAGAATACTGAGAAATGGAGAATACTGAGGAATGGGGAATACTGAGGAATGGGGAACACTGAGAAATGGGGAACACTGAGGAATGGGGAACACTGAGGAATGGGGAACACTGAGGAATGGGGAATACCGAGGAATGGGGAACACTGAGGAATGGGGAACACCGAGGAATGGGGAATACCGAGGAATGGGGAACACTGAGGAATGGGGAATACCGAGGAATGGGGAATATTGAGGAATAGGGAATATTAAGGGATGGGGAATACTGAGTGATGAGGAATGGGGAACACTGAGGGCTGGAGAATAGAGAATACTGAGGGGTGAGGAATAGGGAATACTGAGGGGTGAGGAATAGGGAATACTGAGGGGTGAGGAGTGGGGAATACTGAGGGATGAGGAATAGGGAATACTGAGGGGTGAGGAATAGGGAATACTGAGGGTGAGGAATAGGGAATGCTGAGGGGTGGGGAGTGGGGAATACTGAGGGGTGAGGAATAGAGAATACTGAGGGGTGAGGAATAGGGAATACTGAGGGGTGGGGAGTGGGGAATACTGAGGGGTGAGGAATAGAGAATACTGAGGGATGAGGAATAGGAAATACTGAGGGGTGAGGAATAGGGAATACTGAAGAATGGGGAATACTGAGGGGTGAGGAATAGGGAATACTGAAGAATGGGGAATACTGAGTAATGGGGAATACTGAGGAATAGGGAATAGGGAATACTGAGGGGTGAGGAATAGGGAATACTGAGGGGTGAGGAGTGGGGGATACTGAGGGGTGAGGAATAGGGAATACTGAGGGGTGAGGAGTGGGGGATACTGAGGGGTGAGGAATAGGCAATACTGAGGGATGAGGAATAGGGAATACTGAGGGGTGAGGAATAGGGAATACTGAGGGGTGAGGAGTGGGGAATACTGAGAGATGAGGAATAGTGAATACTGAGGGGTGAGGAATATGGAATACTGAGGGGTGAGGAACAGGGAATACTGAGGGGTGAGGAGTGGGGGATACTGAGGGGTGAGGAATAGGGAATACTGAAGGGTGAGGAGTGGGGGATACTGAGGGATGATGAATAGGGAATACTGAGGGGTGAGGAGTGGGGAATACTGAAGGCTGAGGAATAGGGAATACCGAGGGGTGAGGAATATGGAATACTGAGGGCTGAGGAATATGGAATACTGAGGGGTGAGGAATAGGGAATACTGAGGGGTCAGGAATAGGGAATACTGAGGGGTGAGGAATAGGGAATACTGAGGGGTGAGGAATAGGGAATACTGAGGAGTGTGGAATACTGAGGGGTGAGGAATAGGGAATACTGAGGGATGAGGAATAGGGAATACTGAGGGGTGAGGAATAGGGAATACTGAGGGGTGAGGAATAGGGAATACTGAGGGGTGAGGAATAGGGAATACTGAGGGGTGAGGAATAGGGAATACTGAGGGGTGAGGAATAGGGAATACTGAGGGGTGAGGAGTGGGGGATACTGAGGGGTGAGGAATAGGGAATAATGAGGGATGAGGAATAGGGAATACTGAGGGGTGAGGAATAGGGAATACTGAGGGGTGAGAAGTGGGGAATACTGAGGGATGAGGAATAGGGAGTACCGAGGGATGAGGAATAGGGAATACTGAGGGGTGAGGAATATGGAATACTGAGGGGTGAGGAGTGGGGAATACTGAGGGATGAGGAGTGGGGGATACTGTCTATCTCACTCCAAGAGTGAGGAGCTTAGCATGAGTTAACAGTTATCATTAAACTATGTCGTCAAGCAAACATCTGTGTTGCATTCCTCTCTTTATTTATCGCCAGGGCAGCATCAGCTCAGCCTCTTAAACCCGAGTTGATAAAACCACATTTCAATCAGCCTGTGGAAACATGACATGGCAGAGGGGAACCTCCATTACAATCTAAAGTTGAGTCATTTAGCAGACACTCTTATCCATCGTGTCTTACAGTTAGTAGTTTAAGGTAGCTTAATGCCTGATGAGACAACCACATGTCACAGTCATAGTAAGTAAAACATTCCCTCGATAAAGCAGCTATGAGCAAAGTCAATGCTAGTGAGAAAAGACAAGTGTGAGTGTTAGTGCAAGGAAGACAACCCCATATGACTGCAGTGAAGGTATGGGATCAGGCCTCAGCAGTGATAATCTGGTGAAAGTGAGATATGTTGCAGTAGACTAGAGGCTGTCTGAGGGTTTCTGAGCACGTGTGTGTATATATATATATATATATATATATATATATATATATATGTATGTGTGTGTGTGTGTGTGTGTGTGTGTGTGTGTGTGTTTGTGTATATAGATATATACAGTGTGGAGAACAAGTATTTGATACACTGCCGATTTTGCAGGTTTTCCTACTTACGAAGCATGTAGAGGTCTGTAATTTTTATCATAGGTACACTTCAACTGTGAAAATCCAGAAAATCCAGAAAATCACATTGTATGATATTTAAGTAATTAACTTGCATTTTATTGCATGACATAAGTATTTGATACATCAGAAAAGCAGAACTTAATATTTGGTACAGAAACATTTGTTTGCAATTACAGAGATCATATGTTTCCTGTAGTTCTTGACCAGGTTTGCACACACTGCAGCAGGGATTTTGGCCCAGTCCTCCATACAGACATTCTCCAGATCCTTCAGGTTTCGGGGCTGTCGCTGGACAATACGGACTTTCAGCTTCCTCCTAAGATTTTCTATTGGGTTCAGGTCTGGAGACTGGCTAGGCCACTCCAGGACCTTGAGATGCTTCTTACGGAGCCACTTCTTAGTTGCCCTGGCTGTGTGTTTCGGGTCGTTGTCATGGTGGAAGACCCATTCACAACCCATCTTCAATGCTCTTACTGAGGGAAGGAGTTTGTTGGCCAAGATCTCGCGATACATGGCCCCATCCATCCTCCCCTCAATCCCTAAAGAATGATGTTTCCACCTCCATACTTCACAGTTGGGATGGTGTCTTTGGGGTTGTACTCATCCTTCTTCTTCTTCCAAACATGGCAAGTGGAGTTTAGACCAAAAAGCTCTATTTTTCTATCTATCTATTTTTTTAAATCTAACTTTAACTCTACAATTTATACCAGTCTCCTAACTTTAACTCTACAATTTATATCAGTCTCCTAACTTTAACTCTACAATTTATACCAGTCTCCTAACTTTAACTCTACAATTTATATCAGTCTCCTAACTTTAACTCTACAATTTATACCAGTCTCCTAACTTTAAAGTCTACAATTTATATCAGTCTCCTAACTTTAACTCTACAATTTATATCAGTCTCCTAACTTTAACTCTACAATTTATACCAGTCTCCTAACTTTAAAGTCTACAATTTATATCAGTCTCCTAACTTTAACTCTACAATTTATATCAGTCTCCTAACTTTAACTCTACAATTTATACCAGTCTCCTAACTTTAACTCTACAATTTATACCAGTCTCCTAACTTTAAAGTCTACAATTTATACCAGTCTCCTAACTTTAACTCTACAATTTATACCAGTCTCCTAACTTTAAAGTCTACAATTTATACCAGTCTCCTAACTTTAACTCTACAATTTATACCAGTCTCCTAACTTTAACTCTACAATTTATACCAGTCTCCTAACTTTAACTCTACAATTTATACCAGTCTCCTAACTTTAAAGTCTACAATTTATACCAGTCTCCTAACTTTAAAGTCTACAATTTATATCAGTCTCCTAACTTTAACTCTACAATTTATATCAGTCTCCTAACTTTAACTCTACAATTTATATCAGTCTCCTAACTTTAACTCTACAATTTATACCAGTCTCCTAACTTTAAAGTCTACAATTTATATCAGTCTCCTAACTTTAACTCTACAATTTATATCAGTCTCCTAACTTTAACTCTACAATTTATACCAGTCTCCTAACTTTAACTCTACAATTTATACCAGTCTCCTAACTTTAAAGTCTACAATTTATACCAGTCTCCTAACTTTAACTCTACAATTTATACCAGTCTCCTAACTTTAAAGTCTACAATTTATACCAGTCTCCTAACTTTAACTCTACAATTTATACCAGTCTCCTAACTTTAACTCTACAATTTATACCAGTCTCCTAACTTTAACTCTACAATTTATACCAGTCTCCTAACTTTAAAGTCTACAATTTATACCAGTCTCCTAACTTTAAAGTCTACAATTTATATCAGTCTCCTAACTTTAAAGTCTACAATTTATACCAGTCTCCTAACTTTAACTCTACAATTTATATCAGTCTCCTAACTTTAAAGTCTACAATTTATACCAGTCTCCTAACTTTAAAGTCTACAATTTATACCAGTCTCCTAACTTTAAAGTCTACAATTTATACCAGTCTCCTAACTTTAACTCTACAATTTATACCAGTCTCCTAACTTTAAAGTCTACAATTTATACCAGTCTCCTAACTTTAAAGTCTACAATTTATACCAGTCTCCTAACTTTAACTCTACAATTTATACCAGTCTCCTAACTTTAAAGTCTACAATTTATACCAGTCTCCTAACTTTAAAGTCTACAATTTATACCAGTCTCCTAACTTTAACTCTACAATTTATACCAGTCTCCTAACTTTAAAGTCTACAATTTATACCAGTCTCCTAACTTTAAAGTCTACAATTTATACCAGTCTCCTAACTTTAACTCTACAATTTATACCAGTCTCCTAACTTTAAAGTCTACAATTTATACCAGTCTCCTAACTTTAAAGTCTACAATTTATACCAGTCTCCTAACTTTAAAGTTAGTTCCCCTACTGAATGAGGCTCTATCCCAGTCTGGGTCACACAGTGGTGTAGCGAGAAGGACCAGGGCAGGAGCGGAAGGGAGAGGGCGAGCTGGGGAACTCAGCCAGAAAGACAGGGGTGTGAGGGGGCTTGGCTGTCACCAGGGCCTGCCTCCGTCTGCGCAGGGGCCGGTAGCGGAAGTTGAAGGGCGGTCGAGCCACACCCGCACCCAGCTCCTCGGAGGAAGAGTCTGGAACTCCTGGAGAGACTGGAGTCTCCTGAGACTCCAAAGACTCGCTGGAAGACGAAGGGTTGGGGTTGGGGATAGGGGGGTTGGGGTTGGGGATAGGGGGGTTGGGGTTGGGAAAGATGCGTGTAGGGTCAACAAGGATACTGGGGTCAAAGGGTTGTGGTTGGGGCTCCTCCAGAAGAGGAGGGGGTGCTGTGGGGTGGGAAGGGATGATAATGGGGACGTTGGGAACAAAGATGGGGACTTCAGGCATCGTTGGGGGTCGAGGAGGGGTCAGGTCATGGAAAACATCAATGCCCTAGAGAAGAAGGTAAAATACAATTAAACAAAGCAACACAGTTCAATACAAGAATACAAATAACAACACAACACAACAACACAGCACAACAACACAGCACAACAACACAGCACAACAATACAACACAACACTACAGCACAACAATACAGCACAACAATACAGCACAACAATACAGCACAACAATACAACACAACACTACAGCACAACAATACAGCACAACAATACAGCACAACAATACAACACAACAATACAACACAACAATACAACACAACAATACAACACAACAATACAGCAAAACAATACAACACAACAATACAGCACAACACTGCAACACAACAATAAAACAACACAACCATATAACACAACAAAACACAGCACAACAATACAACACAACAACACAACAACACAACAATACAACAACACAACAATACAACAACACAACCATATAACACAACAAAACACATCACAACACAGTACAACAATACAATACAACACAGTACAACAATACAATACAACACAGTACAACAATACAATACAACACAGTACAACACTACAATACAACACAACAATACAACACAGTACAACAATACAATACAACACAGTACAACAATACAATACAACACAGTACAACAATACAATACAACACAGTACAACACTACAATACAACACAACAATACAACACAGTACAACAATACAATACAACACAGTACAACAATACAATACAACACAGTACAACAATACAATACAACACAGTACAACAATACAATACAACACAGTACAATACAACAATACAACACAGTACAACACAACAATACAACAACACAACAATACAACACAGTACAACAATACAATACAACACAGTACAACAACACAACAATACAACAATATAACAATAAAACACAACAATACAACCATACCACACAGAACAACAAAACACAGTACAACACAACAGTACAACACAGTAATACACAACAGTACAACACAACAATACAACACTGTACAATGCAACAGAATAAATCTCCCATGAGCCCAAAATTGGAAAGGATTGTATAATATAGGATTCATCATGAGTCCAGTCAAACCCAGATTTAACTAAGATGTAGAGCAGTTCAGGTTTGGACACCGTTTGTCTCTGCTCTCATTGAGTTGTCTGCAGTTGTTTACGGTTCTTGTGAAAGGTGCTCTTTCTCATTCCCAGAACTGAACAGATAAGCCTAAACTCAAACAAACAAAGATACTGTAGGCGTATTGACAATACCTGTGGATGGAATATTTCACAAGAGACATCCACGTCTGGTTGGCCGATAGCTCCATACACCGCCCCCTTACAAAACCCAGCTGGCTGCAAGGGGAAAGGTGCAACTCGGTGTATGCAGGGGGCAACTGAATTTAAAATGTTATACACTGAGGCGAAAACAACACAATGGTTTGCAGTGGTATTGGACATTCTATTCCATCTCGTCGATTCCCCCCCCCCCCCCCCCCCCACTTTTGGCATGGCAACTGTGATATAATATGTTGCCATGGGTTCTGACACATACATACGTCTCCGCTGTTGTCTGTTGGCACACACATGCCCACATAGCCCTCGCGACACTCCTGCACGGTGTACTCCACAAAGGTAGCAGGCACGGGCCCACTCTGGGGGAAACGTAGACGAGGACAGAGAAGAGTCGCTCATACCGTTAACATGCCTACTGCGCTCACTAATATGAGATGCCTTTATGTACATGTACCTAAAATCATAAAATAATCTATAATAATCTATAAGAGCAGGTTAGCAGCCAGGCTCGCTCCCTGTACGGAGGCTCGATACCTGTACGGAGGCCCTGGTAAGGTTCTGCAGGGCCAGGCTGGAGGGCAGGGTGCTCTGCGTGTTGAACTTGTAGAGGGTCAGACCAGCAGCGTGCACCGCCCTGGGGCTGTCTATGGGCAGCAGCAAGGGGCAGGCCGGACATATCTGCTGCAGCTTCTCTGGAGGGTCTGCAGGGGGAGAGGAGAGAGAGGAGAGGAGAGAGGGGGAGAGGTCAGAGGAGAGAGGATAGAGGGGAGAGGGGGAGAGGAGAGAGGGGGGAGAGGATAGAGGGGCAGAGGAGAGAGGATAGAGGGGAGAGGAGAGAGGATAGAGGGGAGAGGAGAGAGGATAGAGGGGGAGAGGGCAGAGGAGAGGGGGAGAGGGGGGCGAGGAGAGAGGATAGAGGGGCAGAGGGGAGAGGATAGAGGGGGAGAGGGCAGAGGAGAGGGGGAGAGGGGGAGAGGAGAGAGGATAGAGGGGCAGAGGAGAGAGGATAGAGGGGGAGAGGGCAGGAGAGGGGGAGAGGGGGGAGAGGAGAGAGGATAGAGGGGGAGAGGCGGAGAAGGGGGAGAGGATAGAGGGGCAGAGGATAGAGAGGGGGAGAGGATAGAGGGGGAGAGGGGGGAGAGGAGAGAGGAGGGATTAGGTCCTACACAAAAGATCAGATATTTGTGACCCCTTGAAGAAGGGTTTTAAAGTGTCTCGAGTGCACCCATTGAGGTCAAGTGCTGGGATTGCCTATCTAGGTGTGTAGAACAGTGAGAGCACACTATAGTTACAGTACCAGGCACCAGTGTGCAGTCATAGCTGTACAGGTAGGAGTATCCCTTGGCTGTGTGGAGGATGGTGGTGTTGCAGTTCCCAGAGATTTGCTGCAAAGAGGAAACAATATCATCGTCAATCAAATCATTTTTTTGCTTGGACTGAATGCATCCAATCTCAGGGAAAACTCAGTCCAGCAATTCTGGACTATATTAACACTGTATTTAAAAAACTAGCACAGAGACCAGTTTGAGCACTTCCAATACTGAACAGTACACGCTGAATGGTGAGGTCACTGTCCTCAGACGGCCATGACAGTGTTCCCAGGGTTACACCTCTACTCTGCACCACAGTGTTGTATCAGTGACCCGTCCGGTGCCGTTGGGCTACAGAGTGAAAACTGCCGTGTGTTTTATTAGGACAAAACAGTAACACAAAGTCACTGAGTCGGATCCAATAATAGCAACCGTAGTGTACATCTTGGTTCAATGTACGTGTTGGTCTGACTATGAAATGAGGAAGAAAAACTACTGCTACGTGTGTGCGTGTGTGTGTGTGTGTGTGTGTGTGTGTGTGTGTGTGTGTGTGTGTGTGTGTGTGTGTGTGTGTGTGTGTGTGTGTGTGTGTGTGTGATAAACAGTTTTGAATTTGAGTATGTTTCTGTATCCAGGGTGACCTACGGTTTCCATGAAGGGTCTGACATCACATCGTTTCCAGGGTTTAGGGCTTCTCACATGACACTTGGTCTCCAACACATCTAGACGGAGGTAGTAGACGTTTCCAGCTGGACCCTGAGAGAGACAAACATTAACCTGGACATCAGACACCCACAACAACACGAGGCTGTGTTTTCCCTCTCTCTTGGCCAGGCTGAGAATATTCAACGACCAACATTAGATTTCCCTTCATTCACAATGGGTTTGCCAGCCTCATACTCAAGAGAATAATGTAGTGGCTGAATGCCAGGTGTGTATGTGTGTATGTGTGTGTGTGTGTGTGTGTCATTTCAAGATAAACCCATTTATTAATCCTTGTCTCATGATACCACTAATCCCAAGATCTGATAAATCTGATATGACTTTAACGTTACAACAGATCTGCATCTCATCACATAGTGTTAGAATAAAGCCTACATGACACCAGACTCTTCTGCCCATGCGCAATTAATTTGGGTACGCGTAGGCCCCACACAAGCAAACACTCATTAGTCTAGTAGTTGATTTTCTTAAACATATATTCCCGAATTTAAAATAAACTGACAGCAACATTCTTTGATAATAGACAGAAAACTGACCTGAGCGTGAAGATGAACGTTGGATATTCTATTGAGGGCAAATTTATACCCCTCGGTTCGGTCTTCATTGATGTAGGTGAGGGCCAATTTGGAAAGCTTCTCCACAGCTTTGTCATTGCAAGGTGTGGGTGATAGCTCTATCATCTGTCCCCAGGCGCGCAAAATATGAGTTAACAGTAAAATCCAGGTACATTTTCCCATTTTAATAGTTTTTAATAAACTTTTTTTTTTGTCTGCAAGGTGGGTAAATGTCAAGTGGAAAAATGTCTCTTGTTCTCCTCCTACCACATCTGTTTACTTTGTGGCAGTGACTTTTGGAATCCCCCAAAAAAACCAGAGATTTTGAAACGGAGCCAAGACAAAGTTATTTGATTTGATTGTTTTAAACCAAAAAAATGTGTTTCTTGAATAATTGTATCTGTCGAACCCGATAATTGACGGTAGTTCTAGGACCTACCATGGCCTTTACATAGTTTCACATGTAATTTTCTGAACTATACATAATATTAAATGACCCCCCCCCCCCCCCCCCCCCCCCCCCCGTCGTTAACTAACACAGTCCAAATTGTGATCTAAATTGTTCGCCGCTATTTGCGTCTTGGTAGATTGCAGTTCTTAATTTCACCGACAGGCGGCAATGTTGACCTAATCATTCCATGGAGTACCACAGAGGTTGAATGAAACAGGATTGGAATTTGAACGTGGAACGTAAGGTGCCTTTAACACCATGACAGAATAGAAAAACCGATACGGACTTCTAAATATTTATTGCCTTTAACTTGTGCAGAGCTTGAATCACCTGAGGGGTATACAACAAAGCAGAATCAATTATTTAGCCAGCTAATTTTGATTAACAACTATAAAATTACTATCGATTTTCTGGTTCATTACAGATATGTGTTTTGGTTGTTGAGTCAACAAGCGCTTACCGATTTCAAGCTTATCTTACTAAAAAATTAAATATTATTCAAAAAGATTTAGTCTATTTAGCTGGTCCTGCTCTGGTTGGTGATGATGACAACCATGTCTTACAGAGCTATGTTTTTTATTTTTTTATTTTACCTTTATTTAACTAGGCAAGTCAGTTAATAAGAACAAATTCTTACTTTCAATGACGGCCTTGGAACAGTGGGTTAACTGCCTGTTCAGGGGCAGAACGACCGATTTGTACCTTGTCAGCTCTGGGATTCAATCTTGCAACATTTCGGTTACTAGTCCAACGCTCTAACCACTAGGCTACCTGCCGCCCCCCCACTCTAACCACTAGGCTACCTGCCGCCCCTCCACTCTAACCACTAGGCTACCTGCCGCCCCTCCACTCTAACCACTAGGCTACCTGCCGCCCCTCCACTCTAACCACTAGGCTACCTGCCGCCCCTCCACTCTAACCGCTAGGCTACCTGCCGCATCTCCACTCTAACCACTAGGCTACCTGCGGCCCCTCCACTCTAACCACTAGGCTACCTGCCGCCCCTCCACTCTAACCACTAGGCTACCTGCCGCCCCTCCACTCTAACCACTAGGCTACCTGCCGCCCCTCCACTCTAACCGCTAGGCTACCTGCCGCATCTCCACTCTAACCACTAGGCTACCTGCCGCCCCTCCACTCTAACCGCTAGGCTACCTGCCGCATCTCCACTCTAACCACTAGGCTACCTGCCGCCCCTCCACTCTAACCACTAGGCTACCTGCCGCCCCTCCACTCTAACCACTAGGCTACCTGCTGCCCCTCCACTCTAACCGCTAGGCTACCTACCGCCCCTCCACTCTAACCACTAGGCTACCTGCCGCATCTCCACTCTAACCACTAGGCTACCTGCCGCCCCTCCACTCTAACCACTAGGCTACCTGCCGCCCCTCCACTCTAACCACTAGGCTACCTGCCATCCCTACACTCTAACCACTAGGCTACCTGCCGCCCCTCCACTCTAACCGCTAGGCTACCTGCCGCCCCTCCACTCTAACCGCTAGGCTACTACCGCCCCTCCACTCTAACCACTAGGCTACCTGCCGCATCTCCACTCTAACCACTAGGCTACCTGCCGCCCCTCCACTCTAACCACTAGGCTACCTGCCGCCCCTCCACTCTAACCACTAGGCTGCCTGCCGCCCCTCCACTCTAACCACTAGGCTACCTGCCGCCCCTCCACTCTAACCACTAGGCTACCTGCCGCCCCTCCACTCTAACCACTAGGCTACCTGCCGCCCCTCCACTCTAACCACTAGGCTACCTGCCGCCCCTCCACTCTAACCACTAGGCTACCTGCCGCCCCTCCACTCTAACCACTAGGCTACCTGCCGCCCCTCCACTCTAACCACTAGGTTACCCTGCCGCCCCTCCACTCTAACCACTAGGCTACCTGCTGCCCCTCCACTCTAACCACTAGGCTACCTGCCGCCCCTCCACTCTAACCACTAGGTTACCCTGCCTTCCCTCCACTCTAACCACTAGGCTACCTGCCGCCCCTCCACTCTAACCACTAGGCTACCTGCCGCCCCTCCACTCTAACCACTAGTCTACCTGCCGCATCTCCACTCTAACCGCTAGGCTACCTGCCGCCCCTCCACTCTAACCACTAGGCTACCTGCCGCCCCTCCACTCTAACCACTAGTCTACCTGCCGCATCTCCACTCTAACCACTAGTCTACCTGCCGCATCTCCACTCTAACCGCTAGGCTACCTGCCGCCCCTCCACTCTAACCACTAGGCTACCTGCCGCCCCTCCACTCTAACCACTAGGCTACCTGCCGCCCCTCCACTCTAACCACTAGGCTACCTGCCGCCCCTCCACTCTAACCACTAGGCTACCTGCCGCCCCTCCACTCTAACCACTAGGCTACCTGCCATCCCTACACTCTAACCACTAGTCTACCTGCCGCCCCTCCACTCTAACCACTAGGCTACCTGCCATCCCTACACTCTAACCACTAGTCTACCTGCCGCCCCTCCACTCTAACCACTAGGCTACCTGCCGCCCCCCCACTCTAACCACTAGGCTACCTGCCATCCCTACACTCTAACCACTAGTCTACCTGCCGCCCCTCCACTCTAACCACTAGGCTACCTGCCATCCCTACACTCTAACCACTAGTCTACCTGCCGCCCCTCCACTCTAACCACTAGTCTACCTGCCGCCCCTCCACTCTAACCACTAGGCTACCTGCCGCCCCTCCACTCTAACCACTAGGCTACCTGCCGCCCCTCCACTCTAACCACTAGGCTACCTGCCGCCCCTCCACTCTAACCACTAGGCTACCTGCCGCCCCTCCACTCTAACCACTAACCACTCTAACCACACTTGTGTCTGGGAAGGAATTCCATTTGGAAACTCTCTTACGGAACTGTAGAACCTGTCTCTTGTATTCTAAGAGGGGCTATTTTCATGATGTGTATCTGCAGTGAATCAAACATATGGAATCATCTGAGGTGTTTACAACTCATCCCAGAAATAGTATAACGTGAGCCGAAGTTGACAGAGGATTCTGTCAAGACAGGTCATGGAAAGCCTGATTCTACTGCTATGTTGTTGTTTATCCAACTGAGCAGTCATACCTGATATACCTACAGTACCTACAGTCTGTACCTACAGTCTGTACCTACAGTCTGTACCTACAGACTAAGGCTTGTTTTAATGCTGTTGTTCTTCCTATTCACTGCTGTTGAATAGTGATCACTTCTTAGCAGTGCTCCAAAAGTGATGCAGTATCTCAACGTACAGTAGAACAGTGGTTCTCAACGTACAGTAGAACAGATGGTTCTCAACATACAGTAGAACAGATGGTTCTCAACATACAGTAGAACAGATGGTTCTCCACATACAGTAGAACAGATGGTTCTCAACAAACAGTAGAACAGATGGTTCTCCACATACAGTAGAACAGATGGTTCTCCACATACAGTAGAACAGATGGTTCTCAACATACAGTAGAACAGATGGTTCTCAACAAACAGTAGAACAGATGGTTCTCAACATACAGTAGAACAGATGGTTCTCAACATACAGTAGAACAGATGGTTCTCCACATACAGTAGAACAGATGGTTCTCAACATACAGTAGAACAGATGGTTCTCAACATACAGTAGAACAGATGGTTCTCAACATACAGTAGAACAGATGGTTCTCAACAAACAGTAGAACAGATGGTTCTCAACATACAGTAGAACAGATGGTTCTCAACATACAGTAGAACAGATGGTTCTCAACATACATTAGAACAGTAGAACAGATGGTTCTCAACATACAGTAGAACAGATGGTTCTCAACATACAGTAGAACGGATGGTTCTCAACAAACAGTAGAACAGATGGTTCTCAACAAACAGTAGAACAGATGGTTCTCAACAAACAGTAGAACAGATGGTTCTCAACATACAGTAGAACAGATGGTTCTCAACATACAGTAGAACAGATGGTTCTCAACATACATTAGAACAGTAGAACAGATGGATCTCAACATACAGTAGAACAGATGGTTCTCAACATACAGTAGAACGGATGGTTCTCAACAAACAGTAGAACAGATGGTTCTCCACATACAGTAGAACAGATGGTTCTCAACAAACAGTAGAACAGATGGTTCTCAACATACAGTAGAACAGATGGTTCTCAACATACAGTAGAACAGATGGTTCTCAACATACATTAGAACAGTAGAACAGATGGTTCTCAACATACAGTAGAACAGATGGTTCTCAACATACAGTAGAACGGATGGTTCTCAACAAACAGTAGAACAGATGGTTCTCCACATACAGTAGAACAGATGGTTCTCAACAAACAGTAGAACAGATGGTTCTCAACATACAGTAGAACAGATGGTTCTCAACATACAGTAGAACAGATGGTTCTCAACATACAGTAGAACAGATGGTTCTCAACATACAGTAGGACAGAGAACAACTGCATTAGAGGACTATTTACTGTATTTGGTCTCATACCGTGTTAAACTAATACAGTGACCTGTAGTATATTCCTAGCATTGTTGTTTTTTTATTGTGTCCTAATCATTTACATTCATATGTGTTTTTTTTCCAAAATTGTCACATCATGTACTGTACATCTGCTTTGAGAGTTTCTTAGACAAAGACTGTTCAGTTTGAGGACAGAGGAATCGGGAAGACTGACATATCCCCAGCAAATTAGATGTGAATATCTGAAGCTACTTGGATAAATGTATGAATAACAGGAATAGAGATGGACCACATCTGAAGCTGGCCATCTTAGTTAAAGCCTTCACATCTGATTTAGACTGAAGCCTGAAGGACAAATCCCACTGTCAGAAACGTTATGATATACCG